>NC_071093.1:7130000-7730000 GCF_027358695.1 Spea bombifrons | reverse complement strand
GTATAATTAATATAGCACTTTTTTTTTGGTAAAGATCATATATGTTTTATATATCTGGTATGAGCATATTTTTTTTTAAATTATTAATTATGTTATGTCTTGCTCTAAGTACTGTCTGATTATGGTAATGAGTGTATAGTAAAATGATTGTATTATTATTATTGCTTTGTATATATATATATATATATATATATATATATATATATATATAACAATTACAAGACTTATGTTTAAATATAAAAAAATATATATAATATAAATATGTTGTATGTTACAAAATGTTTTTTTTTAATATATTTAATTGATATATATATAAATTAATATATATATATATATATATATATATATATATATCAATTGAATAGTTTTTTAACTTTGCATTTCTTTCTTATAGATCTTTAGCTTTTCCTACAATTAATCCTTGTGAATATACAATTCTACAAATCTGGTACCACGGTATACCACCGTGGTACCAGATTTGTAGAATTGTATATTCACTTATCTATATACCAATCTTAGAATTGTTCTAAACTAAGAGAAGAAATCAAAATGAAGGAAAGAGAGAAAAAGAGATTATTTTCTAAAAATGTTGTATAGACACCTTCTTTCAGGAAGCTCTAGACAATCCACTCGATTTTGCATAATGACGACACAGTGACCTCAAAACTCC
This sequence comes from Spea bombifrons, assembly GCF_027358695.1. Classification (NCBI taxonomy): domain Eukaryota; kingdom Metazoa; phylum Chordata; class Amphibia; order Anura; family Pelobatidae; genus Spea; species Spea bombifrons. The sequence continues at coordinate 7,729,330 of NC_071093.1, read as the reverse complement.
CACATTTCCAACTAATTTTACTTCTAGTGAATATTAGGCAGAAACAATTCATTTTAATGATTGGAATTTTTCGAAGGAATTGTATTTTATTTAAAATAAAAATAAAAAAAACACAGTGGAATAATTTTGTAAATATTGTTTTTTTGTGGACTTGGAGGCAGTGCAAAATTGTAAGGTTGATTTTCCTAAATTAATACATCATAGGCTTGACATCACTGAACCAACATACTATTGATGATGTTTTGACACCTGTACTGGTGTCTCATAGCCTTCAGAATGCATATCAATGCGTCAGCTATTGAGCTTCTTACTTAAGACCGGCTACCAGGGAAATTAATATTCAACATATGCAATGAAAAATCTTGATGCCTCTGGATTTTATTACAGATTATTACAGGAAAAAAGACAGAGATTTAATAAAACCCTGTAATAAATATATGATTTGTTGATCTATGAATATTATTTTTGAATTAATTAAATCAGTTGAAATAATTATTATTGTGTTATACCAGATATACTTTGCCCACCTGATATTAAAATATGTTATCATTGGCACAAGATGACTATTTTAATTATTTTCATTATATATATATATATTCTAATTATTTTGCCTCATAGTATAGAAATTGTAAATATGTAGCAATCATATGAATGCAACAACAAAATATGCCAATAGAGCAATGCCCCCCATTTTTATTTTTTCCAAGATGAAAATGTCATTAAAAAAAATAAATGATTGTATTAGGAACAAAATATAGAATTGTACACGCCAGTAATCTGTCCGCTTCATAAAAATGCAAAAATATCATTTGTTCCCTACTTTTAAAAAAAAGTTAAATTAAGCTTAAGAGCAAAATAAATTGAGCATGAGATGGGGTTTGCTTAGCAAGTTTCTCATACATTTAGCAGCAGACAGATATAACAAAGAATGAAATCAATTAAAAATTATTTTCGACTCAACACCTTTTCTATGGCTTGCGCATGAATCTCTTTAATGCTTCTGTTTACCAAGATGTTGAGAATTTAATTTTTTTTTTTAAACACTGAAGAGCTTTGTTGTCTGTTGCTGCCCTCTGTAGTGATAAAACAGAGACCACACAATTGTAAATATATGCAGCATGATTTCTCATTACCGGGACAAAAATGTGATTGCATCTATCACACGTTCAACTGATAGCTAAATGCCCCAAAAATGTTTGGTTCAATATAGTACGACGCTACAAAAGTTATCACGGATGAAGGAGGTTTTATTAGAAAGAAAATTGGTATTTTAATGGATACAACGTAGTGACAAATCTACGGAAGATTTAAGAAATGCTAATATTGTTAATGTAGAATGATTATATTCCGCAAATAATTGTCCAGAAATAATAACTGAAGTTATGAGATATCCGCTATACGAAGATGTATGGGGATTTCCGTTTTATTACTACATGGTATCATATGCGGAGAGCTATGGAATGTCTGATATCTGGGTATTTTATCAATAATAAAACTATTATGATATTCCTCTCCTAAGGCCCTGCGGAGTGCAAGGCTAGTCTACAAGATAAATACTTCTGCTTTGTATTACATAAACTAAAGTCTGATTTTTCTTTCCCCTATTATCACTATGCAGCCCAAAAAATTATCAATAAAATGCAAATTAGATGTATTTATTCGATTCTAGAAGTCGGTCCGCCTGTGAGTAGCGCTTTGCCTATAACTGAAATTTTTTAAATACTTTTTTTGGTTTTAAAACTATGTTCTCATTTAAATGCCAAATTTGCATAATAACAACCATCTGTTTTAATTTCATATCATTTTAACCCTTGCTGTTCTTCTGAAAGAATGTTATAGTTCATGAAGTGTTTATATATATATTGCTTTGGTTGCCTTTTACACAAACTAGAACGGAGCATGGCAACTGTTTTATTTTGTTTTTAAGTAGCCAGGGTACTTTACAAAACCACTGCAAAGTCATAGCTAAAATCTACACATAAGTAATTAAATAAAATAAATCCCACAATGCCCTAGGAAAAAAATTATCCATAAATGATCTATTGTACAAAATTTCATGCAATACGACAATATTTTATTTTTTTATTTTTTTTGTTTTCAGGAAGTAGCTGTTTTTAACCACAAAATGTATGAAAAAATTATAACACGTAATCTTCTAGATTGTTGAACTAGGGTTTTATCATACCGCATTAAGCCAAATACCCTAATATCTATGTCCTAGAGATACAGCGCAGAGGTTCCACCCATTATATTAAGAACATTAGTCTAGAGATCATATGTGTTCTGTTGGCTAACAAATTTCCCTTGGAAAACAAGGCTTTCGATAAACAGCATATGAAAAACAAATATGTAAATATTGTGTATGGTGTTGGTTTTAATTCAGTTTTTGAATAAATTAACAGTGGCATAAGAATACGAAACAGAAACCAAATTATGGTGAAATGTGAAAAGAATATTTGTAGACTTTGTGGGGGTATCCAGTAACTTGGAGATAGTGTTTCATAAAAGTGTGAATAGATATGAAAATATTTCTAAATCTGTTTATTTTCTTATTGTTGTTTCTGTATGTTTCTGTATGTTATATTCTAAATATTATGTCCTGTCTATACTTTGCACAGCACTGAGGTAGGGAAAAGACATTGTTTGTGTGAAACCAGAACTTATGTTATTAGGTTCACTCATGTCGATCCCAGACTAGAGTACAAATAATACAGATGAAAAAACGTGATTTGAACAAAAATAATCATGTTGTATGATTCTAATTACAGTCTTATGGGAATTTTCATAAACCTTTGTATTTATATTGTTTGTCAAAATATCTTTAACCGCTTAAGGACAACGGGCAGTCCCTAAACCCATTGAAGACAATGCATTTTGAGCCGGTACATGTACGGGCTTTGTCATTAAGGGGTTAAAGGCTATGTGTTATTGTGTGTAAATCAATAGGTGTCTTTAAGCCATGTGCCCTTCAAAGGTGTAATAGTGCTTTTCCCTAAAGGCATACCTGGAAACTTGTTGGGATCTCCATGGAGTCTCTGGTTGAGGAACGGCTTCCCTGAGGCTCCGGGTAAATATTTTCAATTGCCAGACAGGGGAGAAGAGTTTGGTCAGGCCTACGTCCTCACCAAGGTTCTGCCAACTTGGTCAGGTTCCTGCCCTTTCAATGTTAGCAGATCAGAGTCACACACGCAGGAGACGAGGTGCTCTGTGCGTCCAACCCTGGCTAGTTCCCAGGTATCGCCAAAAGGGACAAAAAGCTTTCTTACTGTAAATTTCTTTATGCATTATTTTATATACTTCTAGATTTAGATTTTTTTTGCTTAATAATTAGTGATGAATGTGCATTATTTTTTGAAAACTTTGCTAATTTGTAATGGAATTCATATGTAAATTGCATTTTAATATATATATATATATATATATATATATATAAATATTATAATATAATATTGTTGTTATATACAAGTAATTAAAATCTTTCCACAAATCCACACAATATATGTCTAAATATTCTGGATATGGAATTTTTTAAGCATGAAATATGACATTCAACACGTCTGACACTTTTACGTAGAAGAAATCCTTTAGATTTTGAGACGCATGTAATTGAGTGTACCTGGGGTAAAAGGTTGCGTCTAATCACTCATCTCGCTAGCTAGGTGGTATCAAGTGCCATTCGTACGTCTTCCTTGAGATGTATGAAAACAAAGAAGGTGGTACAGCGAAAATAATAAGATTTCTAAGCAGACTGACCACTGAAGTATATGGTTAACTGCTTAATTATCTAGGCGGCTGCTATCAGGAACAAATTTGTACAATTTTACATACTTTATAATTGCTATTGAAATGGCATAACGATAAGAACATTATGGGGGAAATTAGAGGTTGCAATAAATGTGCTTAATTTAATTTTTCTAATTATATTCCTAAAAGCTTAAATACCCGCACTGATAAAACGGATAGCCAGTTACCTTTAAAATGCCACAAGGTGTCTTTTTTTTATTTTTTTTTTAAATGAAAAAAGATTACAATGATTTAAAATGTACTTTTCTTCTTCTGAAAAAAAGGGTTTTAATCTATGGTGCACCGCGTGAGTTTGCAGAATAATATTAATAAGAGTGCCTTTTGACAGACGGAAGTATTATAATGTTGCCAGAATTTTCTCTTTGTGTCTGCAAAACAGTAGTAGAAATGCGTTCTTCGGAATTGAAACGTTGCTTTTTTAACCCCTTAAGGACAATGGGCGGTCCCTAAACCCATTGAAAACAATGCATTTTGAGCCCGTACATGTACGGGCTGATGATGTCGTACTGTTTGCATGGATCCTCGTAGTTCAACAACAAATAGGTGAGAACGTCTAAGGACAGTAATTATTTTTTTAAAAAAAGATATTAATTTTGTAGGTTCTGCCTCCCCTTCGTGTTTCTCGGTAATGCTATGGATGCTTTGTTATATTTGTTGACGTCAGGGAGGGTGGTTGATGGAAAAGCCTCTCTACGGAAGTGGTAGAGGCTCATATGGTCGGGGAATTTAAACATGAATGGGGTAGCCATAAAGATGTCCTGAATCTAAGACTAGACCAAGGACCGGTTAAAGTTTGAGTCTCTATGTCAGGAAGAATAGGCAAACTAGATGGGCCGAAGGGTTCTCATCTGCCGTCAAATTCTATGTTTCCGTTATGCGTTTATACATGCTTGTTCTATATAGTTATTCAATCTATCAATGCAAAATAATTTATGATTTCCAAGCAAAAATTGTAATCAAGATCCGGTGAAATGATTTTGATGTGTATGTATTTCAGGATCGGTGGCGTTAGTTCCTAGATGGTTCCTCGCATCAAACAGTGAATTACGTATTGTTCTTTCTCGTGCATGCTTATTACAGGATGCTAAACAAATGTCCTGCTTAAAATTACCCACGCCTTTAAGTCAGTAAATCTCCTTTCTGCTTATCACTATGGAGATTGAATGATCGCGAAGGAGAGCTGAGAAAATTGCCTATCCTATAGTAAGTCAATAATGGAAGTTTACTATTCTTGCCAATCTACCGGATTACCTATAATGCAGGCTTCACCTTTTCCCGCATAAAAATGGTGTCGATCTGTAGGCCCTGTCAAGAATGCTCAAAACACATAAACACACAAAAATTGGACTCAAACGTATGTTTAGTAATGTGAATATGCAAATCCTGAAGATTCAAAGTGCCGTAGTGAAACCTGAAGTTTCTATTTTATCCTCTCTGCATAAATCTCATACATAAAGAACAATCTTTGAACCAAATTCTTTATATATATATATATATAAATATATATATATTTAATGAAAAAAAACTTCATACGGTCTAGTGCCTAGATGCCTATAGTTTAACATTCCACAGCACTGTGAAATATAATGGTGGTTAATAAATCAATTATTATTATTAATAATAATAATAATAACAATAATAATAAATATTATTAATGTGTTTAATACTCTGCAAGAAGACCAATTATACAATATTTTATGCATATTGTATACATAAATGTTATGTCCAACTCAAGACATTTCGGATGTCATTCTAACTTTAAGTGGAGGAGATTTTCAGCGTAATACAAATATATATATATATATATATATATATATATATACAGATATATTTATATGAAACTTTATACAGTCCAATGCCTAGTTGCTGCTTCTAGCTTGGAAACATAAATTAGAAGAATATGGGGTTAATAGATATTTATTTTGTTGGGGTTTTTTAATTTATTTTTTTATTAAATAGATACATTCTGTTGAAGGATCCCCAATTGAATGTGTTCGCCTAATACAATGTGGTAGAGTTTACATGAATTTGTATTAATAGCCATATTGGATATTTTTTGGGAAATGTAGTTAAGTAGCAGAAACAGTGACCACTTTATTAATATCACATGAAATAGCGATATCCATGACTGAGCTGAGCTCGTTGGGCAAAACCAGAATAAAATTGCTAAATACATCACTTCACAGAAAAGGTAATAGTTACATTTTTAGTTAATAATTTATAATACGGTAATTTCACAATGTGACGCCGGTGCTTAGCTATTAATATAAAGTTATCAAATAAAGATAATATGCAGCTCTTAACTACCCCTGGCTTGGGACATGTTTATATTTGGAGCCATTGTGGTTTGGGACAAGCTTACATAATACAATTTAATCTATAGTTAATTGTGGTAATTAGTTTAAATCCAATAATTGTGGTATCATCAGGTGCATCCATTTCTGATTTTTTTTTATTGTATTTGTTTCTAGGTTTACTATAAGATGCCATCATAAAACGCTCACTTCTTAATAAACAGTATATGTTATTATATTGGGATTTTCACACTTTGCATGATGATGAATGGAAGCCGCTGGAATACATGGTTCCACTGGTAAAAGTTACATAAAAGAAACTTTCACTATATTTGCCTAAAATTTAACTCGCCCTCAGGGTTCCTTGACAGTTGCAAGGTGACCTGCACACACAACTGGAGAATATTCTCATCTGTGGCACGGAAATACTTTATTATATAGCTTTTGTAGCAGTTTCAAGACCATAAAAAACTTGCTTTAATTTTTCGCACTATAGAAATTGACGTAAAGGGATGACAGAGGTCAAACACTTACCTTACCATTAATAACCGCACCTGCTTTCATCTTCATTACAATTTATATTCCAGGTATCAATCCCCGAGGATATCCAGTAGCACCATCAGTTGTAATAGTTAAAGACATTACACGTTTACCCATATTTGATGGAAAAATTTAAATAATAGGTCAATTTTATCAGTTTGTTTGTATAAATTCCTGAGCTTATCTGCTAACGAAAGAACTTTAAACCCATTTAAATTAAAAGTCTTCCAATATGGTTCTGAAATGGACCATTTGCTGTTAATTTACACAACGACAATATATTTAGATATCTCTTGAAGAGTCTCTGACAACCGTAATATTCCAAATGGTAGCTTCTCAACATCTGATCACCTACTAGACAGATTCATTCAACTTTTGATTGTATTATTTAAAATTGGAAATTATAAAAAATGCTTGTTCCAGTAATAAAAAAAAAATAAAAATATACTAATTTGCGTTCTGTTTTTAACAATGGAAAAGGAGCAATATCTCTGCTTAAGTATTGTTGTTCTCAGTCATTGAGTGCTTTGATGGGTATTATTGTTTACTGAAAAATATCACCATTAGGTAACTTAACTTTATTATGTCATAGTGATGACATAATAAAGTAGAAGATCATATATTAATGCATAGTATAATTAGGCCTGAATGGTAGATTCCCAGTAGGGTGACTGGGCTGTGACTACTAAGCCCAGAAATCCTGGCCTGCTTGTTGTCTGTAAGGCCCGATTATTGAGTCCTTTGAGGGCCAATGCAGTCCTGAAGTGTTTAGAAAGTCTCAAAATCTAATATGTTGTATTGAATTACATCATCATTTTAGAATGTCATGCAATTGTCATAGCTATACGATTGGAAACTATTAATTATTCTATCTTAAGAATTCAGCAAGTATGCATGTATTAAACGGAATTCTCCAGCACCCAGCTACCCATAATGGAAAAAATAGAAAACCAGCATGGCGCATGTGCGTCTCTTGCTGATGTAGAATAAGATAAATAAACATTTATACGATTAATATTTGGTGTTGTATTAATAATGACATTTTAATAGTACACGTTCATGTAGAGTGGGTTATCATATGACTTCTTCTAGCTGTTGATATTATATATTTTTGCTAATAAGAACCAATGTGAAACATTTCAACACAACCAATTATAAGTGAATAATCAAGTCAAATTTGACAGTTTATTTGCCTATTAGAGAAGACCCCCCATGGTGTTCTTACTCTTTGGAAAGCGAACTTTGGAGACAGGGTATCAACATGGGATATATAAAATTAACCTATTTTCTCCCAGTGTTCTAAAACATAAAAATTACAAATGCACAACCTAATTTTTTCAATCTATTTGAAAAACAGGACAAATAGTTAAAGTAGATGTGCCAAGATAGTTGTACTGATAATGCATCCCAAGATCGTTTACCACTTGTGTGTTGGCAACAAACTCATTAAAATAATAGTTATTATATACAATTTGGCCACTTTTATTTAATCTGGGAAAATGTTCATATGATACATAAGTCATTTTGTACATCAGTTGCCCTCCAAATCAATTTATGATTGCATTTTGATATAAAAATGTTTGATACATAGGAAAAATATCAGTATTGGCAACATTATAAACCACCAGTGGAATGTAATGTCAATGAATATGTTTAAAATATGTAACACACATATGTTATATCTTTGGTGCTCATGTTTCTTTAATGAAGATCTGTGAAATATATTTTGGGATGCGTTGAAAAACATCCCTTTCATGACAAGCTTGTACGATTGACCAATATTAAAGAATAGCAGTTAATTATTGTCAATAGTTTTTATTAGAATTGGCTAAGATGAAGCATTTGTATTTTTAATAGGGTTTGTTCCGCATGATTGACAAACATTCTATTTTCCGGCTAATATTAATTACGGTTAACATGCTCGTGAAAACATTCTTTAAAAAAAAATCAATGTGTTATTAACTTTAATTTAACATTTTGTGACAAATTCTATATTTTGATAGTTTATCACATAAATTAGGGGCTACATCATGCTTAAATACATGTCTGTGCCATTTCGGTTATTTTATGTGCAATTTTCTGATTGTTCTTGATTCAATGGTTTAGTGGATAAGGTCTTTTATATGCTACATTTTCCTACTTTCTAAGAATCTCGAGATTTTGCATTTCTGTTTATTTTTCCACGCATAAGCACCTTAAAGGACCCATAGAGATGGACTGTATACTGAACGAGGGATCACACTTCTCTATGATACTAGTCTACATTAGGAATTTGTTTAGCCCATTAACGATGTAGCAGCATAGAAGGGCACATAATTGCTTAAATGGAGCAGAGACGATATAGGTACACTAACATGGGACAATAATGTATGTATAACAGGGGACAATGAACCCATATTTCTCTACCCGCATTGCATTAATGAACAGAATAACCATACCTGGAATCAGAAATATGATTCTTTTTTCATTGCATATTGAACGTTTTCAAAATTCACTCTTAAATAGGGCATAGTTTGCAGTTGCTACAAGGACCACATATTGGATCATGAAAGCATTTGGAGCTCTCTGCACTCATCTCTCTATTACTATAGGCAGAAAGGGCAGAAAATCATTTTTTAACATGGTGAGCATAAGGATTCAAGAGTGGAGCTTAAGGCCACCTCAACTTGAGGTCAAAGCAACCGGCCTGGAAGCCCACCCAACATATGGTCCACAACTCAATTGAAGAAGGTCACTGCTGATCAAGCCAAAAAATAATTTCCTAGTGCGGATAGTTTTACTCTTCCTTTCTGGTTTATAATCATTTTAACCAACCTTCAGGAATCCTGTGTTTATGTATCTGCAGTGCTATAGACATTCATGGGTGATTAACATGTCGCTTCAAAATGTCAGCATATTCCCTTGTTGCATATCATTTTCGAAATTACTTTTTATAATAATTATGTAACAGCTAGTTTTAGAGCTACACAGAGCTTTGAAATTTGCTTGTTCAGTGTCTACAACAGCATAAAATAATGCACAAAATAAGTATATAAATATGCTACTAAATAACCAGGTTAATATATATATATATATATATATATATAAATATATATATATATATATATGTATATTCATATATATTTAGAAGTCAGGTCTTAACTAAAAAGTCTGTCTAAGACTATTTTGAATAATTTATTTTAATTATCTAGAAATCTCATGAGTTAAAGCAAAGGTGAGATTCCAGTTCTGGATAAAATTGGGTCTACTCACTAAGATGTTGAGTGATTAAAATTCTATTCAATAAACAATCAATTTTTAATCTTATGAGTGGAAGCAATCCAAAATATAAAACCTTCAGGTATCAAAACAGAAGTTATGAATATTTTTGGAACATTTCCACCCCAACCAAGATCGATTGCAGGAACCTTCTAAAGATTCTTAGAGACAGCCAAAACCACAATATCTCTCATGGTTGTGGTATCCAAAAAATGGAGGAATCCCCAGAAATGGAGGTAGGAACTCAGTGTTATAAATCAAGCCAAGGTCAAGGGTTTGGAGAAGTCAACATTGGCAAAAACTAGCAAATAAAAGGACTGGCAGCAAATGGCCGGGAGCAAGTACAACAAGAAGAACAAATAAAAATCAGGAGGTCAACATGACATCATGTAAAGGGAAGTAAGATCAAAGCACTTACCCTACCCACTTCCTGGCCAACCCCCGGGTCAAGTATGAAAAGGTATATTTGTTGACATATAGAAATTCCATTGTGTGAAGAAAGATGTCGTGTTATCGGCAACATATTGGCATGAAGTTGACGTAAAGAGCATTGTACGAGTATCCTGCCCTGCGTCCGTGTCCCACACATCTCTAGAACAACAGGCTTGACAAGTTCTGTGAGAAGTGCCACGAAAGGAAATGTTTTAACTTAGTTTTTATGTGAACTAATCCTATTATGGGTTCTCTCCCCTTTCTTCTTTTACGTTTTAATATAGTAACAGGACTCTTAAAGGATTAGTTGTTTTTAGTTTTAAACTATTCCTTTCAGAAGGCAGCATTCTTCACATAATTTTAGAACAAGGGCAGTGGGACTAAGTACAAAAACCATCCAAAAAAATATGAAAAACATATCTAACTTATTGACAGCTAAGGATTTAGTCATTTACCTAGTCAGATGAACAGACAAAATATTTGTTAAGTGTACTGGAAACTTCCGGAATAAGGACACTAGATTAAGAAAAGTCAATAATAAATTATCAATGACACATAAAACATATAAAAACATAGTATCAACAATTACTTACACAAGCATGCAATCACCTGAATGGTCTACATTATAAGAACAAAATGTGGTTGAACGCAACATTAATGTCTGTTATAGAATTAGCACATTCATGTAGCATTGTTAGATTATGTTTTACTTTTTCATAATCTAAGGGTTAATATCAAATCATATAAAATATATGTATAGGTTATTAGACAAATTGATCAATTTGTTATAGAAATATTCAATATTTGAAGATCAGAAAAGGACATGGACCCTCTATATTAAGAAGAGGGGTCAATGTAAGCACACAATGATGGAGAAAACTGCTTTCGTCAGTATCTCCTGTCGCCATATAGAATTTAACCCCTTAATGACAAATCCGTTGTTTTCAATGGGTTTAGGGACCGCCCATTGTCCTTAAGGGGTAAACAAAACAGAACAAAATGTTGTATTTGGAAGTGCTGGTTGGGTGTCAAATACTATGAAAGGATAGTTTGTTTGAATTTTGCCCGTTATCTTGTCCTATAACGTTCTAATGGTTAAAAAATTAGCATTCTGTGTCAACTCACTTGTGAAATCCCTTTCTGTATGTCTGACTAATGTTAGCATGATGAATATACCAATATTAACTGCTTAGTTAAGTAAGCAAAGGAGAACTAAAACCCATTCATAACAGCTATTAATTCAGAGCATGTCCTAGTATGCTTATTAAAAATACCCAAAAGATGTACCTTTGTGGTTCAATCCTTTGAATTAAAATCAGATTATTAATTATGCTTCTGTGCTAAATTAAACATTGGAGGGCCCCTTAAGATTTTTTGCCAAATTTATTTTATTGGGTCCTCCTGAACTCCAGTTAGTCCAGTAATTGCTTTGCTCCTGTGATGATAGACGGGGACTCAATGTATTGTTTTCAAGAATCAGAACATTTCAGCAAATATGTTAAATTTAAGATACAATAACTGAGTAGGTTTAAAACTAGAGAATCTTGTGAAACACGAATACAATCCCAACTAGAAATGTATTGTAAAATGTATTTTACCTAATACCGCCAGGATATGGGGGGGGGGTCAAAATCTGTCCTAAATACCCTTTGTGTACCAGTGGAACCTTGGTGATATTCTATTACACTGTTTTGTCACTATTCCATAATAAATGAAAAGAAAATAAACACATTAATATACTTAAAAGTGCTTGATATATTTCCCTAATGTTATATTGATTGGCCATTAGGATGGTGAAAGGTGTCTGTTTGTAATACTTGAACGTATCTAATACACACACAGATGCGTCTTATAGTCAATATCAGAATTTGTTGAAGCAATATTATTAATTACATAAAATTTTCATGTAATATACAGTATTTTCATGTTTATTTTATCCTTGGCACATTTAAAGGTTAGTACTGTAGGATTCCCCATATGCTTTCTTGCTACATTCTAACCTATTCTACACCATTGATGTAATGTGTAATCTTTATTAGTCATGATTGCATTTATTTGTATAGCACCAGCAGAATCCGTGGCGCAGCAGCAAAAATGTTTAACAAAGACAACTTAAAATGACAATAACATTAACACACACTAAGACATACTGATATAGAAGATATAGATCTGCTCTTGGGAGCTTACAATTTTTTCTGAAGGCACCTCAGGCATCAGTTTACTAAGATATTTTCAGAAAATATTTATACATACTTTACCCTTAAAATGAGTTTTCAATTTAAAATACTTTGTCGTCTTAAGACAGACTGCTAGTTTTTAGTATAACAGAAGTATGGTTAGTTAGAAATTGAGAAAAAAAAAGATCTTTCAGGGTAAATTATATCAAACTTATAATTAAATTACCAAAATGAAATAGTAACATTTATTTAATGATCTAATTTCATGCCAGATGTCAGGACATGGCAATCAAACAGATAAAATGATTTAAAGAAACACTAATGCTATTAGGGTATTAGGACGTTATTGAGATGGATATCAGGAAAATTATCACTAAACAGTTCATTCAATCTAAAAGACTGCATCAATATATATTTTTAAAATTCTAATTTTTAAAAATGATTTATTAGCACAGGTTTTCGGTGAGATCCAAGAACTTTAAACCAATGATTAAAAAGGTTTAGAGACATTCACTTTTAAATGATTAAACATCTATGGTATTTAAGATGCGCCAGCATTTTCTAGGTTGTAAACCTGCCAGATATTTTGTATACACTTCCTATCCTGTAGACCTTTGGCACTTTGAATTGGTCTTCTTGAGGGTACAGTAGTCAAAAGTAGTAGTAGTCAAAAGTAGTAGTAGTCAAAAAAGCTAACTTGACTGTTACTCAACTAATCAAACTCTACTTCCAAAGGTATCTATTCAATAACATAGTATTTGAGTGCTGTAGAGTTTGAATGGTGTAGAGTTTGAGTGCTTCTTTTAGATGCATTTCACTAAAATGTTGTTGCATTGCTTTTAAGTACTGTTCAGACCCATTGAGCAACTGAGTTGGCAGTTAAATTGCTCAGTAAACCAACTATCCCAGAAGTGTTGAGTTCATTTAGCCAACCTTTAACACTCTTTGAACTCAATTGACCATTGTACCTCAATGCATTAGCAGTTGAGTCGATTCAACTCAAGACTTGGTGGAGCTGACAGTAGAGTTTATATCATGGAATATGAGTTGGATTAATAACGACAACTAATTCAATTTGGCTTCAGCAGCATGACTGCCAATTCCATTGAATTTGACCTTAAGTGAATAGGACCCTCAGCATTACTATGAACTGATCAAGAAAATTAATATTTTCTCTTTGTCCCTTCCGCCTTTTCTCTGTCTTTGATTCATACTCTAGCTTTCTCCCTGCCTCTCTCCCTCTCTGTTCCCCCATTTCTCTCATTACCATTTTCTCTTTCATCTTCCACTTTTTTTCTCACCTTTTATTCTTTGTTAATGTTGTTATTGCCGAATTATTTCTGTTACACATAGCTTAATTGTCTCAACCTAAATTATTTTGGACTTGTGTTTTCACACTACTCAGGGTGTGTCCAAAATCATTAAATTTTATGGCAAATTTTGTGGATTAATTTAATTAAATTCATTACTAATCTGAAAAATGTACATACATTACAAACACATAAGTATAAAATAACACTATATTTTTAACAACTTTTCAGAAATAGGATATTATCATTATTGTTTGTAATAGTAATAATAATAATAATAATAATTATTATTATTATTATTATTATTATTATTATTATTATTATTATTATTATTATTATTATTATATTCTTGCTAACAGAATTGCATCCTTTCTTCCTAACTTTCTTCTGTCTTTTGTGTTTACATCCTACTCAACCTCCTTTCTTGGATGCATCATATGGAGATGCACAAGGTATTGTTACTAATATTTATACTATTTATATTATCACAAGCAAAATTACTCATTCTCAAAGTTCCATAAATATTTTTTATCAGTTTTCATTAATTATCACATCAAATCTGCAATAAAGACTAATTCTCTTACTTCATATTTGCAAACAACTGATTTCCAAATTAAAAACAGTTATCAATTAAACTGTGTTAGGGTGGAGGGATATTAGGCAATGCCAAAAATTTGATTCTTTGTATTTTCCATACAGACGTGCCAGGAACGGAGCCAACAATGTGAATAGTTTGCTGCCCATAATATAGATGACCTGATAGCTATCACTAGGGGCCACAGCCATGGTCTTCCTGTTCTAAAGGGCAAAAGCCACTTACAGCTGTAACAAACATTATGTTTTCTGAAAAGTTCAAACAGAAAATTATTAAAATCATTAAAAATGTTTAAGACATATTAGAATTAAGTGAATGCTGGGAGTTGCCATTTATAGATCCACCAAGCACGTTGATGCTTATGAACTAATAAAGCTATGAATGAGAAGTTCAACTTAACTCAAGAATGAAGTCTGAACACAGTTTTTGAGCAGGGAATAACATTTCATGCAAAATCAGTTGCGGTTTGAAACTGCGATTACATGAATGCACCATCTGCAGATAAATTTGAAGGAAGTAGAGCAACTGATATGGTTACATTTCCTTAGAAAACCAATAAATAAACATAAATAACATGTAACAAAATATACGGTACTTTTTGCCACCAACAACATTTATTAGGCTCCAAAATCATTTGGACCATATATATGGCTATATATATATAGCAAAAACATATATTGATTTTTTTTAAATCCATCTATTTAATCATAAGATCTAAATTACCTGTAATAACATTCTGCATCACCATTACATTTTTTTATGGGCTATCTATATTAAGTGTACTGTACAGAATAAAAGTGTTATATATTGATGGCGACATCCCTGCCACTTCAATTTATGATTAAATCTCCACAACATGTATCTGTACTATTATATGCTGATATGGGTTATCTTCAGCTCAGCATGCACATGGTCAAAAGAGGCTGGGAAAATGCAAGCCAGGACCACTCAGCGGGGGAAAGACCGAAAGCCCCAGTAATATACTGATTCCTGCTGAGTAAGGTGTCAGACCGAGGTTCAGTCTCAGAACCAGAACTGTCACTCAAATTCCAAGTTAAAAAAAGTGGCAACAGTAGGGGTATAAGCTCAAAGTATACTTTTTTTCAATGTATATAAAGCAAACCATCATACACTTAGGATCTTTTATAAAACAAGTCGACTCTGTGCATGCTTCTTGGGTTTTAACCCTGTAAGGACAATGGGCGGTCCCTAAACCCATTAAAAACAATGCATTTTGAGCCCGTACATGTACGGGCTTTGTCATTAAGGGGTTAATTATGCCTAGTTGGTTTCACAGATTAAGATGTTTTAATTTTAGAATTTTTGAGAAATACATTTTTGGAACAAGGAAAGTTTTCACCATAGTTTTTTTGACAGTGATATTAGATAAACCTGACAGTCTTCCGTGCAGGTCATGGGATCAGAAAATGGTACTTCTACTCATTAAATATAATCATAACTTAGTGTTAGGGAAGAGAAATAATATTCTCGAAACATTAATGGCATGCGTTTTTTCATTACGGCGTTAGAATTATCTGTTCGCTGTCAGCAATGAGCTTTAAAAGTATATGTCTGGAATATTGAGAAAAGTAATTGCATTAGAGATCGAGGGTTACTGCCAAAATGAACTGTCATTTTTAAACTTTTAAATTCTATGATCTTAATTTTTGTACGAGGAATCGGGTTTTAGAAGTGTGACGTACAAATTGCACGTCCTTTCCAATAGAGCTTTAATTTTTGTGAAGCTTCATCATGATTGTGATGTCTAGGGGGCATTTTTGTAAATACTTTGAAGTATAATTCAGTTGACAATGCTGTCTACTACCCCTGGGCTTCAGTTTTGATCATGAACTCACTGATGTATACTTTTTAACATAATAAATCCTGCAATCGTGAAACGGAATCATAGAGGCGCTGCTATTTTGATATTAAAGCTTTTATATTAAAGATATACATAATTAGCACATATGGATGGAAATTTTCGACATCCAGTATTATATTCCTTGTGCTCACAAGGAAAGAAAATGAAATTTCACCTAAATTCAGATTTTTTTTAAAAAAAAAAAGCATAGGAAAATAAGTGTGAATTTTCAAACCTTATTTATTTCAAAATTCATAAATTTAGGGGGGAAAGCCATATATTTTTATGATAGATTAGAACTTTCTAAATACAATTGTATTTCTAGAAAAAATACACTTGAAAGATGTCACATTAATACATTTATTATAATATAAATATAATATATATGTATTAAAAACTAAATTAAAACAACAAAATAATAATGTATCCTAAAATTTTATTTTTGTTTCCCATTGATTTATAGCAATTTTCCTGTCTTTTATTGCCATGAGAAAAGGAACATGTATACACAAAAAGTGTGAATAATTAAGATGGAGATTATTGGTCGATGCCTTATTGCATAAGTTGGACCTAAATGTTAGGAGATCTGAAGAAAATGGCATTTTCCTTAAAGAACAGCAATTGTTATTCACTCTCTAACCTTCCTTTTCGAAACTTAAAATGAACACCATATATCTTTTTTTTTTTGTTTCAAGATGTTTTTAAAGCTCTTTAGCCCCTTTGCCCTGCTATAAGACACCGATGGCTGTTCCATTGAATTTTTTGAAAAAAGTATTCTGATCATAGATTCTTAAGAAGGTTAAATATAAATTAGTCATAAAGCCAATGACACAGAGAGGAAATGATCCAGCTGTATGATTAAGTCTAATGTGAAGTGTTTAATCCTATCTGTGTTTAATTAACTAATATGAGCATTTTTAAGCCAAAAAAAACCAACAAAAAAAAAACACAAAAAAAACAATCCTCGTTACATAAAATTTCAATCATAATGTGTTAGTTGCTATGCAATGTTACAGATCTGACACACGTTTAAGACAACAAAGTATCATTTGATAGTCTGGGCTTTCTGTGAAACAGCTCTCCTTCCTGTCTTTGATGTGGGGTTGGTTTGTTTAATCAATTATACATCAAAGTTATAGCGTTTTTCTTATATGTTTTGGTAAAATTATAAGACACTTCCAGATTTTTTTTTTAATAAATAATCAACAGGAAAAAAAAAAAAGATACAGTAAAAAATATTATTAAGGTATATGTGTCTGAAATGTTTTTTAATTGATAAATAAAGACATTAATATTTAATAATTGGGTAAATTACCTGGAAGGTTATCCAGACCACATTTAATGGAGGCCGCCATCTTATTATCACCATAGAGTTGATATCCGATCCTCTTATAGTAAAGCATTACCAACAAAAAGAACATTTTTTTTATATTAAAGCTTACATGTCCACTAATTGGACATTTTTTAGGATGTCTACTAAGATGACTTAACACATGGACGACCCCAATATGATGTGAATACATTCTAAACAATTGGTGAAATATAAGCATTGTTCAAATGGACTAATCAATGTTTCCAATGAGCTAATAAAGCACGCATAAGCTCGAATATAGATTTACATTATATAGTATATTATTACTGACAACCAGTTATTATTATTATTATTATTATTATCTTTTATTTATATAGCGCCAACAGTTTACGCAGCGCTTAATACAATACATAAATTCAAAGGATATGACAAGACAAGAATTGACAGACTAAGACAAACCGATACATTTGGTGGAGAGTTACTTTTAGGGTTAAAAGTAACAGATTTGGTGCATACAGTGATTTCAAGATATTATTATTTACAATTTTATAAAGCGCCATCATATTCTGCAGCGCTGTACAATGGGTACACAGAGATATGTATTGTTTGCTGATATAGAAGGCTCTGAAAACAGATGATCTGTTGAGGATTCTGATACAACTGGACCATTGGACATAGAACAAAGGGTGAAGAGAAATGTGTAACATTTGGCAGATAAGAAGAGACAAAAAAAGAATTACTGCTCGGAAAATTTTAACTGCTGCTAATTAGCGACATTGAACCGTGGGAAGGACAGTATATTTTAATGTGAGAAGTTTTTTTTGTTGGAACCACGACACAAAAAATGCTCCGTAGCTGACCCTAGTGGCACGGTATGCTGCATATTGCAATAATTCTGTAAATTACTAGGCTTTCTGATACAGTAACTTTGAGTTAATTAGTAATTTAACATTCTGCTACGCCAGTAAATGTCTTCCTTGCATTATATTATGTTGTTTCATGGGCTTACCTTAACACTAATAGGGTTTTGCTATATTTTCCCAAAACAGTAACAGTAAAATAAAAATGAGCTAGAAAAATTAATTAGTTATCTCTTACCTTTGATTTGCCTGTTATTAACAATTAAGTGGTGATCTACCGTTTCAAAGGAATGTGTGAGGTTATGGCTGGATGAATACTGTAGCCCTTTACAAAGTAGTTCAGAGGAAAAAGGTATATAAAAATGATCAGTGGGCAAAGCGGACAAAATACCCTTTTCAGGTTTAAGGAAGACTTTTAACTCTTAAGTTGCCTAAGATGCATGTAATGTCTTTTTTTTAATGTCACTGGCACACAAATTATTGAAAAGTTAAAGAGTCAAAGTAAGGCTTTTAAAAAAATATATATATTTTTTAATTATATTAAAAAATATATTATTTATAGGGCTGGTGCTCTTATGAAACGTAATCTAATAGAATAATATACATATATATTTCTGCTAAATTTGAAGGGCACGTTTCCTAATGACAAATAATAAATCGGAAGTAATCAACACTTGGTTGTCATGGTGATTTAGATCTTAACATCTATAGACAGGTAGATAAATAAACACACATATATGTGTGTATGTATATATATATATATATATATATATATATATATATATATATATATATAAATTTTTATTTTTTATTTTTTTTATTTTTTTTATTATTATTATTATTATTTTTTACCCATTTATTTTTTTTATTCATGAAATATTATGCTTATAAGAAACATCTTCGGGAAAAAAAAATGAATGTTTGACGGGAACTAATGAAATCAGCAAATAAAGCTCTTAAACACAATATGCCTCTGGAGACTTTTGCCCTAAAGAGGCGTCTGCTATCATTTATGATACCGTACTTCCAACTGAGTTTGAACATTCCATAAAAAATTCATTCTTGCTCTAAGAGATTTCGCTTTTTTTCCCCCTGTCCGCTCTATTGTTAGACAAATTGAAGTGTGCACTCTCAAGGAGTGTGTCAGTGAACTGAGAATTTATTTACTCATTGGATTCTAATATTGAGAGAATCTACTCTGTTCAAAGGGTAGAACAACAATGCGAGTGACATAAGGTCATCCATCCCTTCATCGCTACCTGTAAGATAGAATTGTTCTCATTGCAGATAGGAAGTGGCTGAAACCCCTTTTTTTGCCATCAGTGCCTATTATGATTGATGGCTGTATGGTCACATTGAATATGCCCTTTTTAAATAATTCACAATGTCATCACCATAGAACTAGTTTATAACTAGCCTGTTATTTTTACCTTTGTTCATTCTCTATTGAGATTTAGAGAAATGAAGTTTTTTTTTTTTTGGATGGATCTGAAAACAAGTTTTATAAAATATTTCAGTAATAGAATGAATAAAAAAGAGATATTCATACACTGGAAATAAAAGATGAATCTAGTTTCCGATTTCAGGTTCAGGCAGTTTGTATATTCATGAAATAAATATTTAAATGTAAGATGTATAAATGACTGTGACATCATCAGGGTATGGTTAATTTATATTTGGGTCAAAAATATATATTTTTGGGAAAATTAATAAATGAGATTCTAAAATAGCTATAACAATGTATTGAGTTCTTTAAAAGCGCTGTAAAGATTTATGTTATAATAAACTCAGAATAAGCTTAAAAAATAAACATTGCTAATACATTAGAAGAAAGTATGGATATTGGACCAAGAATGCAACCAGGTGTCTCACACCCCTAATTATGAACCTACATTAAGCTTCAGTTCAATTTTTCCACGGCATTAATATCACACAAAAATAGTATTCTTGATTTTCCTAAGATCTACCAAGAACTGGAAACGAGGCTGCCCCCTTTATATAATTAAGGATTTTTCCCCTAATCTCTACATTAAGACAATTTCCTAAACGTTTCGTTATTAGGTTGAACTCAAAGCCATTTGACAGCGGTCAACATGGAGAGTACATTTTCTATTGTATCACAGTTTTACTCATTTTACTGATTTTTCATTTAAACTGAGGCATTTTAGTTGGGAAGTGTATAATATAAAGTATATAAAAGGGGTTGCTTTGGCCGGGGTAAAAATAGGCACAATATTGAGTATCATTGGCATCTTTAAGGACCAATGGTAGACACTTCGTTTTAGGTGTGATAGGGGCAGAGTGGGGGTTCTACCAAAACTTTTCATGTGACTGTGACCTATTGATAACTACGTAAAGCAATTAGTAAAAGAATAGTGTATTTTAGATGTTTTGTACATGTTTAGGGCTATAAAATATTCTCAGCATTCTTACCATCCATGCTTTTCCTAAGAGTAACATGAAGAGGGGAAAGAGCCACTGAGGGAATTTTGCCCCAAATAATGGGGCGAACACTTATGGTTTAAATATTTGCGGTTAAAGAATATAGGGCAAACATATCTTCCTACGCATGTAGTGGATATCCAGCCCTTCTCCTTTAAGAAATGCTCTTAGAAATCTGCTGCTAGCCCAACCCCCCCCCCGGGTCTTTGGGGTCAGTTTACTAATTACTCCCTAATTACGGATAAAACATTTAGAAATAACATAGGCCTTTGCTGAGTTGCATTAAATTCGTCCTGTGGTTTGAATTTTAAATCAGCAAATAAGTTGGAGGAGATCCTCATTTACATGCCGTTACCAGATTAATCGAATGGATACCTCACATTCTGGAACTTGATGCCTTCATAAATTTCACCACAGAAAAATATATCTAAGATTTGAAAAGGGCAGACTTTTATCAGCATTACCGAGCTCCGGCAATAGTGCAAGCTGACATCATACTACAGCTCACCCGCCTAGAAATAATTGCGCCATATGGCTTCAGTTTCCTAATAGATCGCATATCATTGTGGAGCCCAGAGTACAAATCTCCGTAGATTTTAATGCATATTAGTCCACTTTGACAAACATTATTAGAGGGGGGAAAAAAATGAAATGATATGTAAATGGCAAACTTCATATCTTTTGAGTTCTACCTTCGTTATTGCATACTGTGCATTTTTACGATTATTTTTATGATATTAAGTACATGTTTATATATATTCTATATATATATATATAAAAAAAATTCACATGTTTGACAATATAGTATTATGACACTAAATGGTCTTATTTAAAGTGTTTCTTTTTTAATGGAAATTATATTTCAATTATTTTTCACTACGGTTAAATTTGTCGGGGTACCAGTTTTACATGGAGTCTGGCCAGTTGATGAACTCTTAAAAAAATAGTTTTTTTTTAAGGAAAAAAAAACTGCCTGATCCAAAGTATATAAAGAAAATCAACCTTCGCACATACCTTTAGTATTTGCTCCAGAAATTATTTTTTCCCCCATATATTTGATTAAAAAAAATATAGAAACAGAGTATGCGTTAGATGTAAAAAAAAAATAGCAAAAAGTGCTACTGGTGAAAATTTACAAATATTTGTCATTTTGCTATTTCTAGAAAACACATGTTGATGACCTTTGCTATTTTGTAAATCCCCATTGTATAATTTGTAATTTTGGTTTTGAAATGTATTTATTTCGCCATCAAGTAATAGATAATGCAAATATATTTTCCATCCCTAACTGGTTGCCATGATAATCAGTTTTGTTACAGGTAGACTTTATCTGAGTGATTAGCATGGAACCCGGTGGGGCTTTTTTTGGTTTGATGAATGGGGCTCATTTATTTGTATGTTACATATCCTTTACTCTCCTGTGTTCCGTACGTTTTATTCTTATTCTTAAGTCATCTTCTCATATCCGGAGAATATGAAATACGTTACAAGCAGAGAGAGAGAGAATCATTTTTCCTCCTGATTTCTAGCGGAATCATATGTCATGCCTCTTAACAGCAAAGGAAAACTTCTTTTTTTTTTGAGATGCATGGACGTATTTTCCTTGACACAATGACAAAGACATGTTTCACAGCGCATTAGCACATGCAACAATACACACTTCCCACTACATCTTCTTGTCATTGCTTTGTGAAATGCTTTGTTGCCCGATACGTTCCTCTGCTTGTAAGTTTGCGATGTCATGGTCACTACAGGTATCATGATGACAGCAATAGCATCATTTTGCAACCCCAGCTGTCTAAAGAACTAGCACAACGCTAAAAGATCTTTTAACAAGAGACTATGAGCTGTCGTATTACAGGTAAATATAATGTTGTTGTCAGATTTCATTTACTAATGAGCAAAGGTAAAAAAAAAAAAAATGCAGTTGACAGTATGGAAAAAATGTAAATGTTGCCCATTATGCATTGTTTTATGTTAATAGATATAAGAATTCCAAAGGATAATATTATTTTATGTTTCAAAATAAATTCTTGCTTAAAAACATACGCACACACACATGTATGTGTACACATTCATTTGTTTTTTCATAGAATTGACCAGGTCCTCAACAAAGCCAACATGGTTGCATATGGACATTGTGTTAATTAGCTGACATTAAAAGGGGTCTATCAAAGATACCTCCTGTTATCCAGAAATGGTAAGGAGTTTTTTTTTTCACTGAATTTGGAGCAGGATAACCAATAGCCCCCTTTAATTGTAAAAAAAACATGCCCTCGAACTTATGTACCCACTGGTCTTTAATCATAGATAAAACGTATTACAGGTTGAGTATATCTCATCCGAATTGATCTGAAATCCGAAATATGTTTTTGGGATGAGGGAAGTTCAGAGAAGGTATACTCACTACTTAAGGGGAACAGGAAAGACCTCATTAGGTTCTTTCCTCCACTTCGCCTCCTTCCACTGTCACTCCATACTTCTCCTCGCTGTCCCAGAGTAATATGTGATGTTTCTGTAGTTTCTTGTTGAAGCCTCTTAATTTGCTCCCTCTGCACTTCTCTGCTCTGGCTGCCCGCCAGTTTCGGACATCACAGAAGGGGTATTTGTTCCATTGTGTCTCTGTAAACCTTTTACTGCAGCTTTTAAGTGACAGAAAGCATTGAGATAAAATAAAATGGCAGGCTTGTTCTACTTTACATGATGCAGCACTCATCTGGTGATATTTTATGAGGTCTCCTAGGTGGAACAGCACCTTTAAGATCTGTTACTGTTAATTAGTATCATTCTAGGTTCTAAAATTCTTCTCCCCCAAAAAAGACTTCAGTAGACATACATCTACCTGAATCTAAGACAAGATCAAGGACTGATTAAGATCTAAGGCTTACATCAGGATGGGGGAAAATCTGCCATCAAAGTCTATATTGATCTCATTGTCTCTTTCTTAGCTACCAGAGGTGCTTCATTCATGAACCTTTGGTACCCATAAATCCACTTTTGCATTTTACTATAGCAAATAAACAAACATGAATGATTAAACCCAGAAACAAATTTCAGAAAGCAGGTAATAGATAATAATATTGTATCGGCGCATATAAATCTGCATGAGTCTTTTAGAACCCCAGAGGTCCTGAAAAAAACCCTTCAACTAAACAATCCATCTTGTCTTTACGTTATATACACTTTCCTTCATTATAAAGCATTAGTTGGCCTAAAAAAATAGATATATTTAGAAGTAAAAAAATCTTGTATGTGAAACAGACACAAAGATCCTTCTAATTCTACTATAGTGATAAATAGTTTATATAGGGTTCCGTCTAAAGGGTATCCTTAAAATGTTTGCTCTAGGAATGTAAGTGATACTCCAGGGGACATTTTCTTTGACCTAGGACATGTGTAGGTACCGCTCGCGTTGAGAGGCTGACATTCATAAATGTGAACAAACACTGTTTTTGTGTGGATTAAGGTTGCTTTCCATGGGTCACTAGGATGGCCCCTCGATCACTATGAATAAAATGAAAGGATTTTTCCAACTCCACAGAACTACTACAAAAAAAAACGTATAGCAGAGATAATAAAAAGACGTTACCAATGTGAGCCTGTATTTTTACTTTAAATAATATAGTAAACACCAAAAAATATATATCTAAGGAAAGCCAGGATCTATATTTGAATGGGACACAACTAGCATTATCGATTTGGTTTCATGTCTTGGTTTTCTCTGTCTTTTTATCACCCCATCCTTACAAAGGCTGCCCAAACCACCAACAATAAGAACAACTGGAGGGAGATACTTTAATGGGGAGAAATAATCATGCAGATTCTGAGACCAGGAAGATGCTTGATCCTAAGGCAAACACAGAGAAGCTTCTACACCATGACATTTAGTGTGTAGGATTGGAAAATGTAAGATTTTGGGGAAACACTATATTCTAAAGCACTTGTCCCTTATCTTTAGTACCTTCTCAAATTGCCCAGCAGGTTCGTTAAAGAAGTATCCCTTCTTGCTTTGCACGAGAGTAACTGCAATAAAAGCAATAAAAACATAGCAATTTGTAGGGTCTTGAAAAAAAAAAAAAGTACAACCACTCTTTTCCTTTTCTCACTTTTTCTCTCTCTCCTTTATAATGTATATTTATACTAACAACTTAAGACCGGAATCATGGTCTCCTATGTCTGGTATTCCAAGTTCAACATCTTAAGTGTTAATACTAAAAGAGGCAAGAAAAAAAAAAAAAAAAAAAACATTTTTAAAACCGAAAACTTGTTATTCAAAGCTCCAGAGAAATTGCGTGCATTTGTTAGCTGTGAGTGGATATCATTGTGTATCGAGCAGAGTGGAGGCACCATGCAATTTTGCTCTTGAAATTGGTTTATATAGATGACTGGTTGCTGTGAAGTGCGTGTCAGGGTTCCATGCAGCTGTTAAGAAGTAGTACAATTGTCATCGCTTCTTACATGGTTGTTGGGAAGAGCTTAGAGTCTAGCTCAGTCAGCTGTTGAATAGATAACCCAACACTGTTAACGCGGCATACATTGTGAAGAATTACATGCCTGCTACAATGAGCTCTGGGCCTTTGCTCTCGATAATAATCCTGGTGAGTATACCACATGTAGCGATTGTCTGATCACTCGGATATAACTGATGAAACATAAAGAAAAATGTCACTTGCGCAAAAGAAAAATACTACAGTAATTTTGTTTAAGGTTCACGTGAAATGCTGTGCTTTTATTTTATTTAACCCCTCCATACACCAAACATTTAGTTGTCACATCCAATACTCTTCTGTGCTTAAACCTGCGACGGAATTCTAATGGAAATCGGGAATGAAAGCACTTGTTATGTGTCTTTTTTTTTAACAGATTTGTAAAACGTATTGAAAGAATGCTTCTAAATATTATAACTAAAGTGGCGCTTGCCATAGAAGGGGTAACACTGATGTAAGCAAACACTTTTCCATGGTGCCCCTAAACATGGGATACAATAACGCTTAACCTGGCTGTTGACTTGATAACGCCAAGCGATTCAGCGAAACATATTAGTTGAAGCTTCTAATTGTTGAAGCTTCTGATATGTTGCGTTCAGTATCCACTCAAACTCATAGTTGATGTGAAAAAACATACATTTTTATAGAAAAGTATTAGCCTGATATCACCAACTCAAAATCACTTTTAATAAGAGGCTGGCAAATCTCACCATTTGACTAATATTTTTTTTTTCATTTCAGTGCAATAGTTTAGAATGCAGCACAGATGGAAATGAACAGGTTATGCATTGCATATGTATGAAAGGTCAAACAAATTAACGTTAAAAGACAATTCATATTACTAAACGAGTGTTAATGCCTTGGTTCCCATCAACCTCCAAATAGATTTGCTTCATATTATCGAGAACCAAAGCACTGCTTGTTCACACACTGTCACATTAACACGTTAAGCGTAAAGACCCATCCATGTAGCCTCGCACCAGGAAGGAATGCAAACAACGCAAGGAGCACTGTGGGATATTAAAAGAAAAAAAGTTGGAAAAATATGATTTTTTTTTCCTATCAATATTTCATGCTGTTCTAGCCATGCAGTGAAAAAAGAGATTTCGAGTTGGGCAAAACCATACTGCCCTCTATTATGTCTTTCTTACAAGTCAATCTCAGGGTGGCACACAGTGCACTTCTTCTTATTATACTGAGATGCTTATTTTGAAATGTTATCATGGCCACGCTTGTCTAACTCCAGTATCCAGGAGAAGCCGTAGAATAGGATCTATGCATGATGGAATATTTGCTGGACTATTTTCTTGCATTACTTACCTTTCTGAGTCTTGTATGGGAAGCTGACGCTTTATTTACTGGTTGGTCCATTAGGAAGGAGCATGAGAAGGAAAGGGTCAGTGGAGGGCTAACCAACTGGCCAAACAATGTAGGAGGCAACCCCTCATTTGGTAGACAATGGGTAAAAGCGGTGTAAAATCTGAATACCAGATTACCAAAGAAGTAATCACTTAGAAAGATTTTGTAATGTTTTGAAATTAATAGGGTTTGGCTCCAGAGTCTAAGGGTTTTTACATCAATCTCAGAGAGAACAATAACCATAGATACTTAAGATCTCACGGTCTGCAGCTGATTCCTTCATACTCTACTCAGATTTTATACTTTCTGGTTGTGTGATCTTTTACTGGTGTATCATAGTTGAAATCGCTGAAAGATAGCTTTAATGGTTATATCTTTACCGTTCTGGTTGTAGAACCATATGGTTTTTTTATTACCCTTTTATTTACAAAAACTTTATCTCTCAATTGCCCCTTCAAATGATCATGACTATTTTTAAGACTCAAAAAAGTGCTTTGTAAAATGTCACCTTTTTATGCCTGGCCTATGCCTATAAATGCATTTTAATTCTGAAAATAATACAACACCATTGACTTCACAATATTGTCTTCAAACCTAGGAAACCTACCATTTACTGTGCAGTCCACCTGAACGCCAACATCTTCTACTCCAACCCAACTTGCAGAGAAACATTTTAACTCAAGAAAGCCAATTCTAAAGTGCTTTTTAAAAAGCTGTTTCCAACATGAATCAATGTTTCTTCCAGGCTCATCTCCTAATGCATTTTCTTCTTCTTCTGTACTGCGCTAGTTGTTTTCTCATAGGACAGAGAGTAAAATGTAAACTTGGCGTAAACGAATGTTGCACCAAATGTGCCGCAATAACATGAATCGGGACACGGACATAAACACATTGGAAGTAGCTGAAGTAAGTTGGAGCACATGGCAGCGGCGCACGTCTTCATATGGCTGATTGACAAGTTATCCATCTGGTGCGGTGTAGAGCATGACAGCAGCTGCTGACCCTCAGGAAACAAAGCAGAACGTGAGCACAAAAGACAACAAGTAGATCCACAATGATCGTGATAACCTTAGCAATCACTGATACATGAGATAATGGCTGTGTATTGCACAGAAGATTGCCTATCTTTGCTGATAATGTTTTTATGTGTAGAATGAAGACTTGAAGACTTGATGCCATTCCAAACATTTTATTAATATATACAATCCTGGTCCAAAATGACTTCCAAAATGACTAATGAAAAAAACATTCTGGTTGGCTCCCCATCATCAAAGACCCAAAAAAAATGAATACATTTGTTTGGAATAACCTTAATGTCAATGTGGTGTATTTAATATGTGGAGTCATTTAATATAACTCCATATAAATCAGACACTGCAAGTGTCTGTCAGTCCCAGATATCCCACTAGTTATATAAGGCCTGTGTTTAGATGCTTTTTTGGGGTAAAAGGTAAGGGTCTTAATGTCCATCATGTCCCCTTCTTACATTTACTTGTGCAAAACCGACTTGACTTTAGCAGCAACTGACCTCGAATAACTTTGTGTAGAAATATAACATCCAGCCATAGAGGTTTATTGTACATAGAGCCACTGGTCATTGTAATGGTACCCAATGGCCAGTCCCATTGCCAATGCTACCCAGAGCCCTCCCTCTTCAGGGCAACTGGGGGTGTTTGTGGGCGGGTCCGGTGCCGTTTGTTGCTGGGACTAGCCCCAAACTTTATATGGTGGAGGGAAAATGGGAGGGGTTTGCCTAGGTGTGGTGGCGACTATAATCACATTTCCAGGGAAAACGTAATATTCCATGTTTTTATTCTTTATTATCTGTCCTAAGAGCCAGCTCTATGTGGCCCTTTTAAGCACATTTGTGCACCAGTGGGAAGGGATGAGACCCCTACTTTTGCTTTGTGAAAAAGATGAATGTTTCAATGACCCTCTACGTCCTACAGAGACTAAAATCCTAATATATTTTGATTAAAATAGTTATTTTTAGAATTGTATTTCTATTTAATAAATATGTTTAAAGAAGGGAAAGTTATTACTACACATTAAATTCCACCATTCTTAAGACAGCAGATTCTCCTATTTATTTCATTATTCTTGTCACACACATTCCTCAAATCCATCTTACTTATGTCTCGGAGAATATGTGCTAACTCTGATTTGCATGAGTACATTCTAAATGTGTCATTGAAGCTTTATAATTCAGGATGGTTCACATCTGTTCATATACTTGTACATATTAATTCTATTGGAATTCTATAAAAGCTAATGAAAATAAGTACCCGCACTGAGTTTTAATACTCCTTCTGACAGATATAGACAGGGGAGATTTGTGAGTTCTCTCGACTGTCCCGTGAGCACATGCAAGCATTGGATTTGATAAATAGACAAAACAAGTACAAAAAAAGTTGATACAAAACAAGTACAAAAACAAAACTGTTCCTTGCCTGTTAAAGGTGAAAGAAGCTGAAGTCCCAGGCCTAGGGCATCGCCTTCTGTTGCCCCTTCATTACCCTACAGACGTACAAGTATATCCACAAAAGTTGTTGCAAGATTACACTTAGGACATACCTGCACGTCATGTGTATTTCAGACATCTCCTGGACTCAGCCCGGACTGCCATTTGTCAGCAGAATCCAGCATCGGTGGCTGCCTGATGACCGGTCGTGTTACGGCGTTTGACACAAGCGCCGGTAGACTGTTACAATGAGAATGCCTGAATATGCGAATGGGCATTCCTTTGCGGTAGGTGTCACTGTAAGATGTCACCTACTGGAAGCTGTTTTGAGGAGAGATCCAGCAGGGTCCTCCCTGGCTGATCTCAATAATTTGTTTTAATGAAATATAAACAAAAAAAATAAAAAATAACAATACTCTGATTGTGACATCACTGGTATACATACGTTGTACGAGAGATGCCTAAAGGAATCTATATCCCCATCGCAACAAAAAAGAAAATAATAAAAAAAGAAAACAATATTAATATAGCCCTGTCTCCTATTACCCTAGTACTACATATATAAATTATAACCCCCATTTACTACCCCCAGACCCCCATATGTGGCCCACTAAAGCATAAAACGTATGTATGTGGGGTATGTCTGTAATCAGGGGATATTGCCGAACATAAATTGGGTCATTGCACATCAGCGACACCTACTGTGTAGAAGAAATTTTATGTAATAAGGGTCAATGTTTTAACCAGTGTACAAAACACATGTTGTCTTTGACTCCATATAATACAATTCCTGTAAACTTTTAAAATGCCCTTTTTGGAAAACAATGGGGATGATGTTTCTTAATAGTTAGCCAATTTTTAGATTATTATTAGACTTAAAATTATGGAAAACAAGGAATTGACAGATTTAAGTGGACAAACAAGTGTTGTATCAATTATTTTTTTAACTTTAATAAAATGATTCAATTAACATATTATTTCAGCAGCATTCACATAAACCTCTTATTAATGAGAATAATAATAATATAATATAATAATATATTTTTATATTTTTCAGTGAAGTAAAATAAATATTCATAGTTAAAAGAGAAAACAATACTATCATTCCATATGTTATGTATTTGTGGCAGACGATTGCAGAATAACTTTAGTCTTTTTTTTTCTTTTTTTTTTCTTTTTTTTGAAAAGATGAGGTGAATTAGCATCCTGATCTTAACATATATCATTTTAAGGAAACTCAAATTATTCACAGGCTGCCTGTAATAAAAAATCATAATATACTGCCAAAGAAAATAGGAAACTCTTATTCACTGTCAGATTAAAATTCAGATCTCAAGGAAATGTTCTGGGCTGAATCACAAATCGAACTGAACCATTCTGAAATATCTTTGTATGAGCAGCTTGAATTAAAAAGACATATTTTCTCAACCCGTGATAATAAAAGGGGGGAAAACTTCTGCGGCATTGACGAAAAAACTGTTATCTGATGGTTAATTTAATCCCACACCATGCATAACTAGTCTAATGCAAGGTAAGTAATAGAAAAAAGGGTTGATTTCGATTAAAAAAAAAAAATCTATAATATAATTTTAATGTAATTCATAAAATGATTACATACTCTATATATTTCACATTCTAGATAAAATGATTGTACTTACACAAAAATTTCTAGTGAGGAACAGAACGCAT
Organism: Spea bombifrons; assembly: GCF_027358695.1. Taxonomy (NCBI): domain Eukaryota; kingdom Metazoa; phylum Chordata; class Amphibia; order Anura; family Pelobatidae; genus Spea; species Spea bombifrons. The sequence continues at coordinate 7,698,449 of NC_071093.1, read as the reverse complement.
CAGCATGAAGCCTGATTTTAAATAGATCTTAGAAGTAATTGCTAGTGAGTCGGTTTTTCCAGTGTGTGCATTCAACATAATAAGTACAGAAAGATTACAAGAATGTTGCTTTAATCATTTCTATGAACTATTTTAACCTTCCAAATATACTTTTCGGTTATTTCCTATAGATACTTTGCAAATAAGTAAGGTTTTTTTTTTATGTTTTTTTTTTTACTAATTGTTGATTTTATCAGTTATTGCTGATGCGTAAGCGTAACGGGTACGAGGGGGTCTAGCGGGACGTCCCTGGCCAGTCCCTGCCTCCTTCCTCGTAGGGAAAGCCAGCTACCAGTTGGGTAGCCGCTCCGGTTTTCGGAGTAAAGGTGCTCCTCCAGGGAAAAAAGGAGAACTATACCACCAGTCACAATGACACGCCATTCAGGAGGCAAGAAAACACACTGTATTGTGACAGTTTATATAGCCACTTTCCCAGGGGAGGGGTCTAATTTCCAAACACAGGAAACAGGAAAGGGTTAACATAAATATTTCTTAATGACCCGGAATTCTGCAAACAACATCGGCACCAGACTAGTCTTCTCAAACATTCAACAATGACAAATACACAACAGAGGTGAAGGGATTCTGAATACACATAGAAATGGAAACAAAATATTACTTTGTATTTCAAGGTATTAAAAGGAGAAAATATTACAATGTAACCCCTGTAAGTCAATGTAACATTAAAGTCCCAAAAATCTTCATAAAATAGGAGTTCAGCATCCGTTACAGTAACTATTATCAATAGTTTAGTATGCACGCCTTTCGCAAAAAATTTGATTCCACAACAACTAATATTGTGCTGTAAAATAAGCTTTAAGGGTGTAAAATGGTTATTTCTAATTATTAAAGATTAGTTCCCTATATCCTCAGCATAAATGGCATTTGAAATTTATTTAAATTCTTAAAATATGCAAAGCTTTAGCCTAAAAGTGCCATATTTTGCTCAAGTTTTCTGCCAGGGGAAAGAATAATATGAGAAATATAAAATGAAAATAATGTACAGATGTCAATCACAATATATAATATCATACGCTACAACAATTAGGCATCATAATATAATAAAATATTTTAAACAGTGTGTGATTTGTCTCTTTTAGAGGTTTTTCGCAGCCATTGGGTTTCATAATTATTATTTATTTTTTTGGGAGAGGCGTTAACATTCATGATAAATTTGCATTTTTATGTTTTTATTTTAAAATTTAGACAAAAAAAGAATATATGCGGGGCGCAAATTTTTTTACACATCAATATTGATATGTTTTTCCTATGAAATATGTAATTGTAAAAACATTTTTTTTGAAATTAAAATGCTTGCAAAGATATACCAATCCATTACCAGCGAGGTGTTAAAAGCAATGTATTTCATTAAATTTCTGACTGCTTGATACATCAAAAGATAATTTGCCGTGTAATTTCGCGAAACCTGAAATCGTAGCCCGCTATAGTTTTCTGATAATGCCGTTAATATATCAAGTGTAAATACAATGTTTAGCAGTAAGCACATTAATTATCGCCTTCGTCTTGTGGTGTTTAAAACTAAGGAATAATTAAATGCACTTTATTAACCCCTTAAGGACAATGGGCGGGTCCCTAAACCCATTGAAAACAATGCATTTTGAGCCCGTACATGTACGGGCTTTGTCATTAAGGGGTTAAGATATTGTTCTGTGAAAGCTGGATCGTTTATGAATTGCTAGAGGTGCGCAGAACTGCCTCGAGAGGCAAAATTTATGCTGAACACCCCACTGATTGTTCAGGAGGTAAAGAACCAATAGCGGCGCGTACAGAGGTTTAATTTAAAGTGTGTTTCTCACTAGGCTGCTCACAACACTTAATTAAACTCCGCTGTTTTGGCAATGACAAATGCGAGAGAGCAAAAAGAACAGAGTAGCAGTGAATGAGAAGGCTTTCTAATTTCTTTCATGCACCCAGGCAGCTAGATTCAGGTCACACAAAAAAAAAAACGAAAGATAAAATGAAGAAGATTTATTTGGGGCGTTTAGGAAAAGTTGTAACGGTAAAGTATACATTGTAAAGTCCATGAAATGGGACTTGTCCAGTTAAGTTGCTGGAACAGCAGTTTGTTGATAGAATCCAGAACACGGTTATAAATTTGCTGCTATGTAGTCTTGTAAAGTTCAATTTCAATACCATTGTTCAAATTACTGCAATAAATGCCAAAAGCATATAATGACTGTTTATCTGTATGCCCAGTCTCTCTCTTCTAAGGTGCCCCGCGTGCAATAATTATCCTTGTTTTTACTTTATCGCCGGGCCCGTCTGTTGAAAATAACAATGGTATACTCATTAAATATTTCTTAACGCTACACATATTCAGAAAGTGACCCCAAAAAAAGAAACCCCACAGTAAGCATTTACGATCTAATCAATACATTCATTTACTTGGCTGGGGCATCAGCAGGAGCATTACTTAACAGGGACTGATTATATGATGCAAAAAACCTTTATATACTTTAGATATGTAATTCTATACATTTTCTATACAGAGGACAACATTTTTGAGATTTATATAAAAATGTCAATATTGGCCACATGGTGGGATTCTGTTCATCGTGTGTGATTTGCTCTAAATAGCCAGCAATTCAATTGAAAAGGTTATGGAAGCTAGAGACAAACTGAAAAATGATCAACAAAATGAAGGAGTTGATCATTTTAAGAGCAATAAACCCCATCATGTCCCTCCATTCCTATCTTATTATGTTTTGGCCATTCCATTTGGGATAGGCGTGAGGGAGAGGCATGGTATGGCTTCCAAACATCCCATATAAGTTTTTCTAACCATAAATTAAGTGCCCTCTCCCCCTGAGAGAGGGTGGAAAGGCAGGGGTATAATTTGTTTACTATACCCCACCACACACAGGGTGGTAGAAAAGAGAATGATCACTTTGCTAATAGTAAGTCCTAGTGGCTGTGTTTCATTTTTTAATATATATATGTTAGAAATAAGTTCCACCATTTTTCAACTTGCATTTTCATCTTGCAAGTAACTCACGAGGCATTTACCGGAATAGGGACACGATATCGGCAAGACGTTGAGTCCAAGTGGTTATTATTAATTCTTATTATTTCTTTTAGGGATGATTTCATGACCAGTGTTGAAAAGATATAACAATATTTTCCATTTAAAATGGTTTATGGAATTTATACTGGGACTGGTAAAAATGTTCCTACTAAAAAACAAGTAGCTTCATATATTAACTTCTGTTTCGATTTAGAATTTGTATATTAACTTCTGTTTTGAATTAGAATTCAAGAGGATTGACATTAAAAACAATTGGTAAAACATCACACTGTCAATTAATGATAGCACCTTGTACACAAACCGATATGAAGACACATCGTTGCCTTGAAATCCCTGTTCGGTTATATTGGTAAGACACGTTTCCATGTTAAATGCCATGGTCAAGTAGTATGGATTCTATAACACAAACTTTTTTTAAGCAGGAGCTGTGTATCAACATTGCTGTGATGCCGCATGCATTAATAAACCAGCTATTTAATGCAAGCAGTATTTCTCCTCTATTTATATGTAATATACTAAATTCATAGTTCTCTACTTGTCATCTAGGCTCCAATATAATTTATATTGTTTAGAATGTATCTTATTTTTATTATGTTAGGAACTGAACTTGCTGGAGCTGGCCTTCACTGAGAAGATATTATTATTTTTTTACTGGCGAATTTTGGATGTCTAGAAAGAAAGGTTCATTGTTATGTGATACAAATTTCCTTGAAATCTAAATAATGTCTCAAAATCTTAAAGTTGAGTTTGTTTTTCTTTATTTAGGACACTTGAACGTTGGGTGCAATGAATGAACCTGTTCTAAAAAAAAATATTCTAACTCAAACTTACCTCCAAAGTGCTGTTTTTCTCTATCATTAGCAGAGTTTAATAAAGTGAGGACATTTAACCCCTTAATGACAAAGCCCATACATGTACGGGCTCAAAATGCGTTGTTTTCAATGGGTTTGGGGACCGCCCATTGTCCTTAAGGGGTTAAACTGGGGATAGGAATAAGGCTAGCCTGACTATAAGGTAAGGCTGTTTAAGGTTTGAGTCTTTACGCGAGGAAAAATGGGCAGACTAGGCAGGCCAAATGGGTCTTATCTTATTATACATCTCTACGTATGTCCTGTTGGAAGCTCTGATTATGTTGCTTTATTATATTTATAATTTTTCATTCTCTTCTGCAAATTCATAGAGATTCACTCAAGCAACATAAATTGATATTGTAATTATATATTCTGTAATTAAAATTATGAATTAATGATCTTGTCATTTATAATATAACATACAGGACAAAGCACATGAGTCCAAGTCTTGCAATAAATATAACAAGACTAATAATAATATTATTATTAATAATAATGATGCCCTCAAGATTCCAGAAGAAAAAAGCACATATCCATATATGGACAGTTCAAATGGTCATTTTTATTTTAACTAAAAACCATTTGTCAAATTTAATATATCGAGGGGATGTTGTGAGTCATCGTGAGTGAAAATATTTTCCAAGTGTATAGACCACTAGCCTAACCCTTCTGTACTGAAAGAGAAAGGTCTTCAAGCTAATTTAATACAAGGAAGCCAGCACGGAATCTGACCTTTTGGTTATGTGGATCTAGCTGGATGTGATTGAAGACCATGGCCTAAAATGCAACTTTCCTTTTGAGTTCAGTGCGTTCAGAATTGAGGTTACACCCAAAAAAGATCCCGATTTAATTCAATGAACAAGGAGAAGTAAAAGTAGGTATTCTGTGTCATCAATATACCGTGGTTATCTTGGAAAAAGACATTCATCACTGGCCACCCCAACATGGATAAAAATCACAAAGCATGGAAAGGAATATCCACTGAGTTATACCAACGAAAATCATTTCTCTAAGGTTCCGGGAGACAGGACGTTATTACCGCTTACCCATTCATATGTATTTATTCACATGCCATGAAGCATATTTATATTAAAGGGGCACCAAAAATAAAACAGGTCATGTACACAGACACATTGCTGAATATCTTAAAATAGAAAAATATCTAAATACTATTCTAGAGCACCCGCTATAAAAGCTAGAATGAAGAAAATCGAATACAAGGCTATACTGAGAATTTTCAGAGACTTTTAATAACAATTTCAACCAAGACTCATAATAAGCATGCTAGGATGCAGTTGAGATGGCAATGTATTAATTCCCCTTTGATGATGGTTATTCTGCGTCTCTTTATTTCAATGTGAAGGTGATTTATCAATACCAAACTAGAGCTTTCTGCTACAGCCAAATATTTAATATTTTGACTCATCAGTCCAGAGCACCTGCTGCCATTTTGTGCACACAGTTTCACTGTTTTAGTGAATAGTTGTGTCGCTTGGCCTCGTTTCTAGGTTTTTGGTCACAAATATTCCATGAAGACCACTTTTGACCAATACTAATGTGTCTTTTATCTGCGACACTAAGTTTCCTTGGCCAACCACTGTGTCTATGGTCCTCAGCATTACCCGTTTTGCTTTTTGTTAAATGATAAATTAACATATCTGGTTTGGAAGCATTCTAACCTTGTAACATTTTTGCAACAGCCTAAAAAACTTTTGCACACTGTTGTATATGGTATATTGTTCCAGAAAAGGAGGTATCTCACTCTATTCACAACTGCCATTTTTAGTTTACTCTATCAAAGTATAGTACAGATTTAGAATTATGATTTGTTAATGCCTAATTAACTAGGCATTCGTGGACATTTTGTTGTCGGACTTTTGAAAATATCACTTCACAATTTTAGAATTTCCAGAATTTCCAACAGTTGAAAAAACTGACACAGGAAACAGTAAATTGCTTATATTGATGAATACCCGAGTAAAACATGTTGAAAAACAAAAACCAGCATTAGTGTTTTTAGGTACCCTTTTTCATTTTATTGTTTTTTGTACATATATATCTTACAGAATAATAAAAACAACATTAATAATAATACTGTTAGTTCAAATAAACATACTGATTTATATATAACTTATTCCAAAGGCCTAAATCCTTCTTTCAAGTATCTCATTGCAATGCTATTTACATTACCATGCCAAACGTGGACTTGTAATTAGAGTAATTAATCTTGTCTTCCGCTTTCTGTATTACTATCCATGCTTCTTCTATTGTGATATATTTAGGACAGGGTCAGATGACTTTATCAATTACACGTCCTCGGTATGTATCCTATTTGTCTTGGTGTTGTGATTGAAAAAAAAAAAAACAAACTTGGTTAATTCATTGCAATTCTTAAAATTCTTATGTTTCTGTTCCAGCATCCACCAAAAGAATAGCCATGTCATGCACATTTCTGTTAGTTTCCCATGATGCCTCAGTAAAAATTGCATTAGAATTCTACTGTCAGTCATATAAAAAGATATATATTGCATGGTTGAGCTAATATCACAATATCTTAGGACCCATGTGATAAAGCAGCAAGAAGATATTTCTCAAATATATATATATATATATATATATATATATATATATATATATATATATAGAAAACAGTGTTGTTTTTGTTTTAAACCCAGAGAAAACTGGATTAATATGTTGTATAATGGTATAATAGTTGGGTTAGAGACAAGAGAAGAATGAGAACTAAAACCTTAAATGGTAATCAGATATGTAACATTCATTCTAACATAATTTAAAATGATGCAATCTGTCTGAGGGAATATCCTTTAACAACAATACAAAAAAAAAAAAAAAAAAAGAAGAAAAAGATTTTAATATATGGCACGTGTCCCTCTTAACACATAAGCAGTTAAGGAAGTACAGACAATATGCCCTGCCTAAAAAGGTGGAGAAGAATAACAGGAAGAATAAAAAAAACAAAAATGCATATGTATGTAACCTACGTTTAAATTTTTTTCTTCCTTTCTTTGTGTTGCGATTGTTCTCTTTGACCTATGAGGTCAAAGTAATTTTTACACGATCAGGCCCAGACTGGCCATCGAGCAAGCCAGGCTAATGCCCAGTAGGCCAGTGCCCAATGGCTCCTACAACATGCCTTCATTGCTGTAAGAGCATAGAGTGGCCGTCATTTAATGGCCCGAAGCCTTAAAGTGCTGGGGCCCATCTTAATCGCCAGTCCGGCCCTTAAGACAATAATATCATATACTTAGGATAATCATGAAAAGCAACAAAGCCCCTTTAAATGAGCCTTTGGGTTACTTGCATTATTGCATAATACATAATTGCTTGTACCAAGATTAATTTTGGTTGTGTTGCCCAAATAACAGAATTAAGCTATTTTTGCACCACCTTTATCAAAGCCATTCACATCGTTGTTCTTTCCTTGAAAGTGAAATACATCTCTTTTATCCAGTCTTACTTGCATTTTTACTTTTCAGATTCATCTGGAAGAACATTTCATTGAATACTTGTTAAAGGTTATTGACTTAAATTATGAATGCGTTTTGTATATTTACTATATAAATATATTGAAAGATGGAGGGATGTAACTAAAATGTTAGTATATTTTATCATAAGATGCCAAGATTCAAATATTAAACTATCCCTGCAAGACAGTTGCATAATATTTACTGCCACTGCTATTGTAGGAACTATTTCTACAGTCAAAAATCTAATAAAACAGACAAAAAATCTTACTGGCTGTTTTTTTTTCTTAGAGAGGATCAGATGTAATGCTTCATTTAATTTTGTGAAATGTCAGATAACATCAGAAATGGAATTTAAAATACTGGTCTTTGGAAGAAAGGAAATTTAGGAGCATCATATTCCATTAAAATGTTTAATGCAATGTTTATGGATTGCACATTTAATAGATTGAGTAATGACTTGTGGCCCACTATTATGAATCACATACGTAGAAAATGTGTAATAAAGATGGAAAACTATAATGGCTCTTGTTGTTTGTGTGAATGCGCCATTTCTTACATCCCAGGGAATATGATTAACCCCTTAAGGACAATGGGTGGTCCCTAAACCCATTGAAAACAATGCATTTTGAGCCCGTACCTGTACGGGCTTTGTCATTAAGGGGTTAATATGAAGGATATTTTTGGTTGAAGGGAGAGCTCTAGGTTTTTACTACCATAGAGCTTCAGGAAGGACAATTGAAGCAACGTAGCTGGTATCAAAGGTGTTGTACTCTTCAAACTAACAAATAATTATTGTGCACCACTTTTTTTTTTAGGGAAGAATCCTGGTGTTTAGACTCATTGAGTCTTCTGGACTTTGTCTCCAAAATAACATGATTACACTATTAGGAACTCATGGAGTGTTTTCTCCACCTAATGTATCGATTTGTCTTAGTCTGTGAATTCTCGTCTTGCGTAAACTGTTGGCACTACATAAATAAAAGATAATAATAATAATAATAGATGTACAGTTGCATTACATAAGGCTATTGCATACTGCCTTTAATTAGAAGATATGTTAGATGTCAGTGGGGTTTATTCACTAAAAGGAAAGTCTTCAGGAGACTTCCAACTCCCTCTCTTCATCATGAATGGCCAACACTGGTAAGTTTCTCCAGGAAGAAGGACTGAGCTGGCTCTGTATTATCATTAATTTAATGGTTGAGGAGACTAAAGACATATCGCCGACTTAAATATACATTATATCCATGTAGTAGAAGCTCACCGGGGTCGGCCCTCTAAAATGTATCATGGGGTCAAAACTACAGCTCTCCTGCAAACTCTTGTGTCAACCCAACTTGCTACATTGTCTTTGACCCTGTGGCATCTTAAAATAGACATCATGTTGAAATAAATATATACATTTTCATGAAATCTTTTGTTTCAAAGGAATTAGGACTATGAGGTACGAATCACTACATAATAAACACATTTTTGATTCTATAGCATTTAAATCTAGCCAAAAAAGTGAGATGTTTTGTTTCATGTTGTAATACACTTCCATCTAGGATTTGCTAGCTTCGGGTTTTTTTGACACATGGCTGCGCCTGAAAAACGCTAGCAGCATTTTGCATCTTTAAGGGATCAGTTTTAATTAACTAATAGCTGTAAACACATCCTCCGCTTGTGTTTAATTGTACTCAGGACCCACAGCTTGTCTCCGAATCCCTCGTTATGTTCTGTAGGCATCATGTCATCATTATAATACCCCCAAAAATACCATTTCGTAAATTGTGTCTTTAAATAGAAAAAATAGGTAGTTGTCAAGCAGGCTAATTTAGTTTTGCTGAAGGGGCATTTAAGGAGTAGTCTACGGTGGACTGGGAGGCAATAATTCTTTGGTACAGAGATACCTGCTAAGAACATTTATTGAATAGCAGTGCAAATAGTCATGTAAAACCCATGTAATTTGATGGCTTCTGAGTTAAACCCTCGGGCAGTCTTATTTCTCTCCCGTGTCATGTCCCTGTATGTCAGGGCTTTCCTCTGCTTAAACGCCTGTACAAGAAACGTATATGTTAACCCAAGTGGGATCGTCTTTTTTTTTAATATCTTCGGATTTTGATGCTTCACCCCCCCCCTCCATGTACAAACACCTTTTTTTGTACTCCTACAAATGCACAAGCAAGACAAGCACGATATATTTCACCGATATCATTAAGAAAGCGTAAAAAAAAAAAAAATATCGCCCCTTCTTCCAACGTAAAGTATGAATTATAACGTAAAAAGGACAGCGGACTTTGATCTTGAAGGCAGCTCGCGGAGTATATTTATCTTTAACTACCCCAGAGCAAGAAATCCATAAAAGAAAAGGCGGTTAAGTTGGAAGTGGGAAGTATATTTATCATATAAACATCTAAAAAAAAAGAATATTACCTATTATATTTTTAAAATCCCAAAAATGCATGCATTTCACTATTTTTGCAAATGCCAGAAAGATGCAGCCTCCATTAGAGTTAACGGTGCGTCACTTTTGTGTTCTGTACCATGAATCATTAATCATGAAACTGGCCATATTCTTGTACTGCTTCTGCTTTCATTACTTGGCCTAATTAAACAGTCCTGTGAACTGGAATCTCAGATTCCTCTGTTACAGATTATCATTAATTATGGTGAAAGTGCTCAGAGATGTTGGACTCAATTATATTGTGCTCAACTCTGGCATCGCGTGATTCATTGCACAGCCCGCTCTCTGCCGATGTACTCCTTTTCTTATCTTGCACTTACACTTTTGTAAATTGGGTTCTGCCAGCCAACAAACTTTGGAGTTATGTGCTGCATTTTCATTAAAAACATGTTGGAGAAGCACAGGCCAATTAAGGATTCTCTATTTCATGGAGAGTGATGAGATGAGCATTCGATACGGAAGGTATTCGCTTGATTCCGGTGGAATTGGTCATGTGGTCAGTTATTTACGGTCGGACTAATTAAGTGATTTTCATTTCGAATACGCAATGATATTTTTTCGAAATAAATAAATAAATAAATAAATAAATGAGAATATAAAACAGAGTAAGGGATTTTGAGGCTTTCAATATAAAGTATGTAAAGTAGAATACTTGCAAGAATGTTTAGAGGAAAGAAATTAAAAATTGAATTTTTTTTATTATTATTGTATAATGGGTTAGGCAAATAGACTTTATATAATGGGTTAAAACTATTACATTCGGAGATATTGAACGTGTATTGAACGAGTGCAATATCACAGACTTGGGATATTAGAGGTTCTTCCCAACTGGCCCATACTCCCCACAGCCCTCAAAATTGGGACAGTTGGGAGGTATGATATGTTTATTTGCAGATGGGTGTTATGACCATGCTATAACCGGAGCCCTCCCTTCTAGGGATGTGGGTAGACGGTCCCCCTGACGTCTCGCTGAAGACCTGGAGAAGCGACGCTTCACCCGAAATCTCAGGGAGAAACCAGGTATCAGTATTAAGCGAAAAATAAAAAAAACTAAATAATGTATTCCCAAATTATATATATAATATATATATATATATTTTTTTTGGTAAAACAATATATAATATATCATTTTTAAATATGTGCGTCTGCTTGTTCTATCAGGCTTCTGTTCATATAAGGCTCTGGTATTTCTTATTCTAACTCCGTATGATTAATCTGTTTCAGTACTTTGCCGGTATAGGAAAAGTTCCGTGCGATCCCATGTTTGCCATATCCCCCTCCATTATTTTTATTCCTAGGAAACGTCGTTGATCTGAATTACAGCAAAGCACAGCAAACTTTTAAATATGAACCTTAACAGGCAGCAAACCCTATCTCCTGCCGCTGTTATGGGTTTTAATATATATGAAAATCAGCAGTCTTGTATGCATGCATATGTGCTTTCAATAATATCATTTTGGCAGATGGTGAACTAGATAAATCTAATTTCCAACAATAAAAAAAAAACTGTGCTTAACTTACATAGCACGAGCATAAAACGTGTTAAGGAACGGGTTCACGTTATACTTTCGCAATTATTATATATTTCATTTTATATCATTATTAATTTGACTGATTTTATTTTCTTAATAAAATCCAGATCCTTAAATCCTATCGTAGAGGAAAATATTGCAACGCAAGTGACAATCTACAAGCTTTTATATTTCTTTTTTTTTTTTTTTTTTTTTTTTAATCTCGCAACTGCATCTGTTTTAATAAAAATAAATATGTTTTATTGCCTCTATTTACTGCGAAAATTCCGACAACAATTTCTTGGTTTAAAATAAAAATAAAAAAAGAAAAAAAGAAAAAAAAAAGAAAAGAAAAAAATAGCAAGCAGATTCCTCGTCTAGTAGCTTCACACACACACTGCTCATTGAAAATGTAATACAGTACCGGCGTGTCACAGGTCACCTGGCAATCTGAATTTTAAAAGGAATATGAATAATATTCTGTTTTATTTTGAAAATGAACTTCATGCCCTCCATCATGAATCCAATATATGTCTTAATCTTCTATGCTCTTGAAGCCTACGGCTCCTGGCTGAGTCCTTTGACTCCTGAACTTAATAAGGAAATAGGTTGTTTTCCCATCCAGGTTTCATTTTTAGGAGTGCTGAAACAAACAGTCCCTATTTCCCACGTAATTGACAAAGCATAAAAACGCGTATGATATAATTTTACGTTTACAAGAAAGCTCGGCGGCTTGTGTTTTGTTTAGAATTTCATTATACGGCTTTTAAAATACGCTGACGATATTCAAAATAATGTTTTACCTGCTACGATATTTCATGCTTGCATGGGATTCATAAATATAAATTATGGGTGTGTGTGGGGGGGGGATAATAGGTCTTTTATTTAGCCTAAACATGTTAGACCAGGCAAGAAATTTGTGAAATTGGTGCTATTCAATTTTACTATTACTTCCATTCTATTGCGTGGGGTTTCTCGCTCCTTCGTTATTATTTTAAGTTTAAAACACCTGTTCTTGTGAATATATATTTAAAAGGTGCATGAATATAGCTCGCATTGCCAAACAGTAATAACGTAATAGCTATCCAGACTATAAATTGGAGTATAAATATAATGATTGTGGATGTTTAGTTATTGCAGGTCCATCTTTGTTTTGGAGGGTGGCATAAAATATGTTCCAGGATAGAAAGGGTTATAGCGTAAAATGTATCCGAGTGTCTGCATCAGTAAATATTTCATATGTTTAATAAAAGAGAATTCTTGGGGGTTTTTTGAGTTGGTTAAAAGGACACTTCAGCACTTTAATGCATGTAACGGCTGAGAGATCTATTTAAGTTTCTGTGATGCCCCCCTTGAAAGTGCATGAAAGCAGAGCCCCCTTATATGCATTTGTCGCTTTCCCGACCGCCCCAGCTACTTTCCATGCAGGAGATATGTTGGGCAGGCCAGTGCTCGCTCGGCGAGGTGGTCTATAGAGATTCCTGTGCAAAAACTCTCCCTTTGATTTTGACCGGTGCTTTCCTATCACTGATTGGCTGCCTGAACCTGTTGAAGCAGCCAATCAGCAGTGTAAAATCTCAGAACACAGAGGGACTGGGAACATTCAGCTCTGCAGCTTCTCCCTAAGGTAAGTACATATTCTAATTCATGTGTTGTGCTTTTGAAGTTCTATGTTTTCAAAACTCCATAATAATAATAATAATGATAATAATAACAATAATAATACACTTTGGTTATTTGGTTTTTATTTGTTAGCTAAATTTGTAACCCAACGTTTGATATATTGGTCATATAACATACTGTGTTATAATAAGGTTTATATATACATATATATATATATGTTTGGGTAACCTAAATGGGATATAACAATTAAGCATTATAAATATTGAATGAGTGATATTTAATATGATGAAAATAAACAAGTTTATGATAAAACCTCCTTCTTTGTTTTCATTTCATAAAATACAGTATATAATTCCAGTTTATTTAGTGGTTACTTTTTAGAATCATATATATAAAAAAAAGCATTAAAAAAATCTCTAGATTTCTTTTTTTTATTCCTTAAACTTTAAAGAAACCATACACTCAACCCCTCTGCCCAAAGTATCGATATTAGGGAGATCAATGGAAAAATTAATGATACATTGATTTGTCTACAATAGGTTTCTGTAATGGTGAGAAATAATTACAGTGTCTGGAAGCGTTCTGTGATGCATGGATTACTATATCAATGACATACTATTTTGGTCTCTCCCTGACTCCTGATATTGATGCTATCTGCATAATGTGAATGATGGCTGCATATCTGATGTAAAGGTAAACTTTATGCAGAATTACTTGCAGAGAAGGACCGTGTTTAGGGTTCTGATAGCTTTAAATATATAGTTATTTATGACAGCGCTTAGCATTTCAAATATATAGTACTTCTCTAGCATGGTAACGCAGGCAACATATATTTCTGGCAAAACACTGATTTTATGTATAAAAAGGTCTAGTTGTTGTGTCTAGTTACATGCATTTCTAGCTGCAGTACACAGACACAAAACATTTAAACAAACTGGTTTTTGGTTTATTTATTTTTTTAGAAACTTGTAAAAAGACAACCAAAGTCCTAATTGGGTAGTCATAACTGGCAAACCAAAGACAATGATTTGTTGGAGGTGAGTTAATATTTGCATTTACTTGGAAAATCCCAACATAATAGGGCAATGTAATTGGTATAGTACATAGAGTGGTATTTTTCACCATTAAAGGTGCTGTTCCACCAACTCAGCTAAATCTAACACTTTTGTAAGTAAGTGTAGCATTAGAAACACATGTTCCAGTAGAGTGGAATGTCCAGATCTTAATTAATTCTTTTATCATGTAAAATTCATAATTTTTGCTTGGAACACCTGTCATGTGACCCATGGACTCAGACACTGATAGAGGAAAGAATAAAATAACAAGTCTGCAAATGTATGGTTGCTTAACATACTAGAGAGCGCAATGTTTTGTCTGAGTGGAACAGCACCTTTAAACAAACTCTTCTAGCCCCTATTGATTTCATAGCATCTGGAAAGCACGACGTGCCCAAGTTGATGTGAGTTTCCGATTTTAATGAGATCCTCCATGGCCTGAGAAAACGGTAGTCCATGGTGACTTCTCATATGAAAGGAGATAGGTTGACCCTGGGGGATTCCTAATGAAAATGTCATCTAAGGGCAATTATTGGGCCAACTTGGCCTTAAGTGCAGCACTTTTTTTTAGCAGAATTTAACATTTTAACTAACTGACTTAACTAAGAATTCTGACAGGTCAATGGGAGTGATTTTTCCTACACAAAGGGTTAATCTGACCATTTATATTGGATAGTTACTATAGTTACTATAGGAAGATTTCATGAATGTCTCAGCAGGATTTGCACCTTCATGATGCCAAAAGAAAATAAATATAAGGGAGCTCCTAAAAGCTTAAAAAACTAAAGAAATTGCAAAAATGTGTATATATATATATATATATATATATATATATATATATATGTAGCAGTGTGCATATGTCAGAGGAGGCCTGGTGTATTTTGGCCCAGGGGCAAATACAGGCAACTGACCGCAGCCACTATCCTCCCTTAAACATACAAACACACACAAACAAATACATTGGTAATCTTATGTATCAATGTATGTATGTATGTATGTATGTATGCGTATGAACGTTAGTGTGTATGTTTCAGTGTGTCACTATAGGCCTTTTTGGGTTTGTCTTTGTCAGTGTGATAGACTTGTACGTGACTGTCCATCTTTTTGGGGGGGTTTCTTTGCATAGGGCATCTAACTGAAGGCTTTCTCTGATTTGAAATATACAGTCATAGAATGACATAGAAGGGGTATTTTGTTAAATGCAGGGCTTAAGATGACTAGTCAGGGAAATGAACCCGGAAAGATGACATAACACGGGAAAGAATAATTAGAAAATGTGCACAATTCTATAGAATTGTATAGAAAATATTTTCACAAGCAAGGTTATCACAAAGTCAAGAGGTATTGTAAAGAAGCGAGTCATTTGCTAACCATATCCAGTTGTTACTGTAGGAAAGACGTGATTTCGGCAGCTACGTACCTCTTTAATGGATTTTATGTAAATATTTAGAGGAGCATGATGTTAATTAGCACATCAATTAACAGTTCTAATTGAAATTCAATAAATTAATGGAAGCAGCTAATGACATAACCACTGGCCTGCAGCGCACTTGTTTTGCTTACAATGTAGCGAGTATTTACAAGAATAATTGTGTTCTGTACTTAAAGCTGTGTTTATCAGCACTTTGGCGTCATGCACGTTAACACTGAATCTATTGCTGTCTGTGAAAAGCACGCAGCACCTATTTTTTTAGTCTTGTTTATTTTGCGACTTTAAATAAATTATACCTTGGCGAATTCTTCTGGATTTTGAGTAAGGATCACCAAACCATTCCAGTTCCGCCATTTCTGAGGCTTGAGAGAAAAAAAAACGCAACTTTACCTACTTCATGAAGGTAAAAATTAAGAAACTACCAGAGTAGTATACATGATGTATACATGAAGGGCTCACCTCCGCCAAATTTTCAGAGAAGATCTATTTCCTTAAAATTATGTTTTTTTCTTGTGTTTTTTTTTCCCAATAGACCTTAACGTTTGTCTTTTTCCCATTTGCCGCCCATTTTCTAGGCCTTGATAATATTGTTTTCGTTTTACTGTATGAATATTCTCTGTACTAGGCAATAAAGGGACGGAGAAACGATATTGAGAAGGATGTTTTTTTAATCAACTGACTGTCTTGTCACATGTAGAGCAAAAATAATCAATCTCCATTTCAACTCTGAATGATTTTTAAGAAATAAAAAAAATCAGATGGAAATGAGAGATGTTTCTTTTTGGAAACACTTTTAAAGGGAGTTAAATTTATCAGGACAGTCTGATTTAAAGACCTATTGTCGCGGTTGTAGGCCGCACTCTTATAGTTTGGTGCCATTTTAAAGAAAGTAGAGCTTGGGAGAAGACTAAGAAAAGAGAAATCTCTGAGTAAAATGAAGCATGACCTCTTTTATAGTCCCTTCTCTCCTCCTTAATGCATACATTTTGATTTACCCTTCCCTCCATGAGGGGACCGAGGATGCCCCCTGTCACTGAGGTAGAGGTAGAAGTTTGAATGGCACGATCTTTACGCTCGCCCCGTTCTTAGTTCCACTTTAGAATGTTCCTCTTATTCATGATGCATCCTCCAACTCGGGGTCCATCATGAATTATGATAACAATCTTAAAAAAAGCTACTGTATCATATATGGCGCTAACGGAAAGTGAAAAGGTATGATTGGCGTGATTGCTTCCCTCATTCCTTGTCATCAGTGAAGGATTTTTGCCCTTAAAATAAGTAGCCTTAAAACTGATAAATTTCCCCCAAATGAATGGCAAATAACTATTTAACTAGAACTTGCTTTCCAAATATTTATCTAACCCTACTTCTGTAATAAGCGCGTTGAGGTTCATGCGTCATCCCATCATTCATGATTTATGATCTCAAACACATTTACAAAACAATCTATTTAAAAATATTAAAATAATAATAATATCTAAATAATACATATAAACGCAGAGATATTTGAAGCTGCAGTCACTACTTTTTTTTTTTACCATTCGGTTATTAACCAAAAAAAAAAAGGAAGAAAGAAAAAAAAAAGTTTGAATGACACTAATTTCCTGAACAAGACACCCTAGAAACTGGGGTTTATCTCAGAAAATTGTAACAGACAGGGTTTGTGATGTCCCCTCCGCAAGATTCTTTATTCTGTCAGATCATAGCATTTGAAATGACGGAAAGAGATGCTTTGCTTTCATGTGCCAGCCAGAAGTAGAGAACCTGTCACCGACAGTGTAACGTGCGATGTATTATCACTCTGACTGATTTCAGAGACCCAGAGACTGTCATCTTTTTAGACCGCACAAGTCAACACAAATAAAGCTGAGGAGGCAAATGATAATGGCTCGGATAGATCCAGGCTCATTCTGGCCATTACTTTTTATTCAAACCTTAGAGATGACATGATTTGAAAAATGAGCCTGTGTCTGTTTCAGTGCCCATTAGCGTGCGAACGCATTATCTCCCACTTTTCATATAAGACTTCTATGTGCGCGGCGTGGCAGATGTGTTCATGAAACTCATTCTATAACATGAGATGTATTTTTCCCGTGTGAGTATGTATATGTGTGTTTCTGTGTGCTTATATATGTGGTTACACGTTTGCATATTAATGTGTATGATACGGTGTGCATGCGTATGAAAGTGTCATATCTGTTTGTCTTAAGCAAGAAGAAATATTTGTAGGTATGTTTCCATGTATGTATGAACAGGGCCGGACAAGGGGTTAACTAAGTGGCACTGCTGCTTTAGAGACAGTGGCTACTGAAAGATGTATATGTTGTCGCCGGCTGGATAAACACAAGGCCACGCGTTATTTCCATACCTGGGAACTTTCTTAATGAGCCGACTCTAAGACTCTGGAAATATTAACCCTTTAATGGCCCATTGTGAAGATTCTAAGCAGTGACTTTCCAAACATGTTAACCAAATGGCTGTAATACCCGTTCTCATGGAAATCTTGATTTGCCATTTTTTTTTAAAGATATATTTATTTGAATCACCAGCATTCAAGCAGGGATATCATCCAAAACTTACTGGTAGCAAAAACACTAATTGTCTTATATATGATCACAGCGGTGTAGAATAGGAAGAAGTCAGCTCAAGACTGTGTGACCCTAAGAATCTGCCCCTTTCACCCTAAGACCCTGAGATTGGGGCAAGTCTGGGCCCGTGTAAGCACATTATAAAGAATCTGTGTTTTTTGTAACCATTGTGTTTATGCGTTTTTGTTCATATGAGACTGTAATGGTGGAAGATGTGCACATTTGAGCAATTTGGTTTTATTAAACATGCTAATTATATATTTGAGACATTTGTACAGAAAAAGCGGGATGAGAGAGAGGCAAACAGACATAACCACACAGGCCAAGAGAAATGTAAAATAAAATAGCAAAAAGACATAGGAGGTGTCTAAAAAAAGAGACGTGAGAAAAGAGGTATCAATATTTTATTGCTGCTTAACTAATGCCCTATTTTTTAACCCCTTAATGACAAAGCCCGTACATGTACGGGCTCAAAATGCATTGTTTTCAATGGGTTTAGGGGCCGCCCAATTAAAGTAACCATTTCATTTCTGCATGTGGAAACATGAGGATAATTCGAAAAATCAAAACAAAAAAGGGAAACATTTGCTACATGGAATTATTCTTTAATTTAGAATGTTACTTTCATCCAGCTGTCACAATATATATGGTTGTACAGCAGGCACTTTCCTTGCCTGCTGATGTGAAGAACTCAATTAGCTTGTAAGATGACTCCTTAAGTGTCACATTATTTTTTGCCATTGATGATAAAGGCAACTATGTAGCTCTTTAACAACTATATAGAACACCAGAAGTGACAGACGGCAGTATGTACAGAAGCGGGATTCCGGAGAACCGGATTAAACGCGCGCTTGAGACATCAATTGGTTTCCTGAGGAAATTTTAGCACCGTCGCTAACACTATCACATAGCCACACAAAGCACGCTACTCCTCTGTATAACCTTTCATTACCCCACCACCCCAAAATAATTCCTTGATTAGCCTAGGGGCAAATTTATTCATACATTTCAAATCCTCCTGGGGATATAACACTAAACATTGGTGTATCACGGACCACTGACTTACATTACTCTGTTCTTAATTAGAACATAGAAAATTATTTTTTTCCGTCACTACATCACATCATTCTGTTTCTCTTTTTCTTTAATAGTTCTACCCTTAGTCACCGACTGACTAAACCTCTATGGTGCTACCAGTTATATAAGTAAAATGAAATTCTGTTTCAATGACCTAATATTTAATTAAATAAATAAGGTAAGCCTTATTTATTATAAAGGGACACTTCTTCATGTACTACTTTCTTTGTTAATGGGGATGTTATTTAAAGGCACATCATTGCTACAGATCAAAAGAGTTTAGGATTAGCAGGAATGAGTGTGTCGCGACTAGGGTTTTTTTTTAAAATAATGTGGTTATTTTTTTTTGGGGGGGGGTTACTCTTTTCAACCAATAGCAAAGCCAAATATATAATAACTAAACGTTGGAACTATTCTCTTCCATGGGGCATGAGGTTCAAAAAATGGTCTTTACCTACGATTGTAGAAACTAAAATTCTTAGAATCTACAGTGAAGATTCCATTAAGATATTCATCTGACTGGTCCAACAATGTATGGTGATTGCGATCACTTATATTAATGTATATATTTTCCGCCATGCATTACACATACAAATTTTAATAAATGCAATTAAAAGGTCATATTTGTTATTTATTACGTTTTTGGGCTAAATGCTAAATTTAGAACAATCACAAATATTCTATGAAAATGTATAGAACGTTGCTGCCTATTGCTTCAAATGTAACTGTGGAAATTGGAATATCCCCAGTTCTGTCTTGATAATTATGGTTCTTAGTGGAAAATTTCCAAGTATCCACTTTATTATCATGGTGACACAAAAAAAGACACTTATGTCTTATATAGTTGAAAAGATGTTATTTGTCTCCCTTCTGCAGATATCAGCATCCGCATAGCGCATGGCACTTGACAACAGAACGCAGGTCTATATTAAAAGCAGAAAAGATTATAGATGATGTGATCAAGACCCGGCATTATCTCAAAAACAATACAACTTTTTGCTGAACTTTCATTGGCAAATATATCGATGATGGCATTTGATAAAGTCCGTCTCCACAAAATATATTTATTCCTCTTGTAAATCATTTGTCTTAATGCCAAAAGATACTTTCATTACAAGTACCTTTCTCATTTAAATATACATGAGTCTGACCATTGCGATTTGTCGTTGAAAAATGGGGAGTGTTGGAATGAAAAATCCCATTTGTTTCTCCCATTTTTCACGTGTGAAAAAAAATGTCCGGTAATTTTGCAAAATGCTAAATGCTCTCGACAATGATGAATCACCCCTTAAACCTATACAGACTTTGCTTTGTTTACCACCAGTAACTTTCAATCAGTATTAAAATAGAGTTTTACTTGTATAAGTAATAAATATAGTTTTGAATATTTAAAGTATAGCCCCTTATGATATATATATATATATATATATATATATATATATATATATGAAATCTTTAACAAACAAGCCCTTTTATATATTAAATCAGCAACAAAATTATTTTTTTATTTATATTAAGCTGATATTTATCAAAATGTATAGAATTAGAAGGGCTGGATTTCCCAATAGGGAGACAAGGCCCGTGGCTATATCTTGTACCATGTTGGTTGGAAAATGGGAGGGGTTTAATTAGAGCCACACCCACTTATGCATATATCCTACCCTTTCTGACTATACTCTTCCCATTTTTGCCTATATCACTCCTAAAAAGAAGCCATGTTGTCTTTTTTGCCTATGGACCAATAAAAATATATTATGCAGATTTGTGTCCTGATTGATCTCTTCTAAATCCTGTTAATTTCTATTAAAATAGATCAACTACAAGTAATACTGTGTGATCTTTTTCTTTTTTTACTATGCAAAAAAAAATATTATTATTTCTTTAAATTTTATTATTTTTTAAGTGTACAGTTGAATTTAAAATGTAATATTAATTTACAAATATTTGGACTAGGCCCGTTAAATCGAATAAAAATAATTTTAATAACAATAATAATATACAATTTACTACATCTCATGTAATCTGTCAAAGTGTGATGTCCGGCTTCAGGGAAAACGGAATTCTGTAGATTCTAATCCAAACATTTTCTGTAATTGGCAGTTTAAATCTGATGTTTAATATTTGTCAGATCATAGCTATTCTGATTTCTTATTCATATCTTAAATTTATATGAAAAACTGCACATTTTGTGTAGCATGCCAATTTATTACTCATTATTTGCAGTTTGTGAACCAGTGACCCATAATGTCTAATTTATCAAGTGTTTTTGAAGTGTGGCATAGCAAAAGAAATGATTTCATAAAGCTCCTCAAACGGCGGCTGACGGAACGGTGTGTAAAGCCATTCAAACAGCATGGAATTAGAGCCCCGTAAAATGACAGGGTGTGGAATTGAGTACAATAAGCACTGGAGAAGACTGACACACTTCACAGCAATCAGATTACAGGAATCATATTCAGCAAGGCCGTGGCAAAACAAATCAAAATCGGCTCTGCCAAGGTCCAATCAAGCAAAAGCAAAGAACACAAAGTGGATTTGTAGCCTCCGCTATGACTATTTGTCGACCTGCAGTCAAGAGAGTTCTCCGGCGCACCACGCAGCATGTAATCAAACAAAGCCTTGTCGCCAACACTGAGAAAGGAGTCTGGGGACATTCGATAAACTGGTGCCTATACTAATACCATTACAAATAACCTCTTTTCCACTTTGTATCCTCTGGTATGCCATTAATAATAAATGTCTCCAAGTTTCTTACATATTGTTACATATATGTTTCATAGTAAGGTTGAAAAAATACATATGTCCATTGAGTTCACTTTATCCAAGAGATCCCCAATTCTATTGATGAAGCCAAAAAATATCTTAAGCATGTGCTTAAGCAAGAATAACCCTTGAATGATAGTGTTTGTATCCATAGGTACCCTATCTTTCCTTAAAAGTCTTCAAGTACATGCAATCACCGCCTCCATAGGTAGTGCATTCCGGAGCTTTACAGCCCTTACTGTGTAGAATCTGTGTATCAGAAACCATGGCTCTTCACGCTTTAGTGTTAAATAAGTAGTGCTTTCTCCATGATGTTCTTCATGAAGTTACTGCTTGACGTTCTGAATACATGCTGCTCAAATATTTAACTCATTCTTGTCTGAGCTAGGCTGTATTTTTTGATTAAGGTGAAGAACACAAAACACACTTCAATAATACAACGAATAAGGGTAAATGTGCATAGATGAAGGTTTGCCATGTGTTTTGGGTCTAAACTGCCATGGGGTGGTAATAATCAGAAATGGTGATTTTTACAAGTGCACAAGAACTTGAGACATTCCTCAGCAGGGACAGATGCAGGTTTGTAAATGTTTTTGATCCCTATATAGATGTTCTGTACTTTATTCGGCTATCTAATTGCTTATATTTCCATTGATGCTGTGTATACAACAGAGGAGAAAATTGCCATGTTAACTGGATTATATTAGCTAGCATGTATATATGTATATATGGCTGATATTATAATATCATATTTATATGGTAATTGGTCAATTTTGTTTGTCTGCTATTTATTATTCTTATATTTCAGATGGTATTTCTATTACTAAGTATTATATTAATAATGTAGCATAATCCTTTTTAAATTGTGCAATCTATTACCTTAGGGTTCATGTGAAACCGAATCGCATTTTATATGACTTACATGGTAATATATTATAAAAGTGTATGTCTTCTACAATTGGAATCAATCTATTGGAAACGGAGGGCACAATCCCAGTCAGCTGTAGAAAACATTCAGATACTTAGATGTTTGTACAAAGAGGATACATTAACCTTCTCCTTGCATTCCATAAATTAATTCCAAGGTGTCAAGCCCTTTCATCCTTCCTGCCTCGAATAAAACACGCTTGTGGTATGTAATGGAGAGAGAAAAAAAGACTAGAAAGGGAAATATAATGACATCTACGGGTAACATGTAAACTAGAACCGAGGCTACTTTACAGTGCTTCTATTTTATTGCTGCCTTGGGCTACTGAACAGAGGGACTTCAATAAAATGAGCCACTTTCCTAGAGTCAAAGAAGAACTACATATAATAACAGCACCTATTTAATGCTTCATTATGTTGGGGACATAAATGGGATGTCATTGAAAACTCCAGATGTAATCAGATGTGGTGTAAAGTATCAAGAAGGGATGAGTGTGAGAGGTCCTACACTGAACTTAACTCATCTATGATTACATGATTCTTTATTAATGCCTGAGCTAGTTCTGTAATCCTAAAGTATGGGTGATAATATGGAAATTAGGTCTGTTCACTTTTGATGTCCTGTATGGATGGATGGTTGTATGAGGTGCCATCTTGCAAGTTTCACCATGTTATAACCTTCTGATCTTCATGTGATAATAGTTTCATACAGAGACTGCACAGTTGTAAAATGTAAATAGCCCTGGATATTCTTGTCCAGGGAACTGAAATAATTCACACACAAAACAGGATCTGTGGTCTACAACCTTGGGAAGCCCACCAAGAACACTATTTCTGGGATTCAGTCTAACGCAGCCAAGACTCTGCAGTACAAGTAGGCTTTATTGGGTGTTATGGTGCTTCTGCCTTTCCACAGACACGTTCAAAGAGGTTTATTCTCTAAGAAGTCAAGTGCTCAGTCAAGTTAAGGGCTACCTCAACTGACTAGAAGACTAGACTCAACTGAGGGGCATGTTCTCGCATGATAACTCTTGCAACACTTTACCTCCATTCTGCAAAGAGTTAATAGAGCAGGAGAGTCATGGGGTGGGTTCTGTACCCCTCTAAAGGGATTTTTTGGAGGCCCAGTGAATGGGAGGGCAAGGGCAAAGGATAATTATTTTTATCTCCCCATCCCACCTGGAGGGATCACAGCTTGGGGTCTGTACCCACCAAAGATCAATTGTAGACAATATAGCCCCCTCGAGGTTATTTGAACTACCCCATCTAGAGATGTACTGTTTGCTCTTGCTATTTTGAAATCAACTTGGCTTGTAAAGTATTTTCAACAATTTTCTAGTGTTTCTTTTTATACTAATAATAATAATATGCACTACAATTTAAAAACCAATAAGTAAAGTATATTTCCATAGAAGAGAAGCTATATAAGAAAAATAAAATTTCAAATACTAGGGAATAAGGCAAACAGTGAAAGTAGGAGCTGGGAATTAGACAAATATTGAATTAAATCAAATACTAGTGCAGATTCCAAAGTCAATTCTGGCAATAATAGTCAAGATTGCTGTTTGTTGACAATTGAATATGATTCTGAAATAAAAGTCAAATATTCCAAACTTAACTCCTGTGTTGTTGTATATGTGTATTAAAATCAGTGACCATGATCTTGACCCATACACACACAACGTTTTTACGTTTTTTTAGCAATTAATCTGCTATTTTTTGTTATGTGTTCCATCTAACCACTATTTATTAACCAGTTGAGTAGTTTTTGCTCCTCCAGTTTTTGTTTTTTTTATATGAGGTGAGTAGGCATCATGATGCATAGATGTTTCATTGAAGCAATTGTCCCCCTCTTTACATTACCTTTTACTTAAGAAGAGTATCTGCAAATATAGTGCAGGAATGTAGGAAAAATGGTTCATGTTGCGATTGCATTGTAAGAGCATTGAAAATTGTTAGGGAATAAGGGAGCTGGATGCTAGAGATAAGGGTCAGCTCGGGAACTCTTACAAACAAGAATAACAATGTGATATGGGAAGAGGAGAGTCATAGGGAATAGCACATTGGGGGTTTAATAATAGCGCATTGGGATATACAGTATTAAGGCCATTTGGGGTGCACATTCATACACAGATAATTCTTAAATCCATAGGAACCCAGTGGAGGGTGTAACAAACCGGAAACATTTTCATGCCTTTCACATAAAGTCGATAATGAGCTTGTGGAAATATGTACTCGATCTACAAGCATGCATCAACATGTTTTTGAAGCCTAAGGTGTAAGTGCTTCCATCTCAAGTGAAGAAGGTGAGGGTGGAAAACATGATACTCCAAGAAGAGCCCCAACGGATCACCAGATCCCAAATCTTTTTCTTCCCGGACCACATTACTTTTAACCCCTTCTTTTCATCCCTAGCCTATGGGAAGGCCAGATCTTGGTCGCCCTCCAGGAAGGGAAACCACTGACGTGTTAAAGGGAAGGTAAAAGACCAAAATGACAACCCACCTTCACTACCAAGAAGCCAAATATTTGGAAATCAAGCCCTGGAACTCCTCAGTCCTCGAGGTGTCTCAACTTTAAGGCCGGAGGATCAAGTTTTTTTTCTTGCACAGCTACTAACTCAAAAAAGTATCTTTATTTCTATTTTTCTAAAATCAACATTTAAAAAAACAAACATTTTTAACTTCACTTTTGAAGCTCCCAGTATAGATAATGCATATCTATTCAGTTTATAAAAAATAGTTAATTTGCTCTTACTTTCGTTCGCTTTTTTATTTTCTTTAGCTTTGTGTGAACTTCAGAACAAAGCAGCCCCGCAGCAAAGCATTCAATGAATTATTAAAAACTGCTGAATGTTGCTTTATGAATATAAAAACTAAATAAAAAGCTTTCCGCCTTTGATGGGTTATCGACAACTTGATGTAAAATGAAATATGACTTTAGATTATTTTCCTAAGAAAACAAATTGTTGTATGTATTATTATTGCTTGTGAAACAAATGACATTCAGCTGGGTAACACAACGAAGCTGCACAGTTTGTGAAGACATATAAATATGACAGCGTGTACTAACATTTCAAGAGAGACGGTAGGACAGAGGGCAAACACATATAAACTTAGGAAGGAAGGAAACAGGAACATTGAAATGTATTGAGATTCAAGTATCTAGAGGAACTGCATTCTATGGACATGTTTTTAATTTGAAAAGAGCTCATTTTCTTTCAATATGAAGGAGGTCATATCAGATCCTCAACTTCTATTTGCTGTAACAGGTGCCCAAGAGATTACAGTTTGAGGCCTTGGTATATTCAATTTATGGAAGTACAAAAAAGAAAAAAGCTTTGGTTGTATGCCAATAATGTGAACACCAGGAGCGTAAAAATTATTTAACATTTTTTTTTTTTTTAAATGACTTGAGATTATTACATGTAAAGATGATACTTTTCATACACTGTTCAGTAAGGATTTCTTAATGGGAGGACACTAATACAACGCAAAAATCTAAATCATTGTTCTGACATAACATACAGACACATAACACAACTAATGGATAAAAAAAAAGTCTATATGGAACATTCTATAACACCGAACCTAATTCTTTTAGCAGGGCCAGCCTTCTTGTATGGACAGGAATTCACAAAGCACGATGTTATGGTAGCGTGGCAGCTCACAAAGTCTGAAGGCAAACTTGGTGTAGGGTTAGTGTGTGTGTGAGTGTTAAAGCGAGTGTTTGTTACCGGGGCACAGGCCACTTGTATGCACCAGCCCTTCCCTGGAACTGGGTTTTCCTATACTGGTAGTCAGTGGGTTAACTTGCGCTCGCATACTCCTAAGGACAAATGCACAGCCAGCCTCTGAAATATACACATTCTCACAAATAGACCTGTGCTTTGAATTCACTATGTGGCGAGGAATCAAAGCACAGAACAAACACTGTTTTGATACAGCTTTGAAGACGATAACAGCTTCTAACATAGAAAAGGAGGGGAGGAGACGGGTCTGCAAGAAGGCGCTGACTGACACAACATTCAGTCCAAGAAAAGTTTACGTTTTAATGAGCGTGCAATGACAATCCTTCAAAGAAAGCATTGTATAAAACATCTATTATACATATAAGGAGTTGAGGGTATCCTTTAAAGCAACCTAGAAACAACCCTTTTTTTCTTGTATTTATTTTCTTAATGCAAATGCTAAGCAGTTTGCTGTTGGTTATGAGGTCACACAACGAAGAATTCATTAATATAAATATACAATATAAATATAAATATAAAAAGTAACGACTGAGCATATGCAGCACTTACGCCAACAATTAACAAAACTGGAATGAAGGGGCTTAGACAAACCGATACATTCGGTAAAGAGGGCCCGGCTCGCAAGTTTTTAATCTAGAGGGAACGAGGAGAAACATAAGGTATGGAGGTAGGGGAGATGTAGTGTGGGGATTGTATAATAAACTCTGTAGAACCAATATGTACATCTAGTGTTGTTTTCTTTTCTTTTTTTTTGTGTAGAATAAATTTGCTTAATGGGTTGGATCAGGACATCCCATATAGATGGGATATCATATGTACCCTTCTGTTAATAATGTGCCTTAAAGTTGTGGTGTTTGTTAAAAATAAAAAAAAACACTTTTGCCAGAAGTATGTAGATTGGGACAATAAGGGTCACTTTATTTTTTTCTACTACCATTGTGTTTTGCTATGTGATTATCGTAATTACACATACAGGACTGTTATCAGGAAAGGGTTGGCCGTCTTTAATAAGTGTGTTAATGAAAGCTCTAAACTTTCTTTGTGTGGGGATTTGTGATGTCAAACTGTGGTTTAACTGAAATGTATACCCTCTCGCATCTTCTTCGCACTCTACCTTTTCTAAATGGAAATACAAGATAGTTGAGACCAAAAGCAAATATTTGGGAAATGAAATTAAATATGTTAGGGAAAAACATCAGAGGAGCTAACATTAAATATAGGTTATGATGCAATGACATCCTGCGAAATGCACCGCTAGAGTACAGATATCAAAACATAATAGAATGTGTGAGGAGAATTCAAATTAAAAGGTCTTCAAAGCACAATGCAGTTTCAAAGTAATGATCGGTTTTCTAGGGGACACTTTAAAAGTGATCGTCCAAACTCCCTGCCCCATCTGTCCAAAAGGTCGGCAAGAAGGGCAGATCTTCAATATCCTTTGCGAGAAGATATCAAGACTTTACTGGGCTTTCTACGGAGAGGGAGAACCTCAAGGATCAATGGAGAGGAGCACTTGTCCGAACCCAGTACTCCTACCTAGGAGACATTATTTTCAGTCATTTAGACCCGGGCCTCTGTGGCATTTTCAGTCCCCAATAAAAGATGATAACATAAAAAAAAAGAATGTTCAGGGCTCAACAGTGCGAGAAAAAGCACATGCAAGATAAACCACAGAGCTTAGTAATATATCCGAGCCGTAATGTCAGAAAACCAAGCTTTCCTTCCGTCACAGGAACTCGCTTAAACCTAACCAAAAAAGCCAAGAAACCCTTTTTCAACATTGTGCATCAACAACTGTCCTTAGATATAGTCCAAAGTGGTCCACATCTAGACTCACCTTTACACTTGTGAAGGGCCAAATAAATTCCCAAAGGGATAAAGCATATATGAGATGGTATAAGCCAACAATTCTGTGCATTACTTATTCATAAAAAATGTGTGCAGATGACACAAATACTTGTGAGTTTCTCCAGCTGAGCATCTAGGGGCTGCAAATTTACTTGTACATGACATAACCTACTACATGGCTTTCTTATGACTTTCTCTTACAATGTACAATCATTTTTTTTGTATCTTCTTCAATTTGTACTAGAGTGTAACCAATTCTACAGCTGGATTTACCACTATTGCCATGTCTCTTACTAAAATAAAAGTTGGGAAAAAATACACACAGGCAAACCCGAAAATGAATAGCTCATTGAATTTTATAGAATCATTTGGGTTTAAAAATATAGATTTGCTAAATAATTGTATGGGTGTATCCACCTATAACTGTCGGTGGGTTCAGATGTGGTCCATGATCCAGCCACAAGTCTGTTTTTACATAACTGACTTCTGACTTTCAGTAGGACTTAAATTACTGATGCATGGTGAATGTTCTGGCATTATTAACACTCAACATGATAGGACTGATTAAAACGAACTAAAATACAATTAAAGAAATGGAATAATGTCAATATTTAAACAATATTTCAAGAATGTCACTCTGTAAAATGTAGATTTTCAAGAGAGTGGAAAAGATTTCTAAAATATGAAATCATATAGTTCTAGTCAAAAGATTATTAAGCCCAATCAAGTATTATATTAGTCGTTCTTGATTAATATGTTGTAGCATGACTCATTAAGCATTTTGACATGCATTTACTATTCCAGAAAATAAATGATCACACTTTATTACACATTTTAGAGTATGAATTATGTTCACATTTCATACCGTTTTACAGCATTTTCCAGAATGACTTGTTCTAATGGTTCTTCCGCAGACTGGGACACGTCCAACGTACGGTTAGCTATTTAAACATTTCTAAGGAATCCCATCACATCGGACCCTTTCTGCCGTCTCTGCATCGGCTTCCTGTCAAGCTCCACATTGATTTTAAAATGTTATTGTTGACTTGTTAAGCATTTAAGTGCCATGGGAATGTCTGGTGCTATAGATCCCCGTAGACCAAAATAAGCCTTAAAATCATTATTTCCAGAATTGCTGTCAACACCAAATTCTTTCTAAAAATCTTATGGTTAAACCTGCATTGTCAAAATTTGGGGAGACTGAAAACTGAAGTGGCTATTCATTTCTTTTATAAGAATTATTTTCATCATTGGCATTGTTTTAATAGACTGTCTAAAATGTCATGTTTCAGTAAGAATTACACATAAGCTAGTCCATATATCGGGTGTCTTTTGTAGCATCACTAAAAACCAATAGGATTTAGAAGTTTTCCAAAACAACTATAAATGTGGGTATAGTATAGGCTAAAGTTCAACAATGACTAAAAGCAAATAAAGAAAGGCATGACACAAATCAAGATGACCAGTTATCATCGTTATACATACCTGCATACCTAACATGTGTAACTCATTTAGTGAGGTAGACACTAAAGAGGTGCAAATGGGCCAAAAACTATTTTTTTGGTTTGTTTTTTGCCGATTCGTTTTCGGGCAACAAATTACGTTTCCTGCCGATTCGGTTTGGTTGAAAATTCAGGTGCATTTTTGATTTGGGAATGAAATTAGCTGCCCGATGCTCACATTTACTCTCATTCACTCTTTCACACTCATTCACTCGCTGTTGTGCTTTCTAAATGTATTCCTACTTGCTGACCACTTCTGCTTCTGCATTTTCTTGTTCTTTATCTTCTCTCTTCTGTCTTCTCTCTTTCATCTTCTCTGTTTTATCTTCTATGTCATATGCCACCAGACCTGCACCATGATACACATGCTCCAAGATAAGCTGTAATATGACAAATCTGTGTTGTTTTTCTTGGACAGTTGCATTTTGAGAAGAATATACAGAATTGGCACTTATTATAATTGATTTATATCTGATGCTTCTAATTTTCTGCAATGTTTGAGGGCAATTAATCTCCCTGATGAACCTGTTCTACTTGTCACCCTCAGGTAGCAATCTAACAACATTATTTTTAATTGAAGAAGCATTGTGGATTTACTTGGCGTTATCGTCCTCCTGTATGGTTTCCATCACATACATGGTTCCTGCAAAAAACACAAATATACATTATACTTTACAAAAATTACATTTCAAATTTTGACCAATGACTTATTACTGACCTAATTTATTTCATGAACATGGATTGGTGATTACTTTCAACCAATGGGTTGTGAGGAAAATGTTACATGATATAAGAAGCAAACAGAGAAGGACTATGATGTTGGAAGTGTATTGAACGCTTGAATGTGGTTTAAGAGGGAGGAAGTGAGTGTAAGAAACCAAAGGTTTACTTCACATGTCCTATTATTATTATTATTATAATTATTATATAGTGGCACATTTTACAGCATGCTCTCCATAATGCAAGGGGCAAGACAAGAAAACTGATACCTAAGAAAAATTATAATAATACATTTAATTTTTAACTTTTTCCCCCCTTTTGTTCTATATTTTAATTATTGTGTGACTATTTTGAGCTATGGCGAACCCCCCCCCCCAATTCACTTGCCATCTTAGTTATAAATAAGAACAGCTTAAATGGGGGCTCATGGGCTTGTATCTTATGCTGATTCACTGCTCCTGGCTATAATTAACCCAATCAGTGCCTCCGACACCAAAAAAGGGTTATTATTACAATGTTTCTCACTTTTAATTCCAAAAATCCAGTATACAATAGGTTAAGTTTGAAATATAATAACTCTCACATAGCAGTGCATTGGCTAGAGTTTAACCAAAGGGTTTACCTAGATGATAACTGTAGACAAAGGCCTTATTTTATGATAACTGAGGTACTTTGTTAAACTCCGCCAGAGAATACACAGATTTTAACGTAATCTTCCAAGGCTGGCTATTGCCCAATAGTAATAAAAAAATAATAATAATTTTAATTACCACCTACATTAAAAAAAAAAAAACATATAAAACCCTAGTCAGTCAAGAATGGATTAGTCACAAACATGGAGTCATGTTTTAGAAAAGTGTTAGTCCTATTAACATTACAAGCTCAAGGTGAATTAATTGTGTCACCGGCAATCAGTTCCGAGAGAAAGTCATTCTGTCATCAGCTACACATCACGGCTTCAGAACGCCTTTGTGTAGCAAAGGTAACTCTCCAAAACAGAACATCAACACTCCACTATTTTTACCCCATATTTAATTTAGCTTCAAAGGCTAAATGGGTTTTGTGCTTTCTTTACATCCATATTAAAATAGTAATCCTAGTTAATCATTTTAGACATTCATTTAGGATACAAATTCAAGTGTCCCCTGCCAATAGACCAACATTTGTATTAATATTATTATCTCTTTGTAATCTCGGTGCGGCCGCGGTAAAATGCACCAGGGACAGACAGACATGTCTGGAAGTGCGAAATATCATTCTGCAATTAACGTCACCTTTCCAGACAGGGAATGTGAATGATTCCCTTTTAATTATTACTTTATTGAAAGAAAAGTAAGTTTGTGGCTACAAAGATTATTGCTGTTCAGAAGAAATCTAGTGTGTAGGAATGTCTCGATATCTCGAAAAATTGCTTAAAGGGGGACTGCTGCCTACACAGCGATTAAGCAAAACTAAAGTAATTTATCAAAGCTGTAGCTTGTACCTTTTACTTTCCTTAAGTTTGATTAATTTGAGAAAAAAGTTACTATTTTAACTCTGGGGAAGCTAAGATCTGTGACATAATGTGACAAAGCTAGCATTAAACTAATCAAGAGTAATTAGAAACTTAACAATAATAACTTAATGAGGAGGGATAATGTCTATCTATCCATCAAGAAGTTAGTATCGCTGCTCCTAAGGTATACACAAAATCTATGTTTTCAATATATATATATTGCTTATTTACTTTGTAAACAAAGGTATTCGTTGCGCTGCAAGCAAATGTTTAGGTTGGAAAATAGGGGGGTTCAAATTCACATTGCCCCCGTATAAATGAGGCACCATATGCATATAACTATAATATGTCTTAAACCAATGGTGATGTCATAAATGAATCAGCAAATCATCATCCCTTTTTGATCAATATCTTTGCTTGCATTTATGCTTACGTAATGTGTAACACATGTTTTATGTTCTACAGTGTTTAGGGCACAGAGACAATTTACGGCCTTTTTAGTGTGAATATATGTTATATATTCATTTAAGGAGAGGGACTATTCATAGGGACCACTGGGTCTCAAATAGGGACTGCTCCTCCAAAATACTTATGATATGATAGGGCCATGAGCGAGCAGGGTCTACTAATTTGCAAAGTATATCATAACTATCCTTGGGTGCTATCATATGGGCGTGGAGAAAAAAAGGTAGTGAGATAAGGAAAGACAAAAAAAAACAATGTTAGCGAACTTTTTATGGTAGATACTAGAACTAAAATACAACAAACATTGCCAATATCCTGGAAGTCCCGGATTGCGGATCGCCTACAGGACAATTGAGCTCCCAGGGGAGGATCAGAGACCTCTTTTGTCATTGGTCCATTTAAACAAAAGGGGGAAAAACTACATAAAACCACAATACATCTTTAAGATAAAAATCAAAATAGTTATTTTTTTAAACGCTCACACAATTCATAAATTTAAAGAATGACGAGGATTAGAAAAATCAGGTTTTATTTGGCCGAGGCAAACTGTAGAATCACATAGAATAAATTTGTAGAAGCAGCGCAATTTCATTTACATCACTTTATTTTCATTAGTTTACCACTGTTTCATCATTTGCCCTTCTACTAATAAAAGCAATAACCTCTTCCTTTTTTGGGTCATCTCAAATAAATTTCCAAGGAATCCACATTAGAAAATCAATAAATATTGATTTTGGTGAAGCAGACAAATTGGTGAACTATTATCCTCATATAACATTTCTGACAATCAAAGTACTCATCATAACACGATATTGGTTGCGCTTTTTGTGTTGTTCATTATGTAATAGAGGTCCTGAAATTAAAATGCAAGACTTGCCTTGTATGGATTTATAAATAAAAGGAGTTGCACTGCCTATCAATTAATATTTAGTATTAATGTAGTCTGGGCATGTTCATATAAGTCGGGACTTTAGAACTTGGACTGGCTTTAATGTTTTTGATTATTAGAACATGCAAACTGTAGATCGCATTTCGGTTTAATTGCAGGTAACAAATGAAGAAAATCAAAAAGAAACAATAATCATGTCAATAATATAAAAATTGTGTTCTTCTGCATGAAAATCAAACACCGTTGTCTGTGTTACACATTATATTTCTATGCAGGGTTAGACTGGGGATCATGAGGCAGCCTTGGCACCTTGGGGTAGCCGACGGGTGGACATGCGTGGCCACACACTACATTTTCATATTCGTGATGAGTGTGTCCAGACATTTCCAGCCACTGGCTTCACGCTCCGGCATTCTACCTGCCCATGGATTAAATGAGTTTGGGGCGCCAACAGCCAGTGGCCCACCAGTGGCCCACTATAACTGAATACATGTTGGCATGTTATCACTTTCATTCTAGGTGTGGTAAATTTAGCAAACCAAAAATATTGTATTTTTTTGGTTACACATGATGGTCTATGAAATAAGTAAAGTTAGTTTATGGTCCTGCCATAAAGCGATTTGCTCAGTGTGGTTAATGCAGGGAACCCATAACCAAATATCTTTTTGTTGTGCTTGAGTTCAACTCAGCCCCAACTCGGCTTTTATAATTTCATTTTCCAGCTCTGACATCACATCTGCCTCAAACAAAGAGAGGAAAAGTTAAGGTGAATATACACAACTAGATGCATTAAGGAGACAGTGTTAAGAGAGCGGGGTAAGGATTAAAGAGAAGAGAGAAGAGTGTAGAAAGCAAAGACAGGCATAAAAGAGAGAGAAGGATTAAGGACACAGAGAGAGAGAGAGAGAGAGAGAGAGAGAGAGAGAGGAAATAGAGGGAAAGAATAAAGGGTAGAGTGAGAAATACTAAGGGACAGAGAGAAAGTATAAGGGATATGGATCATATGGGTGGAAATGGGCAAAAGTGTTTGGGGAGATCATATATAGGGCAGGGTCTGAGAGGTGATGGGGGGGAATTTAAGTCAAAGAGGGTCATGCACATAGGGTCACTATGGGCAAGTGTATTAGAAATCTATACAAGATTAAAAATATTGCCACATACATTCAGAATGCCCATGGGCCTTAAACCTTCACAAATGTGTTTTCATGCTGCACAACATTTAAAAATATATGTTTTTAAAGAAGATGATAAATGGACAGATGGGCAAACAATTAATTGCATTGCATTACTCAACCCACTGCAAATAAGCACTTTAACACACACGTGAAGAAAAAGAAATTCACCAAAAATATATGAACATTGTTATGTGATTTTACATGTTAACTTTAACCTAGACCTCTACAGTCAGCACTCACTTCTAAAGAAAACATATTCACTTAGTTAAAGCCCTTCCCCTAGCCACACTGCTAGCCTTAAAACATACTGGAAGACTCCTGGTTGGCTATTTTAGTCTCTGAGCAGGACAGCACCTGCCCCTATCTGCAGCTAGCCCCACCTCTTCAGCTAAGTTACACCCCAGAGGAGCTCCAGGCAGCTGACCCTGGGACGTTCCAACTTATGCCAACTGTAGTTATAAAATAATAAAACAGACAACCACTTGGCAAACTACCTGTAATATCTTTCACTGTCAATGCATGTGCCTTACATATGTTTATGGTAATTACCTGTTAGGTGACTAAAATGTGGAGTTGCATTAGAGTGTAATTTTCTTGCATCTGTGACACTTTTTGGACAATTGATGACACCATTCTAACTGAATTATACACAGAGACTGGTGTCATTTTAGGGAGAGTCGAAAGTGCAATTTTAAAAAAGGTCAAACCAGACATTCCAAAATATTAATATTATTATAAAACTAAGTCTCTACCTTTTACTGAACCAAAAAAAAAAAAAAATAAGGCCTTTGCAAAGTAATAAAAATGCTCATACAAGCTGTTATTGTATTTAATAGCATGCAACTGACAATGACGATGCGTAATATTCATTTATAACATATGTATGTGTTTTAACAAAGGAGAAACTTTGGGCTATTTGTATATACGAGTAAAACCATCTAGCGCTTGTAAATCATTCATTGTTCTGTTTTTATATTATTCAGGTATTTTCCAGTCTTGAAATCAATCAAAGGCACAACCAGAGTATTTAAGCTAATTTTCATTAAAAGGGCTATTTTACATACTGGGCTAAATGTAATACTTTAGTATCTAAATTTTGCATTGAAAACATGATATCCAAACCTTTCCCAGAAATTATTATTCATTACCCATTTAAGATTTAGCCTTATTCATAATTTTTTTTGGGGGAAACACTTAATTGCCAGCTGAAAAAGCTTCCGTAGGACTTCTGTGTTCTTTTTATGTGATTAAGCCTTCCGAAAAACAATCAACTGACACTTCTGACAAGGTTTATTTTATTAACATACCAGAGAGCGCAATTAATATTTTGTCTAAGTGGAACAGCAACTTGAAAATGGCAGCAAAATGGCAGCTTCTACACGCATCACAGCAAAAATTAACAAAGGTAAATCTTACATACGCATAAAAAAACAAAAAAAAAGCATAACTTTTTTTTATAAATAGGCTTCAAAATTAGGATAAGGCATCTTCCGGCACTTGACTGCCCTTCTCTAATTATGTCTATTGATTCTCTCGATACAGTATGCGATTTCAAATGCGAATCCATATTAAAAATATACTTTTTTTTTTTCTTCTATTCTTCCTATACCTAAACTGCAAACTATTCAGCGATAAAATAGTTAAATAACCCAACACATTCGGATTGTAAGGTTCAGTGATCAGGGAGTATCACATGTTCTGTCTCCATTTCTTTTGATATGTCATAATTACACATTACCCCTTCTATACCAAGTCGCAGAATTTGACGGTGCAATATAAAAAAAAGATAATAGAAGAATATTGGAGCGTTATTCCATAAGAGGGCAAAAACGAACAACTGAAAACATTTTTTATTTTTTTTATAATGCAAGTATATTTCTAACGTCTATTATTTTGCATTAAAATATTCGTCAGTATTCCTATACTCAGTTTTTGCATGAAGAAATGTTTAAAACGCCGTTATTTGGCTCGAAACAATGAGCTAAACATATGATGAGAGTCATATTACGAGATACTTTTTCACGCTGTTAATAAAATCAACTTGAAAAATTGACCCTCTCCTCTTCACTGCAAAGGCAGACAAGGGTGGGCTAAAGGCCAATCCAGCAAGCTAGAGGAGGAATTTAACATGTTCCTTCAATCAACAAGGATTCGAGACAATGTAATCCGACTGTCTAATGTTAAACCACCAATTTTACAATGACATAATAACATTTGATGTAAAAAGAGGTTTAAATTGATCTAAAATGTTTGAATTCACAATTAATTGTAGCAAAACAATCAGAGGAAAGATAAACACATCCTCTTTATCATCTCGTGATTGAAGTATAAATTAAACTGTTAATACACGTGCTCAGAAATTGAAATTGTATCTCAGGAATTGTCATAAATTTGCCATAGAGCAAAAACTGGATTTTTTTAAAATAAAAAACCCATGCCTTCCATTATAATATTAAAATGTTTATTATGCATTCTGCTGTAAAACGTCTGCACAGCCTGAGCTGGTATGCATATTTACACGGCGAAATAAATGTGGGAATAATTACCGTATATAAAATAATAAAATTAGGAATAATTGCAAAATAGATTCTGCGGCTTATATTTTAAGCAATTGATTTATTAGTGAGTTCCCAGAGGAACAGCTTGCCACTAGAATTGTTATTGATCACAGCGTTTGAACTCTTTCATTGTCAATAACTACCCAGGAGAGACCTGTTTTATCCCATAATTTGTTTATGTATTTTGCTATCGATTGGCTATTATTTTAATATATATATATATATATATATATATATATATATATATATAATGTGTATCACATTAATAATTGAAGTTTTAGTACAGAACCATGAAAATCTATCAAAAAATAAAAACCATATGTTTTGTTTCAAAAAATAAATAAGTAGAACTTTAGCTTCTATAAATCTAGATGGAAATTTCTAAGTCTCTTTTCTAACTGGTCTTGTGTGTTCTATAAGAAGCCTATAAAGCCAGCCAACAGTACTAAAGCAAGCACCAAAGCCGAGTTTGTCTTGCAAACCCTGTTTGCTTCTGGCAGCGCAGGGGTTACAATGTATGTGAAAGTGCAAGCGACTACATTCACCAGAGGAATGACTTGATCATGGCTAATTTCCCATAATTACATGCACGGACACTATTTTTTTTAATCATATGCTAAAAAAAAAAAGAATTCACTAATCTAATACGTAACAATATATCATTTTCAAAAATAGTTGATGTTGACTTGATCGCAACATTGCGACAAACTTTGTCTTACAGATAGATCAATGTGTATAACCAACGCACGGCCATATTTATGTTACGTCTCTCTCTTTTTTTTTTTTTTACCTACCACAATTGAGCAGCCAATATTTCAGAAGAAATATCCCGGTCTTTAAATGTGCACAATATTCCACATTATATATATGTCATTTCAGAGTAGCACACAAGCATTGCAGTGTCAAATCTGTATGACAGATTGAGGTGAATGCTGAGATGGGTCCGCGTATGAAGAAACCGTTTTGACTAAGTCAGACACCCTATAGAATTTATCCTGCAGGCTGCAAGAAACTAGTTTAATCACACATAGCAGAGAGTAGAACATGGATAATTGTCTCTTAATTTATCTATCTTATTTGGTCGCGTTTTCTACATTTTAACCGCGCGTGGAACCAAAATCAACATTGCCACCTAGTGGCTGGAGACCATATTGTTTCTAATTTTATACAGACAGCTGTTAACCGCAGAATGGAAGACGAGAAATATTTTATTCAAAATAACCTTCTTCACATTCCAAGTGAGCACTTGCAGACAGAAAACATCTGGAAGGATAAAAATGAACAGGTGTTTGAGTTTTTGTATTCTGAATGAACATAAGACTTCGGAGTAGAAAAAAAAACTAGATGATTACCAAGTGCATCATTCCAAGTATATAAAAAAGGAGAGACAAAAATTCTGTATCTTTCCTTGCAGCTAAATGTGACACTCCTCTGCTACAACACCAACAGCAAATAAACACAACTGTAAAGTAGGTGATTGTGTCGCCGGTGGAGTGATATCACGTGGCCGAGGCATGCTGTGGTCTATTGTATATGAATGCTCTGTTTTGCGTGTTATGCAATGATTCCGAGAAGAGACATCACTTAAAAGCTTAGAAGACCCCATTCTAGAGCATCGTAAACGTATTGCTCTCGTGTCACTTTAAAGTGTTATTATTTCCATCATCTAATAAGCCAGGTCCTACCCATAAGAGTACTTGATCCAATAACCTCAGGTGTATCTTTTGGCCCTCAAGGGCCTCATCGGTAAGGTGCCGTTGGCATCTCTCTAGAAGCAGCCAGCAAGGGAGTTGACAAGACTATTGGTATTCTATATATGAGACTAAGACGTGGAGGATATATTGCTGTGGCTCTCACTTGGTTTTGATGGATACATTAGAAAGACCTAGAAGGTTATCCAAGGTTTGATGCAAAGCTCAGCCATATTTTATGTAAATATTCCTATAGAAACTGGTGGAAGTCGCAGGATCGTTTGGATAATATTTTAGGTGTCATTGATGGGACAAAGTCCTTCCAAAGTTTAGGAAGCCTCAGATATTTTAGTTAAAGTACTATTTGGCTCTGGTAGGGAACCTACAGCTGTAGGAGGATGAAAAGGCAGAAATCACAACAGAAAACACGCAAAAATGTATGAGCTACAACAAAATATTTTGTGTTCCAGGTTTCTGCCTCTCATGTGATTTAATTGGTAAAATTCTTGCTCCAAAAAAGGTTCTCGTAATACTTAAGAAAAGCTGCGAACACGAAGAGAAAATGAATGTTCATGGAAAGATATTAGTAATTCTTCATTAAAATAGTTTCACATACAATCAATCCAGATGTCTACATTTCTACAAGAGATTAATGAACTTCTGAACTTTCATCAGACTAATAATAAAAATCTGGCTTTGTGTTAGTACAATAAACCCGTCCAAGTATGACACAAGTGGACTGAAGAGGACTGACATAATTTGCGGACCGAGTGTCTGCGCACATAAATATTCAATGTTTGGAGGCGGTTTTCATAATGTATGGGTAAGAGTTTAAATGTGACACATTATCCATGTAATCAGAAATGATAACCAGATCGGGAACAATCTAGAGGAGGACGTATATGTTTTTTCCCTATTTCATGTGTATTATGTGGGATTTATTAAAAACAGATGCATTACAATGCTTCCAAATAATTATTTGCATTTAGGTATATATTCCCTGCTTCTATGCATTGGTTTGATCGATAAATTAAAAAAAAAAAAAAAGCCAACACATTGAATTATCTTTTCCTTTATAATTAGAAGTAAAAGACCAATAAAAGCACAAATACTTTTTTTTAGCAAGGTCTTGCTCGATGTAGGAAGCTACTAAAGTGATGAGCGGCAAAACTAAAGCTAAATAAATCCAGTGGACCAGATGGCATTCACTAAAGGGGCTCTTTGGGAACTTAGTGCAGCTACTGCCAGGCCTCTGTTTTTAATCTTCGGTGGCTCCATTTACTCTGGCGACGTGCCAGTAGATTGGAGAAGAGCCAGTGTTGTCGCTATTATTTAAAAATGGATCAAGAAGGCACCATGGGAATCAAAGAACATCAATTTGACACCGGTACCGTAGAAAATATTAGTAGGGAGGATAATATCCATTGTTACATTAGAATAAAGTAAGAAAGGATATGTAGTCAATATGGTGGCAAAAGCATACATTTTAATAAGATTACTATTTTGAACAGCCACTAGAGAATAACTACATGTGTTAATATTAGCCTTCAGGCCATTTAGTAACACAGGTCCAGATAAATCCCAATGGTTCCTCTTTTTATGGATGAGTGAAGGTAAAGAAGGTTTTAGCCAACAGGACTGACCGAAGAGCAAAGTGACCTGGTGGTTTATCTATAAGGGGAGATGGTGGGTTTTAGAGTCCATTGGCAATGGAGACATTTCATTCAATAATATGAGAGTTGGCAAAGGGAGAACTAAATGCATCCAATGTCTGAGTGACTTCCATAAACCTTACTATGAACGGAGATCTGAGAGTGGGCAAAGGGAACCAGCAGTAACCACCCCAGATTGGTCTTTGGAAAGATATTGGAGAACTAAGTACATCCAATGCCAAAGTGACTTCCATAAGCCTTATCATGGACCAAGATGTCTGTGAGCAGGGACATACTGGTATATTGGCTTGAGTCTTAGAGACAATGCTCATAGAGTTTTTACTACTTCAACAAGAAATGATTGTGTTATTCAATGAAACCTATAGATATATGCTCTATTTGAGCTAAATTATATTCTATACAACAAGGAAGCAACCCATCAAGCCATGGTGTAGAAATGTAAGGAATAGTGAACGATTTAGTTTACTATTAATGACATCTTTTTTGATGAGGAGAAAGGACAACCCAACACATTTTTTGAGGTTACCACACCACTGGAATTGGTTCTTCTTTCTTAAGTGGAAGATCACAGAACTAATGTATAACATACTCATTATCTTCATCGTTCTGCTGCAAACCTATTAAAAGGAAACCTCACACACACAAGGGCACACGTGTTTTGATTCAGGTTCTTTACATTTTAATTAGGTTTAAGTCGCACAAGGGCAGTGGTGACTTAACAGACCATCTGACACTTGAGTTAATTTTGTGGGCATTCTTTTTTGTTTTTATTATTCCGTTGTTACCGCATATATATATGCTGGGATCAACAATGTACTGGTAACAAATGATGCTGTTATGTATTCTTCATAACATTCTGATGACGGTACTTTAAAAACGATATATATTGTAAATATATATGTACATTGTGCATGCAGATGTTCTTTCCAAGTATGATGCGGGCTGCTTTTTGTCTGCAAGGAAAGAATTCATGTGAACATCTGAAAAATAGCCACCAAGATGATACCATTATGACAGATAGCCTTGAAGGTGGTAAGCCTTTTATTTATTTAAAGAAAGAATAGGATATGGCAGCTTGCTGCCTGTCAGTTCAATTGCTTCTGCCAAAGACAAAGATACAGGGAGCAGGAAAAAAGAATCTGAAGACCCTCTGGCTTTAGGAGAGGAAAGGACAAGACGAAGCAATGTCATGTTCACCAATTTCACATATGGAATACACGTTTTTGATCACCAGATAGAAAAAAATATCCCCCGTGGGCTCAGAAGTACCCCAGGAAACGCAAGTTTTCTGTCAGACCGCATTGACCTGCACCCAAGGCTACATCTTAAAATACAGATTTTATTTGATCTTCTAACACTTTGGCAAACAGTCATGAACTGGCATAAATGATTAGCCCAGAGCGTCTTAAATACTTAGTCTGTTTTAAGCCATGCAAATACTAAAACTGTAAACCTTTAACACAGAAGTATTGCTGGCAGAAGGAAACTGAAAATACATTTAGAACTCCATCCTTTTTTTTGACAATTGTGAACTGAGCAACTAAAAAAGGCACAGTCTGATAAAGGCATTCTTTGAAAATTCTGTGTCAAAAAATGAAAAAAAAGCCGCATTCTGAATATTATTCGAGTTGGAATTAAATACAGCACTTTACTTATAACCAAAACTGTAATAATACACTTAATAAGGGACACCAAAAAAAAGATAGGGATGCAAAATCGGTGTGGCACTAGCACCCTGACGAAGCCAGCATGTAGCTGGTGAAACCTGCGTTGGGTTGTTTATTTTTTAATCTAATAATAGGGAAGCGGCTCAAAACGAGCGTATGGTATGTAAAGCCTCGCTTGAATTATAGATAGTTATACCACCACGCTACTCTGCTGTAGACATTGCAGAAGTGCGATGTAGTTTTAGGAAGGGAGAGTAGGGGCTGAGTGGATAGGGTTTCAGAATTTGTTACCCCCACCTGTACATGCCTCTCCTCCACCCTAAGGTTTAACTTTATACAATAGATACTTTGTAGCTCATCTCTCTTATTCATGATGGAAGTAGATGATCAGGCTAAGGCCACACAGATCTAGCATGCCTCTCTTTTCTGGTGTTCTTTTTTATGTGTAATATTAAGAGTTTTACTTATTAGTGAAGTGTTGTATTTATATTTTGAACATTCTGAGCACAATTGTGTTGGACCACTCTTGGGATTAAAACAGTCTATTAGAGATCTTATGATTACTTTTACAGAACGAGCGTCCCTGATAAAAGGAGCCATCTGGTTACCCTAACATATACAGTCACCGCCTGAGAGCATTGCCTTTAAAAGTCAACCACAGATCTAGCGCCACGCTCATACCCTGAACCTGCCATCGAATTCTACCAAATAGGTTGAGAGGTCAGCCCGTCGGCATAGAACCCTACCAAACCAGCGATAAAGGCAACCTATTCCGTGAAACATTTACTACCCTACCTCCCTTGCAAGACATCCCTTGTTATATTATTCATTATTATTATTATTATTATTATTCTGATTAGCCTTGGTCAATGCCTTGTTGGCATATCTGTGCACCCTTTTTTATGACCACAGATCAATCTAGGAGTAAAGTAAAGCCCTTACCTTAAATGATTTATTTACAAAATCCTCAAGAGAATGATAAATTAAATAATATAAGTTATAAATGTTGGTCGCATTCTCACTGCTTACTCATTTCCTTTTGTACATTTAGCCTGTTCTAAGTTAAATTGTATCCCCGTTTTGTTAGTGTACTAAAGGTCACGTCAAGCATAAATGACAAGTACACTGAACTAACATGGAAGATTTTTTTGAAGCGCTGACTACAAAAATGTTGTCTAGGTTTCTATTTAATTAAGCTGTTTGCATATCTTTTTTATGGAAAGAAAGAAAATAAATGAATATTTTTTATGAATCTGGTAATCTACTAATTAGTGAAATATATGAAAGATGCACTTTCAAATAATATAATAAATGTAAAACAAACAATCCATGTTATGTTTAACCCCTTAATGACAAAATGCATTGTTTTCAATGGGTTTAGGGAACGCCCATTGTCCTTGGGGGTTAATTATTATATTGATTTTGCATGACCTACAGCATTGGTATCAGACTTGTTTTTGGTGATATATTTGATATGTAGTGTCTATAGATTTTGCTGTCTACTGAGCATTTTTGGGAAATATCTAGGGTTGATCTCGAGTCTCCGGGTAAAGTCCTGCTTTCCTGGGTTACTTTCTTTTGTCTCGTTGCAGGGAATGCAGTTTGGTCATATGCAATATTCACCCATTTCCCCTCCTAGCCTACCCTGGTAAGTTCCATTATATATTAGTGAACAGGCCGGAGACTGGCTAAATGCTCCAGCAGCAGTTTGGGTACCAATGCATTACACAGGGCCAAAAGCTTACTGGGGCTTGCTCTTGATAAATGTGATGATAAAAAGAATGCATACTGTAAGAAGTTGTCGGTAGAGACCTTTTATAGTTAATGCATTAAGATAATGATTACACACACACATATCTATATATATGTATATATATATATATATATATATATATAAAACACTTTCAAAAGATGGTCAGCACTCCAGGTCTTTAAATTGACAATTTCATTTTATTCAAAGTCAAGTCGACGTTTCAGTCATTGCTGACTTTCATCAGGACATCTATATATATATATTTGGATATAGGTTAACCCCTTAATGACAAAGCCCGTACATGTACGGGCTCAAAATGCATTGTTTTCAATGGGTTTAGGGACCGCCCATTGTCCTTAAGGGGTTAAATATAAGTAAAGTTAGGTTAATTGTTGTCATAAAGAGTGCAGCTTAGCAAACCAAGTACATTTTTGCAGTACCAGTCCGTGAATTTCTTGGATGGACCAGACTGTTAATAAAAAGAGTTTTTTTCTCATTTTAATGATGATCCTTAAGGAAAGGTACATTTTTTAAATTATTGATATATGTTATTGATATAAACCAATGTATTTTAGTATAGTATAAAATGCAATATTTTTTCTCCACTGCTCAGTTTGGCAGCTGCCTGTGGGTGCAATTTGCTGTATTTTGTCTCCATCTAGTGGCAGATGATGATCTTGCTGTACAGAAATATTTCATAGTTCATTAGCTTTCAACTAGACTTGGGCCAACT
This sequence comes from Spea bombifrons, assembly GCF_027358695.1. NCBI lineage: Eukaryota > Metazoa > Chordata > Amphibia > Anura > Pelobatidae > Spea > Spea bombifrons. The sequence continues at coordinate 7,653,683 of NC_071093.1, read as the reverse complement.
CTTCGCGTTCGTCTATGTGGGGGGCAAAATCTTTATATTCCACAAATATTTGCCTGTTCCTGTGTTCGGTTGGGGCGAATATTTGTGTACATTCTTCGTGTTTGTTTTTTTTCTTCGTTTTTTTAGAAGGGGTTAATACGGAGTTAACACGGTACACTACCCAGCACCTTTGGTGCCAGGATTTTAAATGTCCGTATAAGCAACTCTCTCTGCCATCAACCAATGAAGTACACCTGTACACCTTTAACTCATGGTCTCCCCAGGCCCAGTTGCGCCGTCAGGAGTTAAAGGGCCGTGCAAGTGAGTCTATTGGTCACCTGCAGGGGCCTCCTCTGGCATCAAGCAATAGAGTCGCTTGCACGGCCCTTTAACTCCTGACAGGGAACTTGGTCTGTCTCCCCTCTACAAGAGTTAACGGTCTTTAACTCCTGACGGTGAACCTACGGAAGCGGAAATCAGTAGGATCGCCATCAGTAGTTATACGGCCCTGCAGTCGACCAATAGAGTCGCTCGTACAGACTTTTAAAAATAAATAAAATACCTTTTTGGAGGAGCACAGACCCATCACATGCCTCCCCTCTCCAACAGGTTAAGGTTTTTTGGTAGGAGGGGTGAGGTCCATCCAAGCACCCTTTTGGTGCAACCTATGGGGGGGGAGTGATTGATTACCTTTTAATGTAAGCGATGACCCACAAAGCCTTATGTTATCAATTTTCAGCCTGGGAAAATAGGCAATTCAAAAATCTAAAATGTTAAAAAGACAGCAGAAAAATAACAAAAAACAATACAAAAAAGGGTAATTTATTCAACCCCCCTATCCCACCGGGAAAAGGTTGAGAGGGAGGCTCGGCTTGGAATCTGTTTATCCCATAGGATCTGATGGTCTCATTCCCATGAGAAGGAGATGAGGAGAGAGGAAGTATATAGGTTGATATATAACCCCCATTGGTCCTTTAATTAACTACACATGGGATGAGCGAAGAGGAAAGACAGTTGTCAGCTCCCCATTTGGTTGATAGGAGCTCCTGGGGACCTCCATTTCTTTTTTCACTTTCACTTGTAACTTACAAGTTACATACTGGAGTTGAACCTGGTCTAGATTCAAGAATGTTTTTTTGTCAGGTCTCTACGGCTCTGCATTGCTGATCGCAGTACCAGTGATCAGCCTGCAGGGGATGTCATCAGACATCCCAGCGAGATTTGGATAGACCCTTTCACTTACAAGGTTGTTTCAGGTGGGGTCAATGCAGGCTTGGCTGGCCTGCCTAAACATATACTGAATGGTGTTACACTTCATTTTCTAGAACAGGGACAGCAATTCTCTCCTGCTGACAGGTGAGACTTGAATAGTATACTGATCTCCTGTGTAACCAGCCAAGAAGTATTCTCACCAATGTAAAGAATCTACATCCTACAGCGCACGATCCTTAGATGTAGTAGTACATCCTAAGATGATTAAGTGGGTAGCCCACAAGTTGTTTTTTCAGCTGCAAGCTTTCAACTTGTATCCCCAGTGGTATCCAACATAACCTTAGTTATCCCAAGGGAAATAATTTCATACTTAAAAATATTCTGTCATCCAAAATTATTTTATTTTTGTATTACAAGTATATGAAAAAAATATACAATGTACTGTATTACATCTGTAAAGAGAATTATACTGTCATTTTAAAAAAGTAGTTAAAAAAACATAAGATTAAACTACTACATTTTTGCAAAAAAAAAATCTTTCTATAACAATTTAGATTTGTGCAGTTTTGTGTTTCAAATTTACTTAACAGAAGTAAAAATAGAAATTGCACTGAAGCACTTGAAAATGATGAGTAATTCCAGCATGGAGAAGTGCTAGCAAATAAAAATGTATTTGAAGCATTTAAATCCATTTAATCTGGAGGGTTCTTAACACGAGAGGGAAAATTATCAGAACAACTGGGACATGGAAACAAATTTCCATTCTGCTCAGAATCTTTATTCCTGGCTTAGCCACAAAGACACCTCATTTTAAGACATTTTACGTAAGGATCGAGTTGTTTTTATTACTTATTTATGATTAAAGTTTATCTATTTCTATGTACCTCCCGGTCTTCTCCTCTTCTTCTCCGCTTCAGATCTCGAGTTGTAAGAGTCGTTATGAATTTCTCTCCATCAATCTCCACATGGGCATGTTATTAGGGACTCTCCTACTATATAAGGGACGCGGGCACTATTTTGGTATTTTTTTTGGTATTTTTTTTAGACAATTGTGAAGTTTGCCTTCAGTGTTTTGGCTGCACTTTATATTATTTGTGTTTATATTGGTTTCGCTGAATATCACCTACTTCTGTATTTTTTTAAGAACGGACTGTGCTTGTAGTACTTGGCATCAAAATTTGATGTATAAAATGAGTTATATTGGTTTTAAAGTTGTGCCCAATTGACTAAGCTTAGAACTTCTTAACAGCACTTCACTTGACTAAAACACCTTGAACAGCAATCATCCATATATATAAAAAAGTTGAAAAGCTCTTGGATTTGGACAAATGCTGCTTGGAAATTGAGAGAATTCTAGGTTTAGTAACTGTTGAGTTGTTGGACTTGATTGGTATATCAGTCAAATGGGCTTTGTGATTCAAGTCTATGGTTCAGATGATCAAGTTTCACAGTTTTATTGCGTTTAATAGTCAACGCCCGAGATAAGTAGTCCTGTACACTTTTTTCAACTCAGCTGCCACAATTCAAGTTTGAATATGAAGACATTGATTGCTATACTTTCTGTAGCAAGTTGACTTGACCCAGTCAAATTGAACAGTGGTCAAGCTGCTTATTCTCACATAACTCTATTAAGTATCAACTTGCCTGAGTACAGACCTTTGTGAATAGCCTCCTTAGATGGAAGAATCACTTAAATATCTAGTATTTTAGTACACATTATGGTATTAAAAATTATCATTATTATGCCCTTGGCCAGCTCCTATCGAATGACATAGTTCTTCCCTGCTCAATGCTTCAGATCACCTTGATAGAAAACTTTTATAAATCATCTTTTGAAACCAAACATCAAAATCCAAGTTTAAAAAAAATGACATCCCTTCCAAAAGAGTTGGCCCTGGGGCTTCTAGATAAAAGATATTCAGCAGAGCATATAAAATGAATATAATTAATGATATTAAAGATGATAAGAAACTTACAATGTCCTTGAATTTTACAATGTAAGATTTGGATGAATTTGTAACCTTTTAGTGTGCTGCCTCTATATTTACAGAAAATGTATACTGAGTATCTATAATTAAATACTTTGTGATGAATAATATTAAATCAAGACTAATGAAGGTTGTTATTAGCTGTGGACACAAATTCAATTGAGCAGCATGTTTGTGAATACCTGCCTAGTTAAAGGTAGCAGGTTAGCGTCTTCAAAATTAATTTAAGTAAAGCCTACATAAAACAGAATGAAAAATGCGGAACATAAAGAGGATTGCGTTAATTTATGACGTAATATTCTAACCATAATCCTACTGTTAAATCTAAAATCTAGAACCATGGTAGGTTTCAGCTTATTTACATCTGTGCCGTTAGGTCTCACTGTTCCACTAGACGCTCATAAGAAGAGGGAGACTTTCTCCAATCGGGTTTCTACAATTCAGATTGGTCTTGAGAAGGGATTGGGGTGAAATTTGTAACTCTATCTCTTCTGCTTACTCATGTCATATATGGGTTCAAGAGGTTATTCACAGTCACTGAAGGGAAGTAAGGAATCAGAAAATTTATCTGTACAATTAACTGCCTTCTTCTAGACAACCCATATGAGGGGTAAAAACAAAGAAGGAAAACTTCCAGGTGGACCGCCAAACTAAAGACCAGCAGCCCAAATCTTTATAAACTCTTTGTAAAAGCATCATTTCAGTTCGGTCATGAACCATCAAAAACCCTTATTAGGTCACCCATGTTCACAAAAGCCTCTTTTTGGGGCCATATTAAAACCTCACTGCCTATTTGAAGGATTGTGGACCAATAAAGATGCTATTTTATTTTTTGGCTGATGGCTATTAGGTTAAACACTCTATATTAACCTCACCCATTAACCAAGGGGAGGAACAACCCCCTCTTCCTCCACTCCATTTGTGGAGGACCCCAAGCACTCCCAATGGGATGGGCGAATTAAAATTACCTAAAATGCTCTTTTGAAGGGGAACAGACCTCATCCAATGGCCACCCATGTTCCATCTCTTTTCTGTGAGATGATGGCGGTTCAGATAATGATAATAAAATAATCCCTAGCTTCCTCCCCTTCCCATAAATTCCCTTGGTAGGGGGCTGAGGTCCAAACAAGCACCTTTGGGTGCCATGAGGTTGGCAGCCAGGGAAGTCCAGCTGTATGGAAAAACAAGGACCCCAGTTTTGCAGCAGTGGGACTGCTGTGCCCCGGACCTGCAGCCCTGGGCCACGTTGGCCTAAGTCAGGATAACTCACTGAGTCTGGCTTTCAGTTTCAGGAAATAGCCACTTGATGTCACTGCATCCTCACATGTGTTTGATATTCCAGCATGTACATGCCCATTGTGATACAAATACACTGTGTATCTCTTTCATTACTTATTAATGGCTAAAAATAAATACAAAGATTGCGATGTTAACATAATGGAGAGGAAATGAATATCTAAGGGGCAAGCAAACAGGAAAGCACATTCAGTTACAACAAATGCTGGTCCCGTCTTTAGAATTCCAATAGGAAAGCCAAAACAAATTGACCAAAATAACATAATCTGTCAATTTATTTGTTACAATTTATCAAATTATGCGTGGTATCTTTAATGGGTGCATAATAAACAAGGGAGCATCTTTAGTGTATTGGTTTAATTACTTATATTGAAGGGGAAAAAATTAAATGAAAATTACTAGTTATGATATCAATTACCCTGTTGGATGACATGATATTTATCTATCTATCTATCTATCTATCTATCTATCTATCTATCTATCATCTATCTATCTATCTATCTATCTATCTATCTATCTATCTATCTATCTATCTATCTATCTATCTATCTATCCTATAATTTATTCACCTACCCCACCTGCCTGCTAAATATAAAACACTGTAAAGTAATTATATATTTTTCCTCTAGATGGCGTAAGAGCCCTCGTTTTTCGGGTGAGTTAATGCTTGGTAAAGTGTCTTTCTCTTGCAATTTTTCAAGTGGTTAGAGGCTGTTCTGACTATAAACTTGCCAAGGTAATTATTCATCTGAAATTGTTTCCCACCTTCTCTCCCGGGTAGACGTGTTTGCCTACCAGGTGAAGCATAGAATGTTAAGGGAATCAGCTAAGAAACTGCTTGTTCTGGGAATTCTCTTTCAAGTACAAGAGAAAAGCCTAGGCAATAGGCTGCAAGAGTGTTACCATAGAAACCCCAAAATTAAGGTGTACAGTGTACACACATTCTAACACAAGAAGTTTATCTCAGCCTCGAGAACTTTTTTACTTGCCTGTGGGTAATGATGTGATATTTCTGTATTGACCCTTTGTGAGCACTCAAATACTAAATCGTACCGCTGCGATGGGCAGGTTAATGTAATAGTATCAACTGATAGCAAAAACAAACAAGTGTTTACCAATAATAATAATATATATATTGAAACTGGAAATGGACAGCTTAGGACGCAATAATTGCAAGTTTTGCATGCAGTAAAATGCATTATGGATTTCCTTACACACATAAATGCGAAGAAACAAATATTTTTCTCCTTAAATCTAGTAATGTAGGAGGGCATTGAGAAAAGCCTGGTTTTATCTCATTTTGTTCTAATAAAGTACCTTTATCTGATGAAGATTGTTTTCCTATAATTATCGCTTCTCGGCCTATATTTTTTTGTAATCTATAAATAGCCCGCACATCTCGTTGTGACATGTCAGGGTTGAATGAATTCCTTATGTTGACCTAATTTGTAGAATACTGTGAATGCGCCAATATGTTACTAATTGGCTTAATGGCAAACAAAATAGCTATGTTTATATTTTTTAAACATGAACATATATAAATTGCCGTGGTTACTGCATTAAAAGTAAGAAATTAAAAAGATATATATCTTATATATATGGATTTTCAGCATTTTCATGCTGGTTAACAACATAATCTTTATATATATTTTCATGTATGAATACATATATATATATATATATATATATACCTGAGCCAGATGGCCATTCCGGGCCTGGGCTGAAACATCAGTGTTCTGATGGACAACAATCAAGGGCTGGAAGCTTCTGGCCCGGGGGGGGGGCAGGTAATGCAAAGTGGTCCCATCTGTCTGTTGTCCCCCCACCCAAATAACTCACATACCCACTGGCACACATATTTATACCCACAAGCACGCTAAAACACTCACATGCTAACACATAATCCCTAACACTGACTCATACACATTGATGCTAGCACACAAACACACATACTCATTCATACTCACACACTTACACATACAAATTCATGTTTACATACACTTGCACATGCTCATTCAAGTTGCCACAAACTTATGCATATGTATTCAGGCTAATGCACACTTAAACATGCTTATTCATGCTCACACACACATTCATGCCTACACACACATTTGTGCTCACACACAAACACTTATGCATGCCCTCTCACTCTAACATTGATGCATTCATACAAACATTTACATACATACATACTCCCTCCCTTACCCTCTCACTTACTTGCTCCTTTGCTTACCCCCTTACCTCACCAGCAGCATTTTCTCTGGCTGCTCACATGACCCTGCTGCATTCCTGCCTTCCAGAACCAGTTGAAAATTGGAGCAGCCTTTTGTCAAGACTTTTGGATGCCAACTCACTCCTGGAAGCAATATATCAACTTATTAGCATACATCAACCCCTATTATCGGACACATAATAACACACTACAGGAAAAAAATTGCACCCGGACCTTCATTTAGTTTTTCACATATAAAGATAGTTTTTCACTGACAAAGCAACCTTCATGGAAATTCCTGAGTCACGCTTGCCAAAAGGTTAATGTGAAAACATTTATGTTCTTTTTTAATGCCTAAAACACTTAATTATTTTGCATTTTCTTCATCACTATACCAATTTCTTTTAACTGAATAACTATTGTTATAAATTAAAGTTCCAAAGAAAAGAAAAAGGTTTTGATTTTCCCTGTGAGACCAACTGTATTTCAAATTGTAATACAGCTGCTAAAATATTGTTGTTTGGAGTTTGGGTTAACAAGAACATGGTGTGTAAGAATCTCCAAAGATTAAATCAGAATATGATAATAGTGGAATTTATGCATTGTTAGCTCTTCTGAGAATAATACGGGAGCAGTAAGCTCAAGTGTTTTACACATTATTTTAAGATATTAGTAATTTAGAATGATATCATCAAATCCCTACATATATATCTGCTGGCAGAATAATCCAGATGGATTCATGGAGACTGAGAGATGCAGCAACGCTTCTCTTTCTCCGTGAATCTGTCTCCATTATTATCGGTGGACTTCCGCAAAAGGGCAGAGACAAGGCACAGGCTCTTCCTAGGGAGACATTAAGAATAAGTGTGAGAGAGAGCTTGAGAGAGTGTGAGAGAGCCAGAATAAGAGCAAGTGCGAATGAAAAAAAAAAACAATAAAGATTTCCATGGAAAGTTTGTTTCCATGAGCAATAAAGCAACATACCATTTTTAAGTATTCTAGAATGCAAGGCTGATTGACAGAAATGTGTCTATTCCTTAATATGACCACCCTCTATAATTTGTCTGTCATCTATAATGCATGTGTTATATGTGACATCAATGTTTTGTTTGATGCTAATATTTTCCCTTGGGTGTATAATGATGTCTTTAGAGCTTAGGCTAAAAGCTTTAGGATTCTGTAGACTTTGCTTATGAATTGTGATACAGATATAGGTGTTTTAATGACTTATTGATGAAGAGGTAAGGTTGCCTGAAATAATGTTGCCAGACTAGTTGAATCTACCACTTAAAAGTATTTGCCTTCCTTGGATGGAAGAAGCAGAGATGGTGTCCAATACGGATCCATTAATGAAGAATGTATCTCAAAGTACTGTATAAGTACTTTAATATGAATTCTTAAACCTGTAGTTGAAAAATAAAGTGCTTGGTTTAAGGAGAAGCTGCAGTTTACAACCCCCCTATTTTTACTACACTGGTGGGAGCATGAAAGCCAATGGGTACCAGGAAAGGACAGCCATTGCACTCATGTGCAGGGTGTTTTGTTACTCTTTGAACTCTTGCAGAAGCACTGAAGCTGAGTGGGGTGAATATGGTATAAAGCTAGCATGAGATGCCTATGGGTGTAGGGGGGGCAGGGAAAGAGGCAAATGCATGGGGGGGGGGATTCTGCAGCGCTCTCAATTGATTTCCAAGGGGGAAAGTGCATACCATCTCTGGAGTATCCCTTAAGTGTTCTTTCCAAATAAAGTCCTGATAAAGTACTTTATGAACTGGCACTAATGGTTAAATAACTAGAGACGACAATCATCGTGACTTTTCCCCCCGTATTATTGCCTTTGAATTATTGCTTCTGACTCCTAAAGGAGGTTCAATTGGCGGAGAGCACCTTGTCACAGATATTGAGGAGTTTTAGCTTGCCATGTTGCCTTATCTTTTAAGGATAGCTCCTGCCAACATTCTGCTCTACTTCAAAGTAAACACTTATTTTTGTTGAAGAACTGCAGGAAAATCTCTGTAGGTTATCTAACCAATTCGGATTAATCAATAGTTTACAGTCTATATGTTGTGTGTTTTGAAAAGTATTTCTAATAGTAAAATATAGCATGGCTTTATTAGAACTCCCGCTAAAGGTATAGATGGAATGCAAGCGGGGCTTGACTGGGGATGACCAGGCTGCCCCGGCACTTTAAAGCCAGTAGCCACCAAATGTCGTTAGTGCGGCCAACTGCCCATCGGGTATTTTCCTGGTGTGGCAGATGGCCAATTGGAGCTGTAAAAGAGACAGACAGAAGGCAAGAGAGACATAACGTATATAAACTTGTGAATAATGCTGCATCTTCCTGATTATAATCTGTTTCCACATCAACATTTTTAAAGCGGAAAATCAATAGTAATTGACCTTTAAACCTAAATACTCACAGCTGGCTAACAGCGCTTTAGCAGCAGACATGCTGCCATCTTTTTCCTGATCAGCAAAATAAGTGATTTGTAGAGTGGAGGTACTTTATTTCATATGGACTCTAACTCAGAAATGTATGTCAACTAATAGCCCTCCATGTACATTTAGCTGTCCTGCAGCTCGGCTTAGAGAATCAGTAATGATTACCAAGAGCTTGAAGAATATCTCCTACTGCTTTTGCTAAGTTGGCATTATACAACAAATACCAAATCCACCAAGAGAAGCAATGCTGCTGAATCATTAATATTTAAATAACTCTGATTTATTCCTGGATTCCTGTCCTTCTAAAGGGTTATAGGAGGGTGATTTAAACCTTCTAACCATTGCAATTGGTTAGGAGCTAGGGGTTGGAAATTGTCACACATGGTCAAGTACATTATGACCATCCAGAAAAAGTAGACTTTTAGACATAGTTCAAAATAAATGTGTTCTAGTGCAGCAAGCTTACATTGTTAAAAAAAATAATACTAATGACACTTTTTTATTTTTAATTATATTGCATTTTATTTGTAAATGTCTATTTAAATCAAATGAAAAAGGTTATACATTAAAAACATTTGGAGGTCGTTGGTTCCATAGCCATGACGTCTGTCGCGCTCACCCCGGTGTTATGTTGCATGGAACAACCTACTTGCTTAATTCTAGAACAATCAAGAATAAACAATAACTTGGTAAAGTGGAATAAGAATACTATTGGACACGAAAAGTCAGACATTTAAGGGTAAAACATGTTTAACTTTGGTCAACAAAAGGGACTAATCAAAAGAGTTTCATGATCCTGTCCTTGTTTTGTTTTTTTCGGTGATTTCTTATTTAGGTCTAGTCACTACAATGCGAGTATATATATATATATATATATATATATATATATATATATATATATGTTTGCAGCAGAAAAATCTAGCCAAATGTCAAGCATTCATATTTTCTACTACTAACTGTATTGTACCCTTGCATAAAACTATACTTGACTTCCATCAACTTATTATACCTGTAGATGCCTCAAGTTGTAAAAACATGAAGAGGTGAAATGCCAGATCCATCACCACCATACCATTTACTCAGCTTTAAAAAAAAAAAAAAGAATTTAAAAAAATATTAAAAAAAATAAATAAATGAGGGTCCCCAGGACAACGCGCTGTTCCAATATTTCTCCTGGCCTCTGGAAAACAGCGCACATTGTCCTTTACGACCCAAAGCTGACAGATAACACTTCATGATGGGCTGTATTTCTCTCAGCTCATCATGTTAACGTATATCACTGTGAGATCGTTATTCAGCAGTCCGTCCTGAAAGGTTCTTAAGTCGGTGAGTGTGAAAAGAACAACAGGATCTGTTGGTGTGAAATATTTGGTGAACACAATTAGGCCCCTGTCATTATCCCGATAAGACTTCATACGGCATCTCGCCCGTGCCAAGTGATTCACAGAAAGCAAGAGACACCATAAATGCAGAGGCGGCTACCCAGAATATCAATGACTCCTCATTGTGGCACTTTCCATATTCTCAGCAACTAAATATGTAAGTCAGAAATAAGGAATATACCAGAAATTATGCCAATGGTGTATATAAAGCCATTTTATATTGGTCTTAATACCCTGTCTTGATACAAGAGTTTCTAAAATAAATAGGATACGTTCCAAACTCTACTAAGATCGTTCTATTTGAATGATGTTTCCATTGCAATTCACTTTACTGATACGTTTATCTGGGGGAAAACAGCAGAAAGTTACACACGTCCATTGTATTACTCTTAATTTGTGTTTAACCCCTTAAGGACAATGGGCGGTCCCTAAACCCATTGAAAACAATGCATTTTGAGCCCGTACATGTACGGGCTTTGTCGTTAAGGGGTTAAAAAAAAAACCACCGTTCAAACTGGGTAGTTTTTGCATAGAGAAAATGCTAATTTACATGAAATAAAAACTAGAGTCAAACATTCTCACCAGTAACCCTAGGCATAAAAAAGTAAAAAGAAAGAGAATAGAATGAAAAAAAATGATGGTCAATCCACCACATACCCACAGAGCTGCTGCTGCTCCGAAAGCAGGAAAAAAAGGAAAACAAAACAATTACCAAAAATAAACTAATTTAAAAATTGTACCCAAAGTACAACTTTTCAATGTTAGCACCACAGAGCCTGCAAAAGAAAAATAGATTTCAAATGGATATTTTTTCATTATCAGTGAAAGAGGCTGACATTTTTTTTTTGCATTTGACATCAAGCTCCTAAATCAGATGGATTTCTGCCGTACAATTCGTCTCGAATTGTCACTTTTTTTCATGTAAAGTTTAGTGTCTCAGAAACATGACTATTTTCAAATGTCTTATTTTTCTTTCTGAATTTTGAAGGATGACCTTTGTTGCTTTCACTATAAAAACAAAGGTACAGTATGAAGGCATTTGCAGACATTAGTCATCTCAACTCACATCATTACGACACAGTTGTGCTAAAAGATTTTGTCTGTCTAAGTAAAAACAAGCCTGGCTCAATATGTCATTGAACAAGTGATCATGTCCATGGATCTAAAGCAACGAAAATATTTTCCAAGCAATGGCTAGAACCACAATATAATGTGTTGTAACTATTTCTGCTAATCTGGATATATGCTATATGGACAAAAGTATTGGGACACCCAACCATAATACCAACATAATTATTAATATGTAGTTGGTCCCCCTTTGCAGCTATAACGGCTTCCACTCTTCTGGGAAGGCTTTCCACAAGATTTTGGAGAGTTTCTGTGAGAATTGTTGCCCGTTCATCCAGTAGAGCGTTTGTGAGGTCGGGCACTGATGTTGGATGAGAAGCCCGACTCACAATCTCCATTCCAGTTCATCCCAAAGGCGTTCGATGGGGTCGGGGTCAGGGTTCTGTGCAGCCGGTCAAGTTCTTCTGCACCAAACTCATCCAACCATGTCTTTATGGAGCTTGTTTTGAGCGCTGGGGCGCAGTCATGCGGAATAGAAAAGAAATTTCACAAACTGCAAAGGTGGCATTTCTCTCACAGTACCGTGCTTGAATTCACTGCCCCATTTTATCCACAATTGTTTGTAAATGCAGACTGCATGGTTAGGTGCTTGATTTTATACACCTGTGGCAATGGGTTTGTTTGAAACACCTGAATTCAATAATTAAGAGGTGTGTCTCAATACGTTTGTCCATATAGTATATAGTGTATCTATTACATATATAATACATGACAACTACCCTGTTTTACTTTACATTTTTTGTATACACATTAAAGTGACTTTTAGTGTGTAGAACACTATGACATCATCATACAAAAACCTTAGGAAAGGATATTGGGCAAATGGGTCACAAAGATGAATGAATATTGGGTATTTGGGTCACAAAGAGGCACTTGGGTGGTATATAGTAATAGGATCTCTACGTCATAAGACACAGTTAGACATTAGCAATGCCTTTTGCCAAAATCTATACGCAGCTGTATGTTACATTATTTTATACACAGACATGCCAGTTGGCCAATCAGGGTCTGCCTTCACTCACTCATGTTTTAACCAGGCGTTTCTACACATCACAGGTTATAAAAATCACCTATGCTATGCACAAATATCTTGCAGCGGAAGGTATTATATAGCTATATACATGCCACTTATACTTTTATTTCCAGGGCAGACAAATAATAATATTCTGTTAATGACCATTTAATTTACCAATGTTACTAATGAATTACATTAAGAATTTCTTTAGCGATGTATTAACTCGATAACTATGCTGTTTTAAAATGTGTTTGATGAACGTTATACTGAATGGGGATTATGTTGAAATGTAATATAAATATGTTTGCACAATGTAATTCTCGATAAGCCATCATAACCTGCGCATAGCATAAGATCTATCTGGCTGCTGTATATCCGGTAATAGTTATCGCAGTGACACAGGGTAACTGTTGATTAGACACGTGTTGTTTCTGGATCAGAGTCACATTCTTCATGGACAAAGAAATCCAGTAACAATACGAAGCGCCTCTAGCGCATTTAATTCCGTCACTTTAAGAGGATTCACATCAACGACTAAAGATAACCAAACAGGTTTATATAGAACTCGAAAACCGACTGATAAAACTCTACGTTAATCTTGTTGAGAACTCTGTTTGTTGAAGCGTATAAAGGGACATCAAGCAGACATGGGCGGCCATCTGTTTAATGTTACAGACAGGTACTTGTAACAAAATAGCAATAAATACCCCACGCACTTTATCATTTGGTGCACGTGTCTCACCAAATTTCTTATTTTCTGTATTACAAATAGCACAAATGTGAATAACCTATAGTGGCCAAAACGTGTGAGCCGTCTGTATTATGTAAAATAAGAAGTTTGGCGGCATAAATGCACCATATGATAATGGGACGCGTGGCGTGTTATATCCATGCAATACCCCAGGAACGTATTTTAACCGTGTGAGTGCCACAATGCAGACAGGTACTTTTATGAATCTGTAAATATCTAGCCTGTAAACAAATATATCATAGGAAAATAATGTAATGCCTCAGTTTTACAGAATGTATGATTTCAGCTTTATTTTTCTTGAATATCGTAGGGTTAATGTTGATAATTGTGGTTTGTGGATTCAGAACACTGTCTAGCAGATATATTTGGTTTGGATCTACATTTGGAGTAGAATGGGATTCTAGGATACCAAAGCAGGGTGCATCTAACACCGACATTTACAATGGAATGGCTCATTATCCACCAAAAGTGCAAGTCCTAGCAATATTTTGTACTAATGGAATGGTGAGCCATCAGAATTAAGTAAAAATAAGAATTCAGACCTTAATGTTATCCCAGCCAATGCAAAACGGCTAAGAGTTGACCAAATGTCACAATCTAATCACTTTATTTCCAAAAAAAAGAATCGACTTGCTATTACAGGAGCATTAAAGTAATAATTGACCTTTTGACTAAGATCAAATGCGTTCCTGTAATAGGGGGAAGCCTGATCCTCTGGTTAAGGTTAGAGAAGGTTAGAGAAGGTATGAAGCTCGAGGAGCTTTTGGTGCTCCCAAAGACTGGTTGAACATGAGCGCATACAACTTTGTGTATTTAGGGCGAGGAGTATACAAATCATGCCATAATAGCACTTCTTTATGGCATGCACTGGAAACTGTCACAGTGTAGCCGGGTTCATGAAGACTCACCTTTTGGTAGGCCAGGCGGGTTGGTTTTGTGGCTTCTTCATCCACTTTAAGACATCAGTGCGTCCTTTCAGGAGTGTGACCCCAAAGGATAGGATCTGGGGGGCTTGGTGGCCACTGTGACCCTACAATGGCACCAGTCATCCTCACATTTTCATTGTTTTTAGGACTCTGTGCTTCAAAAAGGAGACAAAAAATAAATAAATTAAAAAGGTATACTTTTTTAACAATGAAAACAAATTAAAAAAATAATACAAGATTTCTTCATTACTTTTTTTTTACACCTATATATTTATATCATTATACATCCCTCTAACTGCTATACAATAACTGATGGAAAACTACTTAATATAAAAAGTGAATGCATAAAGCCATTTTTTGGATAATTAGAAAATAAAATATTTAAATATGTGAAATTTAACAGCTTAATAGAATTTAATACAGAAGTGTAACATTTGTTCGCATAACTTTGTAAAAGAGTGAGAAATGCAAACGCTTGAATTGCAGTCTTGACGATTTTTCCAGTAAAAATGTAACTTAATATTGTCTTATACTTGCAACAATGTATAATTAAACCGCTCATTTCGGCAACCCCACACTGCGAAACAGATATGAAATGGGGATTAAAAGGTAGCACGTCTGCTTGTCATTTCAAGCACCTGCAGTGAGTGAGTTTGCATGGAACACGGCCATCGCGTGATGTCGTCTGAGCTTCATTTAGAAACAGTTTTCCCCTCTTTTTAAGGGATACCTATACATTATGAACATTAAATGCTTAAATGAATGCAGAGTACTTGGCACGGGGGCACATAGGGTATATCCAACATACACAAAGCATCTACGCAGAGAAGTGCCCCCTGGGCTGCTCTCATTAGAAAAATGTTCTGTTAGTTTAACTAGCAGTTCCACATATAGCCACCAGGGCCTGTAGAGTAACAAGGGCTTTATGCAGCATTTACACCCTAACTGTATCCATTGTGTAATACTTTTAAGAAGTCCATTTGTATAGTGCAGAACTGGGTTATACACATTGAACCTTGTTTTTCCCTGTTGTGGGTAGCTAAATGTGGAACACAAAATTACTGAGCCTCTATCTTGCCCCTTCAATATTTTATATTTTTATATACATACTATATGGACAAAAGTATTGGGACACCTGACCATTACACTTACTATTATACAAATACATCCAGATTTTAAATTGTGCAATTGAACATAATATTATGAACATGTCTCTATTAGATAGGAAATACATATTTATACTTTATCTAAATGTGTACTGGTGAATATATATCTTAACAAGACTGTAACAAATGACTGTAAATAAACGTATGAGTCTGTTTAGTGTGCGTTAGTGCATGAACACAAAGTAAACATGCGTGTTTTGTTGTTTTACCCCATGGTAAGCTTGTGTTTGTATGTTATTAGCCCTGCAGTCATTTCTCGTTGGCTACAATCCAAAATAACACAAGGTCAATTCTGCTCAGCATCTTATATTTTTTTTATCAATAAATATATATGCCTACTTGGACACCTTTCCTATAAGATTAGTAAGGTATTAATGGTTTTAAAACTTGCTGTATATTTTCAGGGCTTGGGCAATTACAGTTGACTTAAAGTTCATGATTTTTTTTATTTATGCCAGTTTTGTAAACGCATTACTTCCATTTATCACACATTCACTAAAATGTAGATTGTTCACCAATTAATTGCATAATACACTATAAGACCAAACGTAGGTGGACATTATTTAGGAGGCACATTCATTGCTACCAAGTGTATAAATTGAAGCACGTAGGCAGCCAGCTCTATAGATGAACATTGGCAGTAGAATGGGTCAGACTGAAGAGCTCGGTTACTTTAAACGTGGCACTGCCATAGTATACAACCTTGGCCACAAGTCACATTGTGAAATTTCTGCCCTACTAGATTTGCCCCGGTCCACTGTAAGTGCTATTATTGTCAAGTGGAAGTGTCTATTACTATCAAGAACTCAAAGCTGAAGACCAAGCACACTTACAGAGTGGGGCCACGGGTCCTGAAGCGTGTAACACGTCAAAATTTCATGTTCTCTGTAGCATCACTCACTACCGAGTTCCAAATTGCCTCTGGGATCAACACAAGCACTACGCGCCAGGAGCTTCGTGAAATGGACCGGGCAGCTGCCAACTCCATATTAATGCCCCTGGTTTTGGAATGGGATGTCCAGCAAGCTCGTATATATCTGTTATATGCGTTTCTATTCTGTGGCTCCTTCCTGTTGTTAAATAGAGATGTTAATGTTTTTTTTATTTTCATGCATTTTTTAAGAAGACCTCATTTCATCAAGCTAGAGGTTTTTTTTCCACCCCAATCAATATAACATAACTGTTGGTATAGGATTTCCAAGAAACTCAATACTTTTCCATATAAAATCAATTATAGCAGAGGACCGTTGAGTTGTAAAACAAATTGCTTTATCCTTAATTACATGGCTGCATCTGCATTTAGAATGGAACCAAGTTAAGTTTAAATCTGGACTGAGAAGGAAAAATTCACAGGAAAATTGGCCATTCTGTTATAATGATGCAGCGTTTTTGTTTTTTTTAGCAAATAAATGCTTATGATAGTAATAATTATGTAATTTTAGTTGTTGTTCGCTACAATATTGTAATATTTTTTATTATATTCTATGGTACTCAATATTATTTTGTAATTATAAATATAAAATAAAAGTTTATATATTTAAAATTTCAACCCTATCCTCCTATTTTTATTTGTGAGCTATAACCTGAGAAAGCGCGAAAGCTACTGTGTGACAACAGTATATTTATCTTCTTTGACCCGCTTTAAATTTACATGTTCCTTGTTTTAGTTTGATACTTCTGTTGGAGGAAATTACATTTGTAACGCATAGCAATAAAAAGCTTTTGTAGGTGAAAATGGAAATATTCAGTATAACAAAAAGCAGATCATACAGAGTCTATTTTAAACCATAAAGCTTACAGCATTGATATTTTAGACTGGAAGCGGAACTTTGTATTATTAGTGTTATCTTTTAAAGTTTTTTTATGAATATTTTGGGGTTTTTCTATTTTAAAAAGATCCAGTTTTTGTAAAACAGAGTTTGCTTGGTTTATGCACAATTTCCACAAGTCTGGGCTTGGCTCTGGCTTGGGTTGTGTAAGCTGAGCAACCACCTCCCGTTCCTCCGTGTCCATTTTCATCCATACTACACTAGACTATAATCATTACCTCCCTGCTCTCCATTTCTTTATACTTTTATATCCCTATAAACTTTCTCTTCCTCATATGTCCATTCACCCTGATCATTGGCCTTACCTAACCTGGTGCTATTTGCAGGCTAGCGTGTATAAGGTTTAGTGCCAGGAATTATACAGTACATGCACAGACAATATAAGAGCTAACTATTTAATACTTACTATACAGTTTATATAGGGGAGAGCTGGCCCAGGGGGCATGTAAAGCCAAGTGACCCTCTGGCTCCTCCCCATCATAACTAACACACACAGACACATACTTACACTAAAACAAACACACACAAATACACACTCTAATAAACACTCGTTCTAAGACACATTTCCTTACCATGCATGGAGCTTGGTGAATAACATAGCATTACGAGACCCCACTGAACCCAACCTCTGCCAATTGGCCATCTCAAATTTGCCCCCCCCCGGCTGGCTCTGCACATATGTATTAAAAACTTATTGAAATTCCAGACTAGAATGCGTAACATAAAACACCTGTTCAAGTGTCTTCCACACTGTTTTGTTACTTTAGTCGTACAAAGGAGCAAATTAAAAAAGAAACAAGAAAGGAAAAGACAAAAAATAAGTTTAAGCCGTGCATCAATACTCCTTGATTAATCATGATTGTCATTTTTGTATAACAGTATACCAAAATTAATTTACAATCATATGTATAACAAAAGAATACAGATAATGCCTGAGAGCAATTTTATAAGGAATGTTCGACATTATAATCCTTTTACCATGGTAACTAGACAACTGATTGACAGGCCATTTAATGTTCTATCTTTTAAGTAGACTCAATTGTAAGACAGATCAAAATTATTTAACAAGCAACATTTTATATAGGTGTTTTGAATCCATATGCTATTTTGTAAAACTTTTTGCCAACTTTACATGACATTTCAATCTACAAAGCGTGCCATCTATTGATGTTGAACGCTGGTATATGATGTCATATCCCCATGCTCAGCACTAAAGCCGCATGCACCGCAAAGAAGCGCTTATACAGAGGTATCGCACTCGCACCACAGGACTTAAGAGATGGGGAGAAAGAAGAGCGATAGGGATAAAGGGGAGGAGAGATGGTGTAAGAAGAGAGATAAAGAGAAAAGGAGAGATGAGATAAAGGGAGAAAATAAGAGATGAGGAGAAGTGGGAGAGATAATAAGAAGGGAAGAAAAATGAGAAGTAGAAGAGATAATAAGAAACGGGAGAGATCGGGAGAGCTAAAGAGAAAGAGGAGAGATGAGAAAAGAGATGGGAGGGTAACAAGAAAAGGGAGAGATACAAAGAAAGAGGATGAGATAAAGAAAAAGGAAATGAGAAATGGGGGAGTCAAAGAAAAGGAGAAGAGATAAAAGCGAAATGAGAGAGTTACGGATGAAATGAGAGAGAGAAAAAGAAAAGAAGAAGAGAAAAGGGAGTGAAAAGATAAAGAGAAATGGGAGAGATACAGGGGATAATGAGAAGATGAGAAAAAGGCTGAAAGGGGAGATAATGAGATAGGGGAGAAATAATGATAAAGGAGAGAGAGCAAGTGTGTGTTTTGGTTTTGAAAGTGTTTGTATGTTAGGGCAAGCAAGTGCAAGACTACAGAGAGCACAGGCCAGAGCCAGATTGAGAGGAGACTTGCGCAAGAGCCTCTTGATACCCTGAAAGGAGACCACCGTGGTTTCAATTTGGGTACAGAGTAAATCCAATGGATGCAATCTGGGCTATGTGTGATCTGTGTGTGATCTGTGTGTGATCTGTGTGTGATCTGTGTGTGCTCCCACTGGGCACCTGAATACCTAAGGCCGGCCCAGTATATAATATATCAAAAAGTAGATCATATAGAGTCTTCCTTAAACTGTAAAACTAAAAGCATTTGTTTCGGACCAAATACACCAGTCTTGTAGGGATTCCATTCTAAAAGCCCATTCTGATATAAGATGCAATCAATCAAATGAAAGGGTCATTGACAAAGATTCATGTTTATCATACTATTTTTGTCTGTTGATGGCTAGAATTGGAATTGTTTTTCTAATTATTATTGTTTTAAAACTTATTGGAGTTATAGCTCAAGAGGAATACGCATGTCCAAAGCATAATGAGTTTCACGGCAGGAAGGTTGTTTAATAAACATTCTCGTGTTCGATGAAGTCAAGGCAGATTTATCACTGTGTCTCTGACATCTTCCATTGTTACAGTAAGGCATCATCAAAAATGTCCTTTTATTAGTCATCACAATTTTTCTATTCTGTACATCAAACTTCTCAAGTAATAATGATAAAAGAACGGCGTGCGCTGTATGTGGTTTTCAAAGATCTCTACGCACCAAGGCATGATCTGGGCTTTCTAGTTGGCACTTTCTTTTAAGTCAGGAACTTTGCTGTCTAATGTAATTCTGTTACTAAGACCAGTTCCTATATCAGACTGGCATCTTTGTCAGATGATATCTTTGGCGGGGTTGGAGGTTTGGCCTTGAAGTAGTTCTTCTCCTTGAAAGGGGAAAAATGAGGTCTAGAACTCCAACAGGGGTTTAGGGCTGCGCGCAATTTGGAACTCTAGCTACAATTTGGAACTCTAGCTACAATTTGGAACTCTAGCTCCAGTAGATTTTGCTCTTTATAAAGCAGTCATCTCACATATTTACTATGCCTTATGCAGGGTAAATGCTATCCTTTTTGCTAGAGAAGCTCAATGGAATGGGTCCTTCAAAACACTTGCTTTAAAGTAATAAAAACAGCATAATGCTTAGAAATAGAAACTCAGACTTGCTCAATAAATACATCCAGATTTAAAATGGTTCTTTTTTTTAGGTAGCTTCGCTTTATTGTGATCGTTGTTACAGAGCAATAATTCATTTCAAAATAAATGAGATGACATAATGGGTCAGGACAAGTGCAGATTAGGGTTTACCAATGCGTTGTGCATCAAAGGAGAAACTCATTAGAATAATTCCTGAGTGATTAGGTTGGTTCCCTAAGTATTCACGAGAGAACTCACCAAAAACAGCATTTCACAGCATTGTTTACCTAAGCCGAGATGTCCTTGAAAGTCCTATTAAGTAGTGTTTGTGGAATCCCATCGTGAGACCTTTGTAAATAACCAATGTTTAATGTATTGTGGATAAGCATCTTCCTAATTCATATTCTGTTTGCTGCATATACACCAAAGGACAACATCAACGTTTCATCTCAGTTGAATGATCAGAGGAATTAAGCAATTTTCCCAGATGACCCGTATGATCCGAGTAATCCTTCAAACAGCTTTTCTCGAAAAATATGACTTATACTCATTTCCTAGATTGCCTCGTTTCCTCTGAAACCCTCCTTACCAGCCAGTGTTCAAAAAGCAAAACGATAAACTAGTTGAAAGCACATTATATTGCCGGAGCAAACAACTGTCTGGTGTCCAGCAGGTGGCATAGAAAGCCCTTGAACGTGCTTGTATCACAAGCACATACTACACCGATTAAATGAAACAATGTAACAACAGATTACTATTAATCGGAAAAATACCTAGTATGTGTGTGGCTTCCATTTTGCTTCTACATCACATTTTATATTTCTTATTTGCCTCAAGATATTTCCGACGATGGCTTTACAGAGAAACTACAGTTCTAAATAATATCGTTTGTTAATGTGCAGTTTGCTGAAACAGTACAAGTAAAGCCAAAGAAGTCGGACTGCAAGATTCTAATATGATCAATACTCCGATATCATGGGAAATTAGAGGAACACTGGCTTAGATTTTGGTGGATTATTCTCCATTTTGTATACTTTCAATGTTACAGTTATGGTTAATTTTAACTTGTTTTTTCTAATAGCAGTATTACTTAAATGAATTGATATGGAAAGATATTTTAAGAATAAGGAAAAATTACTGTTTGGATCCAGGGTGTCTTCATGATTGTTGAGATTATAAACTAGAGCGCCGTATTGTTCAGTTTACAAAGCTATTGATTCGTCTCCAAGTATAAAATTCTAAACCTCATTAAGATGTAAAAGGTCAGACCTGTCAGGAAAAAGTGGAAATGAAAACTTTAAAGTTTTAATAATTATTGCAGATTTGAGAAAGGTTAACTATGAAGTCTAATTAAGACTGGACTTTTAGTCCTGACACCGCTGCCTCGCCAGACACCAGGAACTGTGTGTAGGAAGTCAAGAAACTTTGGAATGAAGAAAATTTTACATTTCCACATTCACGGATTACATTTATCAGTGCAGTTACCAATTAATTGTATTTTTGCACCCAGGGTTAATACATGAACCCTCATGTACTCATTATTGTGGTGCCAGTCTCAAAGCGAGAGAAGACACAGTAATAATTATATATTATTTTTAGATAATAAACAGGAACGTTAACATTTAATACCCCATATGCCATAATCTACAAGTATTGTGGTCTAACACATAATGGAAGCCATAAATCAAATAGTTTTAATATTTTTGTTGTCATGTCCTTGGCTTCTCTCCGATATTTGCAAATAACGGATGTAAACAACCTAAAAGATCTGGAACAGTTATTATAGCCTCTTGTTTAATACTTGACCAAGAGAAAAAGAACCCGACATTGCTAAGGATTCCTTTACGCGTCTTTCCAACAATGACGTTCCTTTGGGTGTTGAATAAAACATCCCTTTGAATATTGCGTGATAATAATCTTGTTTTATTAAACACAATAAATAATACATGACCGAGCACTTCTTCAGTCTTGTACATTTTTCAAAGTGCATATAGGTTCAGCCATCAAATATTGAGATACACTACAGATTAGAGCGTTCTGACCGAGCAGATAACTATGTTCTTCCGTCTATATAAGAACGCTGACCTGCTCTTTAATTTGTGATGTTTATCTAACCACAACCTATGAGATTATTGGGTGAAGACCTACGTCGGCTGTACATTTTTCTTGTTCCGTTATGGAAAAATAATCATTATTTTTCATTTTTTTTTGTATGTTTAGATATTTCTTCATTTTGCCAGAAAAAGGAGAGCAATGATGTCACCTTTCGTATAAAGGACCGAGACTTCGCTTCTTCTTATCTGTTGAATAAAGCATTATTTGTGAGAGACAGATATATCTGTACATGATATATACTTAAGTATATTAACTCTAGCACCACTAGCAATTATAAAAGGGATTGGTAAATGCCTTTATGACATTTTGACTTATTTTCATAATATATTCTTTTCTTTTTTTTGTTTTAAAAATACAGCTTTTGTAAAAATGATGCGTCTTTTCTATTCCTCTATTATTAATCATATATATGGTGTATAATTGACAGTGTTCCATTGTATTCCGATTGCTTTCATGTGTAAATGGTTATTATTATATCATCATATTCACAATTATTATACATTATGCTAATGTTGTTTGGAGAATCCTCTCTTTCTATTATGGAAAATGTGTTATTAGTGATAACAAAAGGGAATTAGAAGGGAATTTTAGTGGAAAAGACTGCACAGGACCTTTTTAAAAATGTAACATTCTTTTCAGTTCAATTAATTTGATCTTATTTATGCAATTTATGTGATATTTATAGCCTTTGTAGTGCTCTAATTTTTCCTTCTTTGATAAATTATACCAATCAGTCCACCACCTTCTCCAACCAATTCCTCCATACCTTGGGGCATATGACCACCTCGCCATGAGTTTAACGTCGGATTTTTATATGTTGTCTGCACTGGAATATTCCAACCTTAATTGTATTCTGGAATCGACTATAATAAAAACTTATTAGCCTAGAATCATATATTAAATATGGTGAAATATATAGATCTCTGCACAAGACACAATTTCATCCCCATGTGTGTTATTATCCACCAGAGTCGAAGATGGAGGAAATTAGTCTTACTCAATAAAACATGAGCCATCTTGAAAATAATTGGCTGAAAAAGTTTGAAAAGTAAAAGAAAAAGAAAAAAATATATAGGATAGCTGAGAGGAGTTTCCCATATCACATTTGGCTTGGTGTATTTGCTAAGATTTCCCGTGACAATCATATTGTTAATAACAATTTTTATTTTTCATTCAACAGCGGCGGGATATTCCTGGATCAACTGTCAGTCTTTTCAGCCATCATAAGGACGCAAATCATACATGTATTAATATATGGCAGGTTGGTGGGTGCCAGGTAAGGTAGGAGTCCCTGCGCTGGGACAGGATCGGGCTTAGAACTCGGCTGGAGGCAGACGCTTGTTGTCGATGTGTCGAGTTGCAGACGGCTGTCAGCTGTAGCCTGAGACTTTCTCTTTTCCCCCCATCTGTGGACACAACTGGAAGAAGCAAGGAGTCTCAGAATAGGCTGTCCACAGGATCCTCCTAGCCACAGAGCCTTGAAAATAAGCATTCAAACAGTTTAATATGAACATGACACCGGCAGATGACTATGGTGTTTAATTGATATCGATAAACACAAAAAAAGTTTGGATAAGGGGAAAAAAGTCATTAATGTAGAATCTGGTGTTATATGTTTAATGAATGATGGGTACAGCAAAAGGGAGCAACGGGAGAGACTGGAGTGTTTTATAAAACCCAGAAATTGATTTATTTGCAGGAACAAGTTCCTGAATGTTGAAAACAACATCTGGAAGAACCCTGATTCTATACAGAGTCAACAATTAAAACAAAATGGAAATATCAGTGAAACATAACACAAAACGTACGTTAAATATTTCAACAACAAAGCTCTTTTTTTCGGTACAATATGTTCAACTGCTTAAGTTAATACGAAGGCCTTTAAATTATTCAAGCATACTTCTCTTATATTAGACGGAACATTGCAGTGATTACAGATTTAATTATTGCAAAATGTTGTTCAAACATGAAAAGATATAACAGTGCTTGAAAACACAAGCGAAAATAAGCAGCAAAATAATTTTTTTATAAAGAGAGAGCTGCGGTTTCAGTAACCGAGTTCTAAAACATCCACTTCAATCAACAGTTACAAATAAAAACATTACTTTAGAAAAAACAATATTGGATTTTATTCTAGAAAAATGTGTTTCATGAGTTCTGTTATGATTTTTATTTAATATTGAGTTTTGGGCTATTGAACCCACTAATCTCAAAAAGCTCATTCCATTGAGGTTCTGTTTCTATCCAGATTCACAATGTAAACACCATTAATAAGAGCTAACCATGCTTTTAAATGTAAAGACTTTTTTTTTGAGTGAGATCTAGACATCCAGAGATTATAGCATATGTTGGAGATATCCCTATTGTGAACTTGGAATAGAAATCTATGTGTTCCTCTTGTTTTTTTTATTAAGGTTCTACTGAATTCCTTGCTAGAAGTTCAATAGCTTGAGAAAATCAAACTAACCCTTTGATGAGACCAACACATCTTTAGAACATATTATTTATCAGTGCTGGATTACTTAGTACTGATTTATGTAAACTATTCAAGCTTGTTTAACAGAGTTGGATTTTTTAAGCCATTGCGGATTGTGGTAAAGGATATTAAGAACTTGACCCTATTTGAGAATTCATAATGGTGGGCTACAGAGCTGGCCAGTATATCAGGGGTTAATCACAATGTACAACAGCTTGTAGCTTATGACTGCTTGTAGCAATTACACAGTTCTACTTTGTATCCTTTAGTTTATCTTCAAGACTAGAGTTTGTATGTTGGCGGCAAGACTATTTTTAGGGTTCAAATAAAGATAAGAGGCTACTCCTAAATTGTAGCTTCTATACCAGGTTTGACTGGCCATCGGGAAAATGTCTGGTGGGCAATGATGCCTCTCATGCACCTTTGCTGCTGCTTGTGCCGCCGATCCTGTTCATTAGATTGTGTGGCTGCACATAATTTATGTTTTTATAACGGGTCTTCACGTTCCAGATTTTAATCCCCAGTCCGACGCTGCACCCGGATCAATCTCTTTTTGGCCATGCCCCATCGAGAAACAAGCAAACTTGAAAGAGGAGACAGAATAGCACAGGGCCTCTGGCAGCAAAGGACCCCCAGCACATCAATGTACTGCAAAAGAAAAGCTGACTTAAGAAGGACGATGTGACAACAGACATGGAAATCTACATATTTCACATATAATTGTCAGGCTGCACTGTAAAAAGAGAGGGGCTCGGAGCCCAGAGGTTAACACACAGCTGTAGGCTGTCAAATTAACAAAATGTTTGGAAGAGTCTTTATCTTGGTCATGCATAAAACATGTGTTGATATAACAGTAGACACCAGAGCAGATGCTCTGTTTATTCTAGTTACTTTGTATTAAATTCATCTGCTAAAATGTAATACTTTTACTCTGAATTCCGAATGACAATTTAAATATTAGTAAAGGCCTGAACATGTTTTAATACCCCCCAACCAGCTCAGTAACCCTGTGGAGGACTTTGCCAAGTCAGCACAATACTCTGTTATTTCCTTCAGTGCCACACGTCCTTATAAAGTGGAGTTTGAGGAAATGATGTCATATCTCAACACCTAGTAGTAAGGACTGTGGCGCTCCCCAGGGTTAGGCTTAGTGGAGCCTTGAAGATAAATACGTCATGATGCGGTGGTATTAAAAAGATGTGCACTTACATTACCTGGCCTATCTACCGGCTGCACAATTTTACATGTATTTTTATTGACAAAGAAAACCAGAATCGGGAGTCAAATGAGCCCAAATATAAATGTAAAGTGTGACTTATTCAAAACAATCCGTTATATAAAGCTATTCGGTTAGGGAATCTGGAGGGCGATGCCATATGGTATAACCTTCAGAATATTTAAATATAGTGTTCGACTTCTCTAGGGAATATCATTCTGCCAACACTGAATTCCGTTAGCAAGGGGTTTTCTTATGTAAATGTGATGATAAGCAACAAAATATAATTTTTTATTTATTTCACAATTCTCTCAAAAGAAAATATGAAAATATAGAAACTGATAGAACCATTTGGCTCGTATTCTTACTTGCAATTCACAGGCATGGACACCACTCATTTTGTACTTAGCATTAGTATTAAATGTATATTTTTTATAGAGATGATTAAAGAAATTATTTTCATCTATTTTCCATTTTGGGTTTTTTTTTTGGGGGGGGGAATGTGTTTTAAATACCCCATCTCTTTTTATATCTTGCAGAGTAGATAGAACACATATACTTTATAACAATTCAAGCCTTTGTTTGGCAGTGAGACTATTGGAGAATTTTTCAATAGTTTAAGACTTTCCCTACATTGTGTAAATGTTGAAGTCTTTAACCCACCATCAGCATTATCCGGATTGAGCCAGCAATCAACATGTATAGATTTGAGTTTTCTATCACTTCTTTTCATAAAGCTTCCCGTCTATTAAAAACTCGATGGAGAAAAATGACCGAACAAAATTACAGCATTTGTGAAAAAAAAACTTTAAATTTCCTCAAACTGGTAGCGTCATTTTTTTTCAATATATAGTCAGCCTTGAGTTTAAAAATGCATGTCAAAAAGCTTTGTCCGCGCAATAAAAAAGTGTGCCCATCTAAAAAAAAAAAAAAAGCTTAATAGAATTCAATATTTCAAACACTTTAGGAATACTGGTAAGATTTGCTCTTTATGTAAGTTATATTTTCGGCACAAGTAGCAAAGGAAGCAGTTTGATGATAAAAGGAGATGACTCATCAACCCTACAAAAAAATAATAATAATAATAATGAAAAAGAAATCCAAAGCCTGGATATACTATTTTTCAATCCCTGGATACCATTCTATTCTAAAAATGTAACTTAAGCATTTTTGATATGTTTGAATTGTCGCTTTTTTATCTAAATAGGTAGAC
Organism: Spea bombifrons; assembly: GCF_027358695.1. Taxonomy (NCBI): domain Eukaryota; kingdom Metazoa; phylum Chordata; class Amphibia; order Anura; family Pelobatidae; genus Spea; species Spea bombifrons. The sequence continues at coordinate 7,626,369 of NC_071093.1, read as the reverse complement.
ATCTAAAAGTAGACTTTATTCAACGGTTTCAATACATTTAAATAAAATATTGTATATGTCTTCAAATAGAAACCATGCCATACGACAGCAGGGCTTTTTATATAGCTTTTACAATTTTACATTTCTTCTTAAGGAACGCTGTTCAGAAGACTCCTTAGAGTTCATCCACAAATTAAGTATAGAAAGGAAGGTTTACATTATGTTTAATTGCAAAATGGCGAGCCAGTACTTATGGTAGAACATGAGCCATTGCTATCCTAATACCGGTTAAGATATATTAATATGTAAGTATGTCTGAGGCATGATGTGGTCAGATTTCAGAGGTTATTGCTGGGTGAAATCTTCTTTACTTTTTATAGTCAATATATAAAAAGTTTTATATTTCGATCTGACATTGACATTCCTTTTTAAAGTTATGTCTAAGTCAACCAGTGTTCTGTGTCATAATGAATCGTTACTGCTCCTTTTTATGAATGGAAAAGAAACTTGACTAAAACTTAACTTTTATTATTTAATTTGAAATAAATTGTGGGAACAAATAAAATAAAACTTGGTGAATAGTCACTTCTCTTATAGAAAGTTATTGCGGCTACTGTAGCGATGGATGAGTATTAAACATAACGGGGAGGTAGCGAGCGGCGATTCCCTATCTGACTCGACGAACGTTTCGCCCGAGTGCTGGCTTTGTCAGCCTAATACTGAGTACAGCTTTTAAAGCAGTTACAAATAATGTCTATTTATTAAAAAAAAAATACATTTTCAATTCTGTGTTCCTTAACATAACAACAAAACACCCAAGTCAATAAATATAACTGTAATCATTTAATTTAATCTGTTCAGCATGGACTTTAAAATGATTTTCAAAGTTGTCATTGGGTCAAAATCTAGGACATTTATCTGAAAAATTAGTTTTTATGGCTTACATTATTATTGCATCTTATATGACATAGTATATATGTAGCTGATTTGTTATTCTAGACACTTTGATGGGCCATAGAATAAGGTAGTATGAAATAATTATATTTAAATAATTATATTTCATATAAAATAAAGTAGCAGTTTAGCCTTAGCCCTGAACAAACACACGCAAAATTATCATTAGTTTTCATTTAATTGATAACATTTTTTTAAAATAAATAAAGCACTTAAATGATATGACTACAGATTTAGATTTATTTGAACCATGCTGTGAAAAAAAGACTTCATTTTTCAAATTTCTGAAATAAACATTTAGTGGAATAAATGAACTTTTCACCTCTATTAAAAGCAATCTTTTAAAATTAAAATATGGAACTCCAGTTTGTCAGGAAATGCCTAATTATGCAACACGCAGATGCTTCTAATCACCAGAGAAATAACTGTATTGTAAGGCCTACTGTATTATGCCGTATGTCCCAAGGATAAGGTTGAACACGCATGAGTGGTTGGTGACGGCGTCTATTTTGTGAAATTAAAATCCAAGCTAAGGAACAGTCATAAAACAATCAACTGAAGAAGAAAAACAAATAATAATTATATATATATATATATATATATATATATATATTTTATTATTATTTTTTTATTAGTTTAAAATATTATATTTTCTTCTTAAAAGAGAAAATTGGACACCCGACAGAAATGCCGTAGCTCACTACCAGCGGCCAAAGATGCCGTCAGGTATCCTGAGTCCCACAGGACTCCGGCCTCCAAAGGCCTCCAGCCTCATGAATGAAAGTTCCTCCAAAAAGCCAGAGAAAACCATTAGTTCTCCGGAGGCTGAGATACCTGCCTGCGGTGGACCCCAGCAACCCCGCTCTACCCAACAAAGGAGACGATTCATTAATATCACCTGCAGTATTGAAACATATGAACTTGTTCCTGGCTTTGGATAACTAGAAGCCAGATCATTAGTTATTAAAACTAACTAATCTGTTGTACACACTAACACACACACACGCTTACACGACCGCATTCCCACCTCCACAAGTGAGCAAATCTAAGCAACTGTCCATCTCGGATTTCCTATCACTTCTTGAATCTTTTTGCAGCTTAGTGAACATCTTCAGTGTTCTCTCTATCACAGCCCTGCATCTGTTCCTTTCCGTAATTAAGCCAAAATATGTCTGAAATATTTGTTACCATGGATTGTCTGGAAGGTCAATTGTTATGAGGTTATTAAACGACAAAAAAAAGCAGATGTTAAAATTTATTCGTGTATTCCTAATGCATTTGCATATTTTATTAGATACAGATGTCTTTGTTGATGCTAATCAAATAGCTGTGTGATGAAGTTAATAATATAAAATAAGATAATGGAGCGACTGAAGTTCTAAATTGATTGGGTCTAGTTATGATATAATTAAAAGACAGCTTAGTGTGTTGTCTAAAACAAACAAAATAAGAAAAATACATACATGAAAATTAAGATATATTAAATCTATAAGATTACATTAATCTGTACTTAAAAATGGTTTTGTGCCATAATAGCTTTGGAATTCTCTGCAAAGATTTTCGAAGGAAAACCATATTAACCAGGTGGTTATACCAGAGATATTTAAATTGAATGGGTCCAAGATGAACGTTTTTTAGTAAAATCTTACTTTATTGTTGTATTAGGAAAATAACACATGTAACAATAATTAATTTCATTTGAAAATGTATGACATGCTTAACATATCTAAATAATCATAACTGTTGTGTATGTGTAGTTTGAGACACAAAATATGTGAAATTGAAATAGGGGTGTTCATTATTAAGACCCTTGATGTGTGGACGGCATGAGGGATGAACCCAATCAAAGAGCAAATGAGTTGCTCAAACTGGCATCGTTGGAGAGATGGATCTGAGAGATAAAGCCAAGGGGTTGATACAAAGCTAAGGCTGGATATTAAAGCTAAAGTCTGATTCACTGTAGGTAAGCTGATGTACAGTATCTGCCAAGCTTCCAGTGGTAGCCCCAGAACAACAAGGAACATGAGCGGGTCTTCATTGGAAGTGTTGTTGTTTGTAAGCTGTTTGGAATACTGAAGTGAAGCAAAGAAACAAAATATTGCCATGAGAGTTGGTTTGGTGTAAAGACCTGAGTTCAAACACAGGCTTAGGTAGATAATTGTGATTATGTGTACAGAATTCTGCCTATTGTTAGCACATGATCAGTGTGAGTTTATACCAGCCTAGGTCTCCTAGTACCCCTAGGTCCAGGCACCATAGGCAGCTGCGTTACTTACCTGGCTGTAAGACGGCCCTACTCAACTGTACGAAATAGTAAGCGCTTTGGCTTTTGCCAGAAAATGGAGGTTTACTCGGTTAAAATGTTGGTTTTATGGAAGTGTATCACCAAAGTCTCCTTCAGGAAGTCCTTAAGATAACATGTTGCAAATTCTTTCATAGGTAAGATGCTGTGTAGGTGAAATACACATTATTTCCAGTGAGCACTTGTTTCACTGGGTTGGAATAATATGGTCAAAAGGATGAGTTTCCAGTAAGCCCTCCAATGTTAAACAAATGGAGGCATTTACTATCCTTTAGAGACCTGTGCTAGATTCTTATGCTAAAAAAAACATTTCCTCCAACGTGACATGAAGTTATATTTGAGATAATTACCCAGCTGACTGTTATTTCTGGGGTTTGTAAGCTAATATTTTTGAAGGTCCCTATGCTGGAGCGCTAATATTGACATATGGATGCATTTGTATGTAAAGGAATAATCAGTCAACAGTATGTAACATATGTAGACACTACAAAAAAACACAGAGATTAGTCAATTACAGAGTAATGAAGCAACATTTAATGATTCTGAATTATTCTATCCATTAGATATTCATGCTGGATTGCACATTAGCAGTTAATAATTGCTTCTTTATTCAAGTGAAGCAAGTAATGACTGAGAACGTACTTATCAATTGTGTGTTTTTGTTTTAGTTTGCACGTTCCGTTAAAGTCTTAATCATAAAGATTTTATGCAGCGTCTTCACGTGTTAAAAAAAAGAATGCATCGATTGATTTATCAAACTTAATTTATCATTAATGCCGGCTGTTATGGTTTATTTGCCCCATTGTATGACTAGAACTTTCTTGTTTTCTCCGAATGCATGGATATAGGCATTCTGGTCTAAGTGAGGACGGAGATCGAAGAGGTCTCATCTTCTGATAAAAAATCTTTTTTCATAATAGAATAATAAAAAAATGAGTGCTGAGATGATAATCGGACAAATCGCGTAGTCCTAAGTAGTGCACATGCAAAGATTTAAAGGGCAACACCTGCCTTATATTTTTAAAGGGGAACGCATGCCCCGTCTGCTTGGTGTGTACTTCTTCTACCCTCACTCTCCTTGTAGCCCTTTCTCATGTAATCTCAGTCTTGAGTCTCTGGGTATGATTCCCTGATATTGCCTTGTGCCTCGTTCAGTCCAACACTGGGTTCCAATTCCTTGCCTTACCTCGACCATCAGTTATCTTATCCTGTTGTACCGTTACCATAACCTCAGGCTGATCTTGATCTCAAGTCCTGCTCCGGTATACCCAACCTCGACCTGCCTTGACTACGATGCTTCCTTGTTCTCCTGCACTCCGTTCCTGTGCTGTGTATCAACGGTGACACCAACTCTGCGTTGCGGATCCTTATCCTGACAGGTATCCCTGGCGTGGCATTATTATAATTGCTGTTGTTTTCTTTGTTGATATATGAGATCTTTCACATTCTATTCTTCTCTGCCCTCTTTATATGAGTTTAAACAAATACATAATGAACCCAGCAGCGGCTGGATGCAGAAGAAGAGAACATTTTTTGTTATTTTTCCCCGTTGTGACAAGGCAGATCCACACACTTGTATCAAGTACTTAAGTCCAGATAGGCAGCCAGGTCAATTTACTTAAGTGCAAGTGCTTGCACGTTGTCAGAAAGTCCAACTCTTAAATCCACTAAAGCCAGTTCACATTAGTTTAGATGAGGTGAAAAAGCAAGTAACTTATAGATTTAGTCCTCTGTAAATTACCTGCAACTTTAAATGAGTTGGAACTTGGCCCCTTCTATGAGCTATATCTCTGGTTAACTCAACTGACCTCTCAACGTCTTAATGTATAGACTATAGACCCATGCTAGCTTATTTGTATTGGTCAGAGGCTGCGTTGATATCACAGCCACTAAATATCGGTGCCTCCGTTAGTTATGGACCATATGATTTTATGTTACATTGCAACTCTGATTCCACTGTAGACGATACAAATATATATATAAAAAAATCAAATACTATTCTCTTTATGAGCACGGAAATTGCTAAATGATTGCTCGTGTGAATTTCGGAATCATATGCTAATCCACTCGGTTTAAAGGATCACATGGAATGTGATCTAGCCTAGCGACTGACACCAAAGCTAAAAGCATGCTACATATGCCGATAAGTGTTTGATGTGAAAGAGATAATTAAAAGATATGTTCTCCGAGAGTGATTTGAGGGAGATAATTAAAAGATGTAATGCTGTGAGCTCTTTATGGGAGGGAGATAATTAAAAGATATTTAACTGATGCTATGCACATACATTAGGTGTCCATGACATTTGTGTATGCGGTATAGATGAGTTTTATCACTGATCATTGCAACATTAACCAGCAAATAGTCTGTATGGAAAATATAGGTTTAGCAATTAGGGAAACCGAGTACTTATAGATCGCCCAAAGACCAAAAGTAATATGTAGCAGCACCTAAGCATTTGATAAACCAGATGTATAATATATGTATATATATATATATATATATATATATATATATATATATATATCTTTAAGGTGGAGCGAATTTAATTTAACCTTATTGACATTTGCAGATGCATTTATGATAATGGAGGTTACACAAATAAGGACAGTACTAGTGGTATCTAGCAGATTATATATTTTAAGAGAAGATACATTTTCTGTTTCCTTTACATTAATATTCAGCACAGTTCTGCCCTACAAGTGTCTATTTTCTGGAAACTAAAAACTTACAGAAGCCAAATCTGACAGAATGAAGGAAGGATAAATATATTTTCTATGCAAGCTGAGTACATTTTAATATAGAATGTAGGGCAATGCCGAGCTTTGATGAAGGGATGCTTTATCCCCCCTTTATGGTGGGGGTTGTTTTTTTGTCAACAACAGGAAATAGTTTTATCGTACCCCAAAGATTTATGCAGCTGTACAATACTTGGACCCATATCCTAACAAATCACATGAAAATGTACCTATTTACTATCTAAGCCCACCCAAAAGGTTGTTGGATTTAATTTTTTTATGTAGTAGAAGCCTATTATTTTGTGCCTTGTGGGGCTACTACTAAAATAAAACTACTGGATCTATTCACTAAGAAGTCAAGTGGTTGGTGTAGATAAGGGTTATTTCGACCAACTAGACTCAACTAAGATCGCATGGCAACACTCGTGAAACACATTGCAGATTCACTAATCGTTTGCAAGGGCATGTGAGTGACTACAACTTTAATTTGGGGATGCAGGGCCATTGTCACCTTGCATGTCTTCACCTGTAACTCACAAAATAACATAATTTTATTATATATATATATATATATATATATATATAACTGTACAGGCTGAATAATTCAGGTTGCAGAATAAAGAAAAGAAAAGTAATGGATGTATGTTAGTTCTAGATTTCTTTCCTTGCACAACGTTTTATTAACCAATGCTTTGCCCAAGGCACACAAGTTTAAAGATTAATTTCTTTAATAAAAGAATAAATGTTATTTATATGCTCGAGCTGAAAGAGATGCAATATGTAACTTTTGGTGAATTTGTCTGTCTGGAGAATTTGAATAATTTGTATAAATTGGATTTATTTATATGTCTGCATGTGGGCCCATGATTCAGTTGCTTTTTTTATGTCTCCAAGAAAGGCTTAGCCACGTGCAAACTTTGAACCAGTGCAATTAACCCCATAGCAATTAGTAAAAGATTCCTGCTTATTGAACAATTTCATTGGTTGCTATGGTGATAAAACCACTGTTTCTGTTTTGCACCAAAGTCGCTTTTTTTCCCCCCAGAAGAAGAGTATATTTTATATTTTAAGCATATATGGTTAAGCCTAGTACATAAAGCACTCAACGTTTCAGTCCTTACACAGAACTGTTATCAATATGTATTTTTATCCAGAGCACACAAAAGCCAGAGGAAAACTGATTTCATTATCGATGTACAATAATGGAAGCTTTTGTTGTAAATAATGGATTTTGCAGTTTCTACCTCTTCCTATTGTTGTCTAATGTATATCATTGTCATAGTACAAATGTGAAATCTTCTAAATGACTATCGTCCGAAAATCTAATTTAGTATATTGTGTTTAAGTCTATTCAGGAAGAAGACATATCAGTCAAGTTCACAGGATTTATGCTATTTTATGCTATTATTAGCATGTTTGTTGAGGAAATGATAAATACTACAATTTTCATGCTGAACAATGCCTTCATTGAAAATGAGCCAAAAACTAACTTAAGTGAATTATTATTATTCATCACCAACACCATGCCACAGTTATGGTAACATATACCCTCTCTCTCACAAACATCCATGCTCACACATACACCTCTATACTCGCACACAAACACTTACACATTCATGCTCACACACAAACTCTTACACATACACATCCTTCCTCAAACACACACTTCCAAGCTCCCCACATACACACATACACATCCTTGCTCACATACAAACACCTACACATCCATGCTCACATACCATTTACACATACATGCTCATACAAACGTACTCATAAACATCCATGGTCACACAAACACTTACACATACCCATCCATGCTCACACATACCCATTCGTGCTCACATACACAGCAGTGAAAGAGACCTCCCCAACGCGCCCTACTCCTCCACTGGCTTGCAGTCTAGTCTGCCTCTAGAAATAGTGGACACCGGGCACTGTGGGAAGTCATCAGTTGGCAACATGACCACGTGCCACAACACTGCCTTGGTAATCCTGTTGTGGCACGCGTGCCATAGATTCACCATCACTGCTCTTGACCATTCTTCTAAATAAATTATCATTGTTATTTAAATTATTGGGTCTTTCTGTAAACAAGCTGGGTCATATCTAAGATTGCTTTGGCAAAAGAATATTAGCTGTTAATGAGTGGGAATTGCCCAGACCTGATCACCACCAAGTTTTCCAGAAAGAGGACCAGAAATCGGCTTCATCTTTATGAAATGCAGGGAGGGTTATGAGAAGAGGTGACGGGCAGTTTTTTTATAACTCACAGGCTTATTCCTACATCTTGGGAATAATCTAAAAATATATATTGTATATTTCAGAACCCTGGATCCAAAGTATCCTCTTTTGTGAAATATTTCCTGTGTAAGCCTTTTTTACTCTCAATTTACTGAGCACAAATGATTTTCTCTTTTTGTGCAAATCTGCAGAATTTTAGGGACACTGTTTGATTGTACCTGCATTTTAACAAGGTTAAAATATTGTAGCAGCTTAGGATTTCATGTACTAAAATGTAGTAAGACAAATTATACTTTATATATAGCTTCTGTTTTGTGATAAAGTGATACTCTCGATAGCAGCCTTAAGCACCTAAGAGCATTGCCTTTGAGACATAATTTTTCAAGTTAAGGTAATTAATTCCCAAATTTCCTAAAACAAGTAAGAACGGATAAAAGAAAAAAATACAATCTATAAAGTTATTATATTAGTTATATGGCTGGGTATGATGCACATGTGAGTGCATGTCATAACAGTAAACTTGAGCATAATAAGAAGAATTATGGATAGAATACTTAATTCTCACAAGAATGTCACCGTTTTAAGATGTAAAAGTGTGTAGGGAGACATATCTATTCACTAAACAGCAACCTCTCATTTATATTATGTTTATATATTTGTTGCCAACTTTATTAGGGTAAGAAGCGCAGACAGTTTTTGTTTTTTGTATACATTGTACAGCCAATACACTGTTTTTGCAGCATGCTTACACCTGTTTGGTAGGCCTCGTATTATACATTTGTATTATTTGAGCCTGTGACTAGCTTAGCGCACCGACATTTTTTCTTTTCCCTGTTTGCACATATTTGAGGTTGTTGGTTCCTCATCAGTCTGGTTGCAACTTGCTGTCCAGGGGTTAATAGGGAGGAGGTTTAATTGCACCTCCCCCAACACATTAATAAGGTTTTGGTAGCAGTATAAACTGCTTTGTGTGTCCACTATGTAGGAGGTGAGAGAAGGTTCTCACCCTATTGAGAGTGTGCCTTGACGTGGCGGGTGAGCTTAATTATGCTTTGGCCAATTCATATAACCAAAACCTCTCATTTATATCATGTTTATATATTTGTTGCCAACTTTATTAGGGTAAAAAGCGCGGACAGTTTTTGTTTTTTGTATACTAAACAGCAAGCTGACAGAAAAACTTCAATAACCGACTTGAAAACTCACCAATGTCAACTTGCATTTCACTTAGAGAAACTAACACCCAACTTACATACACTTGACTGCACGACAATCAGATTGAAGCAAGTTGAAAAACAACTTGTGGATTCCTTGACAATCTAGATGCCCATGAGTTGCAAATTTCACCTCAAATTCACCATGGGCATGAAAGGCTGCACACAAATCACCATAAGGCACAACACCACATTTGGTAAAAACCAAACACTGCATATCAGAACAAACACCTCATACAAACTGTAAAGCACGGTGGTGGAGGGGTAATGATTTGGGCTTGTTTTGCAGCCACAGGACCTAGGAACGTTGGAGTCGACCATGAAATGTGAGGCCCTCTGTCCAACAGTTAAAGCTTGGCCATGATTGAGTAATGCAACAGGACAATGATCCCAAGCACACCAGCAAACCTACAGACCAGATCTCAACCCAAATGAAATTCTGTGGTGGGACCTTAAGAGACCTCTGAATATACAAATGCCCGCAAATCTCAATGAACCAAAGCAATGTTGTAAAGAAGAGTGGACAAAATTCCTCCACATCGAGGTAAGAGACAGATAGAGTCATACAGAAAATGATTTCTTCTTATTGCTGCTAAAGGTGGTTCTACAAGCTATTGAATCACAAGTTTTTCACACATGGCTTGTCCATTTTGGCTTTATTTTTTGTTGAATTTCCCTTGATACCTTGCCATGTGTTGTTGATCTGAGGTTGTATTTACCTAATTTTTAGACCTGCTAAGGAACAGATGATTATGCTCTGATATGTAAAAGCATAGAATTCAAAGAGGGTGTAGTTTTTTCACACGACTGTAAATCTATTAGAAATCACCAAACTGATACTTGTATTTGGGTAACCATGCCAAGTAGTGTCCTTAATGTATCTTAGCATTTTTTACTTATATTATTTGTTACTCTTTCACATGTAAACATTTGAAAATGTAACACATCAGGGATTCAGTAGACCAGGTGTTGAAAGTTTTTTTTTTTTTTTTTTTTTAATGAAGATACATTTCCATTGTATGAACAAGCATGTAAAACTAGTGATTTTCAATAAAGGTAATTTTTCCAGGGTTTAGGACAGATTAATCTTTAGTATGCTTAGATTGCAGTGTCTCTTCTGCAGCTGGTACTGTTTCCAGTCATTGAAATGTTTTTCTCTTTAGCTAAGTTTTGCAGCTGATCCAAATTCAAAACTAAATTACCCAAGAAGGAGCGCATGAATGAAACTGAACTTGCATTGCATTATGCATGGTTTCTATAATGTTATTGCTCTTTTGTAATAACCTTTTGGGTGTTACAATCATGAAAAAAAGAAAATTGTATATATGGGGACGCAAATGTCAGTGGATGAATTCTTACAAAACTATATGTAGCACAAAAGCCTTTAGAACTATATGGATAATTCTGAAACCTGGCATGCTAGATTTATCAAAGCAATGAATATCTGTCAATGCCAATGTTGGGACTGCGTTATCGTTATGGAACAGTTCATGCTTAACACAATGTTTTGGCATTTCTTCTATTATTGCTAGCGGTTGCCACTAAAGCTTGGAAAACTATTAAAAACCCAGGGTTTCCCCCCCCCTGATTTTTTTAATATAACATTTATTGATTGACCATAAAAATACATGCTTACCGCTCTGTTACTATCAACCTCTTTTCTTCCAAGATAAATAAGGTAACCCCAACAAGTACTATCTTATTATTATTATTAATTTTAAATATAAAAATGGGTAATAGAGAAAATGGGTAATATTTTCTAGAATTTAAATATAAAAATGGGTAATAGAGAAAATGGGTAATATATTCAAGAAAAGGTTAATTTCCCTGCAGAAACAGCCGCTCCGAACAGAGTAATTCTACACATAGTTAAATTTGAGATAAACAATAAGCGGTGAAAAATTATGTTGTTCCTTTTATAACAAAATTAAGTAAACAGGTATTTATTCCGTTCTAGAATTGTTCTGACATTTATTAAAACAGATTGTAGTACTACAGGGAATAGTTTTGATTTTGTTTTCTGGGAGCTTATGAACAGCTGTTTATTCTTCAAATAATATATCAAAAGTGTTTTGATCCTGAAGGAAGCTTAGATGCTCCATTAACAGGTTTAATATACACACGATGTTCAAAGTAAAATTAGATGTTTAATAATTCTCAATAAGCAGTTGAAAAACATATCTATGGTTTAGATAATCTACAAAACCGTATTCCAAGGCCCTACATCTAATTTTGTTTCTTTGAGTCTGTTTTGTGATATTTTCAATATTTTAGTGTCATTGATCCCCTTATGCTCTTTATGGGGTGAAAAAAGCTTGTTCTGAGTGTGTTTCCACCAAGATATGTGTTATGTGACCTCTTATCATGGCATGATTCTGAAATAGAGACCTCGGAGGTCATGAAAACTCACTTTTCGTCTTTTTTTTCTGTGTTGGCCAAATAAAAGGTATCAACTGCTACTTAAGACTTCATTTTGTCTTTGATCCGATTCCAGTATTCCAAAGCAATATTTTTTCCTTTGTGGAGGTAATTCAGTCTACCCTCATCATCCCCTCATCATCCCGTCTATTGTTGCCCCCTTCGTCTGCATCCGTTGGGAACCCACATAACATTAGCAACAACATGGACGTATGTAAGATACATTGTTTTCCTGAACAGCCCTGGCTTAGTGTCATTATTCTATTACTATACTTTATTACTTCAGTCTTACCATAATTAATTAGATCTGTAGTAACAATATCCGCACAAAGATTTATCGTACCTTCTCATTTTCTATGGCGGAGACACACATGATTTTGCCAGTTCCTTTAATCTACCTCGATAATTAACGCTAGTTTTTAATCTGCATATCAGTCTTATTATGATTTCTGTCACATTTTCCCACTGAAGCAAATTAGCAGAAGTGCTTTGTAGCAAGAGAGCGATTCACAGCGTGAGAATTCAATATGTAGGTGATTCTGAAACTAAAAAGTACAAAATATTTTGGAATAATGTGCAAAGCAATATGCATGTTCTCTGTGTTATTCACAAGGGATATGTTGTGGGAGAGACAATGGGTTGTAGACAGCATATTAAATAAATGAGGTGCCTTTTGGGTGCCATCTTGGGATGCCATCTTGGTGTGCCATCTTGGTGTGCCATCTTGGGATGCCATCTTGGTGTGCCATCTTGGTTATAATATGCTGTAAAGGCTTAGTCCGGTTTGTTTCTGGATCTGGAGGCTCAGTGCTGTTCCATCTCTTTACAAGTTGTGTCACTCTGAAGGGCTGGTACCATTGCTCATCTGATGACTATGGTTAGGCGGTGACTTCTTTATATGACATGAGCTGAGTCAAGGTCCAGTCCCCAACAGAAAGTTTTCCTTTTCTTTACTTTGTCAGACGTATGCACTTAATAATAACTGTTGATTCAAACTGAATCAGACAAAGGGTTGTCTAGATTTATGTAAACCGCACAAGGGCCACACATTATGCTATCATGTGTTTTTTTTTAAAAGGAAGTTATACAATCTCCCTCCATGTTTGCTCCTTACATCTTTTTTGTACGCAGTAAGGTACTTATACACAAAATAATTGCTTTCAGTTAGAAAGAAAGACGTTGGAAATAGGAAAAGATACTGAACTAAGCATCTAGCTATTAAAAATTGTGCTAATGTGGTATTGATTGCAAATTTTTATCTGTGATATCTCAGGCAAAACCATTTAGATTCAATCGGAAAATATCCTACCTGTTATTTTACTGAGAATGCAACCGCCATTTGTTTTTGCTGTAACTTGTCTGCAGACGTCTTAGAATAATCATTACTGGTATCCCCTGCAGGCTACAATGTAGCTTAGACTCAAAATGTTAAGGTTAACAGATTTCAGAGAATCACTATGAGATTCCAGCGTTATTGTCACCATATTCACACACACACACAGACACTCACACACACACACGGACACTCACACACACACACACGGACACTCACACCAAAACAACTAGAAATTCAACACTAACACACACCCAGACACTCACACTAACACAGGCAGACACTTAACAAGAGAACCAAAAGGTACGTTCTAGTGTTTAATCCTTTCCCCAGCCGCAAGTGAATCAGTGTACAAACCAAATACAAACAAAAAAAAGTGATAGTAGTAGTAGTAGTATGTAAGGGAGCACTTTGCTCCCTTTTAAAAAATAAAAAAAAAGCCTGTCCATGTGGGATATTCTTCTACTCAGTGGATGTTGTTGAGCATAAATCAGTGCTTTTTATATCGGTGAGACCTAATTTATATAAGAAATGTTAATTTCTATTATTGTGCTTTTAATTCATACTAAATGATAGATTATACAAAAACACAGTATAGGGAGAAAGCCCCATCAGTCCTTGAAAAAAACAATATATAATGTGTGTGGGTACACTAAACATGAGAAAGGGGAACAAAGATATCCTAAAACTAGCAAAAAAAGCTCCTGTCACCATGTGTCATGAAGGGGTTAAAATTTAGTTTAGATGGCATTCCCTGCTCAAACACTACATTGAGCTGATTATTTATGGAAAACGCTAAGGAAGTTCCTTCCTCCATAGATTCTCACTAGTGTTGGACAGGGTGATTAAGACTGAGGCATTCTTTGGTTCACCACAAGGCCATATGACAATATGTTTAGTAGATTGGGGTTAAACAACAGACATAGGATGCATATAAATGGCTTATATTTTATTGTGTTCTGGATTTACTTGCAAAACTTTTTACAATTACAACATGAAACAATAAATCAATCTAAATATAATATACTCCTAGATAAAGCTGAGTTTCCATTTTTGCTCCTTACAAGTTTTTCATTTCGTTAAATCAAAATAACCCTTTATATATAGAGAATTAAATATTGCACCCCCGAAATGCAATTACAATAGACTACTTTTCATTTCTTTTTATATACAATTTACAGAATTATCCATTCGGTATTACAGAGAGCAGGCCCGCTGCGTGTTTAAATCGAATTATAACGTTAGAGGAGAAATGATAACGTTGGAAAGTTTTTAAATCATATTTATACCAACCTGGGCTGACAAAAATATGGATGTAAATTGGATTAATTTTAGTTTCTCAACCAAACTTTAAAGTATTTTCAAACAAATCCCGTCGTTTTCTTGGATAATCTTTATCTTCTGCCGTGGAAGCTCTCAGAGGAGAGTTCCAGATGGAACTTAGAGCTCCAGATCATTTCCAAAAGTGTTAGCCATGGACACAGATCATTTGTTTGTTTTAAAAGCCTGACTTTAAATCTTTTACAATGTGTAAAAGTAGTTAGAAAGTTGCTTTGCGGTTTTACATTTCTTGACAGATCAAACACCTTGTGTGTGGTACAAAAATGACCAACTGTTGGTTCTTCTTAGCTTGGCCCCACAAGAAGGAGTAGGGTCAGACTCTCTACGAGCCGAAAAACTTCTACATGCACACTGAAAGGGAGGTGGGAATATAGAGATTTAGATCATGCCTTTCTGTTTACCGACATTCCTAGATTCCTATTTTATTCCATTATATTTTTTGGAGATGTCAATAACATATGTGCCTTAGGACACCTGGGATATCTATATTAAATTTTTGAAAACTATTCAGAATACATTTTCAAATTAGGCTCCCTGCCCACGCAGAATTTGGGGGCATTTTTTATTCAAGAACAATTCTTTGACTAGTGTCCACATACAATCTTACTCACATTCTCATTCACTCTCTCACACTCTCTAAATGTTTCCCTACTTTCTCTGCCGACCGAGTGAATGTGAATGAATGTGGACCCAGGTGTTTCAGATGAAAACGTGGAGCTTTTTGCTTTGTTTTCATCCAATTCGCAGCGTGGGGGGGGGGGTCTGGCCTTGTTTCCATGGCTTCGTACAAATCGTCAAATTTACCAAAATTGGGTACATTTGCAATTCATATAAATAAAAATGCACATAGTCTATATATTCTAGATACATCAACTGAGATTTTCAGACATCTCTTCTTTTTCTTGGATAATCTTGATCATCTGCTGAATAAACTTCCTGATCCTTCAAATTAGAACAGAGGATGCAGCTTAAAGTTCCTGAGCTTTCCCAAAGTGTTAACTGCCCATGGACACTGACCATTTTTTATTTTATTAGTTATGGATGAATGCCTGATCGTTAATCTTTAAAGATAAGAGAAAGTTGCTGTATCCGAGGAATCATGCACATTGCTTGTGGTACAAAAAAGAAATCTGGCCAATATATCAGTTGAGATTGTGACATTTGTGTTGTGTCAGGCAGGCTATATTTTGGACTTTTTTGATACCGATTGAAATTTGTATCTTCCAACCATTATTAAAACAACTAAGATTATCATCAACCCTTCATTAAAAAAGAAATGCATCCAAAGCTCCAGCCCGTGCAGAAGATGTTCCTGGGCAAATCCGGTGTCTTTAACACGATGAAATGTTTTGAACTGTGCAAAAATTGTTAAGGTTGTGAAAGACGGACATTAACAAACATACTTTTATTTTACTTTTGCTTAATTTTGTTCAACAAAAAATATATATTTTGTCTATTTCCAGACAATCGCATGGATTTCTCAGATGTGGTCAGCTAAATCCCCTCTAGCTTTTCAGTGACAGTGTGAAAATGTGTGTTTACTCATAAAAGCGAATACATTCCTTAATATTATTTATTTTTTTATTTGTCTATTATTTACCTAATAGCTATATAGCAGGGCTGTCGGTCTCAGGTAGAAACCCGCACATGTTTTTCCATTTAACTATTTTCATTCTTAGAATGTCTGGGATAATACAAATGGTGTAAATTTACTGGGTTAATTTCTTATTTAATAATAAGCCAGAACTGGGTAAACCGTGCTTTTTTTTAAGACAGAGGCTCCACTGTGGTTAAGAATATAGTTTAATATGCATTTTCAAAAACATGGGTAAATGGGGAAACAAAACAATTATGGGTTAAAAACAATGGCAGAACATAGCACAGTCAAACAAAAAAAAGAAAAAGAAAAAAAAAAGCCTCAACAGATTACCTTTAATAAAAATACTATATATAAAGAAAATACAATGTGTTTAAAACATCCTAAAGAAACCAGTGCGAAAATAGAAAGTTTAAAAAAACTTTATTAAGTCAAATTTTATGCACTGCACACTGTACACCAGGTGTTAATACTTGAAAGTACATTCCACAATATTTTATGGCTATCTGTATATATATATTTTTTTACTTTAAAATGCTTTTATTAGATGTATTAATTGATATAAACACATTATAAAAAGCAAAACTGCATTGTATGTCATCTGTGACATAGGCAAATATATGAACGATAGGGAGGAAAAAAATTATTAAACCCAACCCACATAAAAATCATTTTTTTTACCCAATACCTTAATATTTTCATTATCCATAGGTCCATGTTCCTTAAAATATATTTTTTTGTTGTTTTTACTGTATGGTATTGATTTATATTGTGCAAGAATGATTTGTTCTTATGGGTATACATATTCAATAGGCAAAGGTTTGTGGTTTGCAAGTAGCTAGAGAAATTGATATAAAAATAATTAAAAATTATTTTTCAGCAGAGTGAGCTCAAGGAAAGCACTGTAAGGTTTTATATGGCATAGTAACAACACACAAAGCACATATTACATATTTAAACACTGTCAGCTCTACTATTGTGTTTATACAGTGCTGTACGCACTGCATCAAGTATCAATGAACATAACTCCCTCTAAACAAAGATATACATAATATGTGTATGGATGTATATATATATATATATATATATATATATATATATATTCATATATGAATTCTTTATTCCTGAGTTTCCACAAAATTTGCCAACTAAGATGTTTTATAAATCTCATTCTTGGGTTACAAAAGCAATTACAGTTTAGCATACCTATTTGTACTCAATATAGTTATTTTGTGCTAAGAGTCAGATATATATAGGGTCAGATTTAGAACGTACAAAACATTAGGAATACCTGCTCTTTCCATGGAATAGGCTGGAGGTGGTCTTTCTCTAATGAAACCTGTTAAATCCAATTTAAGGGGTTGGCAAGAGAAAATATTTAAGTTAAATGAATGAACATTACCATTCTAAGGTGTCTTGTGTCTCAAGCATTGTCCACCACCAAGGAAATTCTACAAGAAACAGGTTAAAGGAATTGTGCAAAGCAATGGATGACGAACGTCTGACAGTCAAGTACTGGTGTCAAGAGGCCCGAGAAAGATTGTTTAGTTTTTGTAGTACCTTGGAACAAGTGGAGTATGGTAGACATCATCTTTATAAAAAACTTGTTGGGCTAAGGTGTAGAAACACTGCATGCTGGAGAACTAGAAACACATTGATTGTCCTGATGAGCCTGCGTTCCTGCTGAACTAACTCAATGGTATATGAGTATATTGTAAAGGGGATCATAATTGTGCCAGGTACCTTCCCATGTCTTCTGTGGGGGCAGCTTCACCAGGAAATGGTACGATCCACCATGAGGAGCTAGTCCTTCATACCGTTGAATAAGTTGGGCGTAGAAGGGGAATTTGGAGGGGATTGGATATGGCTAAACATGCTTCCCTGCCCTGGAGAACGAGGAGAGTGACCTAGAGACCCCAAGAAGCAGGGCTTCACCCAGAGACCTGGACCGTTCCCAGGTAGGATCATATTATTTTGTACGCTCAATGCTATATTTATAATATATATATATATATCCTTGTGAAACAGAACTGTGGTATTCCAGTTGTGCTTATCGGAATCTGACCTCATCAAAGAGCATGGCTTCATTAAGCATCTGAAGGCTTTATTATACAGAAAGCTTTATAATGGAGAATGTTATGATGAATGAATGAGCTCAAGCTAATGATGACGACCTTACCGGGCAAGCCTGTCCTTCTAATTACCCTTACAGGTCCAATTTAAACATAATTTCATATCAGAACAGGATACATTACAGATAATAAGCAATTTAATTTATTTGGATTCTCATTTTTTTGAAAAGACCAATGGGTTATGCACAATATGCACCTCACATCTCTATGGCTTTTATTTTCTACCTTCTTTCGCATAAACTTCCAAAATTGACAGAATGAAAAAAAAAAACACGTACAAGCAAAAACAATACCATATATTAAACACCTCTGTCTATGATAAGTAGTATTCTATTTTCTCATTTTAAAATATATACTGTAACATGATAAGTTCTTTTGGAAAATAATTTAGTTAAATGTTAAAATGTTACATGTAGCCAAGTAAAAAAATGAGCATTATTCTCTTTTAAACTGTAACTTTTTTCCTGTTTATACTCTTCCATAACTTGAGATATTTTACTTAATTACATAATAATCTCATCAATCATGCCACACATAAATATGTATTTCTAAAACAATGTAGTAATGTAAGAAGGTTAGGCTGCTGAATGTATATAAACAGCCCTTTACAATGTTCCTGATTCATTTAAAAGGGTAATATAGATCCTCTTGTGTTTTCTGTAGATGGAGTTCAAATAGAATACCATACCGGAAAACCACTGTTAAAAATTATTTCTCTACTTATTTATGGTCGTTTTGTGGCTGCATTCCTGAAAAAAAAAATCTAAAAACATTAAAAATTGCAAAAAAAGCCCACAAAAAACACACCTGAGTGTAATAGAACTTTTTTTTTTCTGTGATATGTTAATAGATGAGCAATGAATGAATTAAATTTTGTCTACCGCCTACATAACCTATCTTCAGCTTTCATGCTCCAAAACATTCATAGACACATACTATTCCTTTATACCAAATATATCAATAAACATAAATACATTAAAATCTTGCCCTTATATTTGACCCTTCTTTTGAGAGAATTATTAGTCTTAAAAAATATGGGGAGAGTAATGCCCCTTTTATATTTTTTGATTATACAATATAAAGTATGAAACATGCCATAAAACTATTTGTAAAATATGCACACTATTATTGCATGCTTGATGTGAGATTACATGCCAGTTAATATTACTGCAGTTCTAGTAAGACCGTTAAAAACGTTAGGTCTTATACCAAAGCACTATATGTACAATACAGTCTCCGCTTCTCCATCTTTAATATCTTTCTTTACCCGATCTGCATTTTGCAGTTCTGTTCATCAACAACAACTGCTTTGTGGTCGTTCCTTACATGGTAACTTTAGGATTTATTTTCTTTTTTTTTCCAAAGAATACTTAGATTAATGCCTATAAGTTAATGTTATGTAAATCGATCAGAATTCATTTTTCGTAATTTTGGTGGTAAATTTCCATCCATCCGGCCACCCGACAGTCTTTGAAGTTTTGGTGGCAGATCTGCTACTGATTGACTCATTGGATCGGACATCATCTTTGTGGTTTTAAAGCCCAATTTATCCTCCGAATTACCAGGAACCGAGCTAATTCTTTGAAGTTTCAATGGCAAATCCCCCATGCTATAAGCTTTCTCAGAAGTTGTGGAGCTCATTCTGAGTAGTTTTTTGGGCAGTTCTTCTCTGCCGGTTATTTTCTGGAGTTTTGCTGGTATTTTTGTGCTAATGTCGTTAAGACTATCCAAGCAGTCTACTGAATGATTTTTCTCTTTGCTGTTACTTACTGCTGGTGCTATTAAAGGAGAAGACATGAGAAGCATATCTTCTTGCTCTTTAACACTATAAGGTGCAGTTGGAACTTCAAATGTTGCATGGAACTGAGAATAGTCTACTTTAAAGAATCCTTCCTCGAGAGAAATGACAGGGTAAAAACGATGACCCCATAAGACTTCATCTTCAGTGTATGATGTCCGTGCTTGGCAAGTCATACCTTAAAAAAAGGAAAAAATATGTATTAATTACAGAGCCAGATAGTGAGACTCAACATAATCCAATTAATAGAATAAACTTTGTAGCCCAATAGTCACACACCATAACTCAACCAGAACATATTATTTATTATATGATGTATAATATGAAGATGGGTTATTTCTAATATAGCACAGTTAATAATATTTTAAATGTTTTCTAATTATTTCACATTATAACATTCTCAGCCTAAAGATTAGCATTTCCATAAATGGCATTCTAGATAATAAATAAATGTATTGGTGCGTGAATGTCATCAAAGAAAACATATATAATATCTTTGTTGTTTTACATATCTAGGGCAAGGGTAGAAAGCTGGGCAAGGAATGGCTGGCAAGTGTATCAGTGGGGCAAATACCCTCCAGGATTACTTTGTGAAGATTAAACTACTCAATGAATATTATAGATCACTACCATATGTCTCTTTTCTTTTAGCGTGTGCCTTTTTAGCATGTTGCCTGCCAAATGTGTTTCTGTTTGCTGTCAACATCCCAACGGGGTCCGCTTATTTAAAGATTCTGCTCTATTATGTAGTAGTTATTTGTTTGCGTTAAATTGCAGTTCCACACTTAGCCACTAGGGTGTCTACTGTACTTCAGGTGACATCTAACTATTGAATTTGTTATTCTTGTGGTCATTTTATTGGTCTTTTGCACCTTCCCTTGTTAAAAATAGATGTAAATACTGTGCACTGAGCATGTGTCACAAATGTGCCATATTACATGGCCATCGAGCTATGCTTCCCTCCCTTGACTCAAATTTGCCAGCCATCACATGTGCATAAATATGCCCCATGTCAAGCCTAAGACATTCATTACGGTTATCAAAACAACACAAGTGAGAACGGAACTTAATCTTCATAAAACTGCCTTGCATTTTATCTCATATTAATTAGGACTATTTGGAGAGTTTCCATGACTGACATCTTACAAGTAGTATTTGTCACTAAGGTATTTGTTTATTTTTTTTTTTAGACAGATTCTTATGGATGAGTTGATTTGTTAGTTTCTGAATTCAAGCAATTTGAAAAAAAAATAGCGTAGCCGCATCGATTTTGCGTTACTTTTAGATGAACGGATGTTTTTAGAGGCAGGGTATACTACTACAGTATAAAATTCCCTAGACTGTTTTTTTTTAAAACACTTCCGTCATTGTAATTGATCCCATGGTGATTTGGTGCAAGACTTCAATTTGCAGCAATCTGTGAACGTAATTATCTTAGATTGCTATCAAGATGTTTTGAAACTATTTAATTGCAAATATAAAACTCATCAAAAAAAAACTGCTTAGTATTTTATGTTTAGTAGATACACAAACATTTTACATGAGTGTTAAAGGCTGTAATTTCTCATCGGTCTTATTACTTCTTGCAGCTTTGATATATTTGTATCAAAGAATAAATAAATAACGTGGAGAAAGCGAATGTAAAAGTAAACATTCAATCCAACCTCAATATTTTGAGTATTTTCCAGAACTAGAAAAATAAAAAAGTGGGAGAGCTCAATTGATTTTGACAGTTTGGAATCAGCAGTAATTATATCAGAAATGCTGAGACAGATAGAACCGGCACAATGTGCTTTTAATAGAACTTTGAAGGTGAGCTCAGCTAAAAACAGCATCTTCTGAATTCGCAAAAAAATGTTCTCCCTAGGTTCTACACTGAAATTGGCAACAACTTTTAAAACTTCTACTTATTTCCAAGCATAGAGTTTACTTTTTCTGTGAATTCTAGTTTTTGGTTGAAAGAAAATATACATAGATTTAGATTTCAGTGGCAATTTCATGGTTTACTAGACATAACACTCTGAAGAACGCTGCAAACAGACATTAAGAGGCAAAGAAAGCAAAGATTTCCATGAATGGTGTAGCCTTTTGCATCTTGCACATTTAAGAAGACTTGTCACCTTGGACCATGTAATTTTTAGACCTTGAGGTCTTCAAGTATTATGAAGACTGTGTAGGCTCTGTGGACCATAGGAAAACCACGCATTGAGAAATCTCTAGGAAATATGTTGTTATTCTAGAGTAACCTGTCTGAATTTCCATCCATTACATAAACAAAACTATCTGAAACAGGGGTAGATAATCCACACGCTATCCAAAAAAAGAAAGGTATATTTTTACAGCAGCTCAGAACCAAATGGCCTAATTGACCTGTGTATTCCTCGTTATGAGGGTTTATAGCAAATCCCTACTCGAGAAACTGTCTTCTTGAACTCTAATAGAATCATAAATGGGGTGACAAATAAAAAATACATCATTAATCTGCTACAGGAAAGAAAGACAATAAGAAAATAATTGCTACAAACATTTTTCAGGTGTCTTTTTTTTATTTATACAGTACCATCATATTCCTCAGCTCCATATAATGAAAGTAGATCCTACCTACCTGGCTAGGTGTCTTGACATCAGTTCTAATTAATTGTGTGATTTTTTTGTTAACACCACATATATTTTTATTCTCCAACTGCAAGACGGTGTGGAGCCAACACTCCAATTATCCATTCAGAGAGGTCTCTGTGTCCGCAGCCTACCATAATTGCATGCCTCTTGGCTTTTTCAATCTGCCTATGGCTCAATCTCTCAATGGCTATAATACCTGTACTAAACTGGTGATTTTATTGCAGTACAACAACAAAAAGGTGTCTAAAAAATATTTCTGAATAGACAAAAAGGTATACCCACCGCTGGCCATGCCCTCCAGTCCAACCTCAAACCCACCTAATTAAGGCACCTGAAATGTGTATATATATATATATATATATATATATATATATATATATATATAAAATATATATATATATATATATATATATATATATATAAAATATACATTTTTGACACAGTTATGGATTTAAAGCTTACAAGATGCTCAGAAGTATACTTTAAAACACAATACAGGAAATAACTAAATTACAAAAAGTAAACACACAGTATAAGCAGGAATGATTCCAATCCCCATGCTTAAGTTTAAATTCATTGTACTGTCAAAGGTAGAAAATAACCATGTCTGAAATATTAAGTGTCCACGAGGTCAGAACTGATAACTGCCTAGAGCTCAATAGAGTCAGAGATTGCCATAGTAACCACAATACCATAGTAACCTTGTGCACTAGAGATCGAGAATACTTTAGTTAAAGATCTTGAAACGCTTAAGGGATATTATTCTACACAATATCACTATATTTCTGTATCACTGAAATGTGCATTGCTTTAAAATATAAATCCAGGAATTACTCAATGCCAGAGAAAACATTGTATCATTGCTACAGGATCAACGTGTCTCTGTTGGAAGATTGCCTTTAGTTTTTGCCTGGTTGGGTCTGCCAAAAAAAAAAAAAGCGTAACTATTAGAATTCACATCTAAACATCTTGAGAAACATAAATGAGCCAGACACTTGGGTACGACTTAATGACCTCCATTAAACCCATAATGGCTGATTTTACGGTCATGGTTACTGTTTCAGCAGCTTATTAGCGGATGGACTTTAAATATGAACAACAGTCGTCTGCATTGATGAAATGTTGCGCTAGCTACGTTGTATATTCTATGAAGCATTTTCCAGATCAGCAAAATCTAGAACCCGCAGGGCATTTTAAAAGGAAGTTAGAAAGTTTTAATAACACCAAGAAGCATTGCAAACTTTGAAAACTATACACTATGCCAGCTGCTCATTATATTACAGCTTGGACCTACAATATACTCATTAAGGTACAATTACGATACACATTACCATGCCTTTTATTTCTAAAGAACTTTGTAGAAGCACAATCAAAGGTACTGTTAGGGCAACTTGGCCCCAGTGGGTGTCAGTGTCACAATCTGGACAAAATTACTAGAGAGTGGACTGGAGACAAAGTTCTACAACGTGTGCAGGTGGCATCTGCCAAATATTCAGGCTAGGTAGATGACATTGTTTCTTTCTGCCTTTAATCCAGTTGAATCAAGTTGGCAGTCGAATTGAGCTTAAGCGTCCAAGATAGAGTTAATGAAGCAACTTATATCATTATTCATCAAAGGCATCTTATCCGGCCATAAAACAACATTTTGAGTCAATGTATGTCAACTCAACCCCTAACTGCTGGATTAGAAATAACAGAATCTCAACATCTACTGAAAAGTTGCTGTTTGAGTTTCTCAAGTGCAGTCACCTGCTGTCAAGTTACGTCAACTATTTTACCAAATATAACTCATTTGACAACTAAGACTTTAGCCCAAATACCTGTCAATTTGTACATCATGCCGCTGTGAATATGTGTCTTTAGACTTATATTGTCATGCTGTTGTAGAGATCTGGTAAGAAACATACTCACCACACCTGATCCATAAAGTAAGCAAACATTAAATAATATGCAAAACATCGTATAACAAGTAGCCTTCCTTTGTGTTCAAATAAAACATATTTTTAGGGTTTGAAAATAATATAAAAAAATAGCCATTTATTTGTACATATGTAAGTTATATAGTGCCACTGATACAGAGCCCTAGCTCTATTTTTGATTGAATATAAAATTATTTCTTATTCTCACACACCTTCTTTCATGTAGTTTAAATAATACGATTACCATTCTGTAGTATTCGTATAACAAAGGACCCTGGAACCGACAATAATAAACTCGATGTGCCTTAAACCTTCTATTACAAGTAAAATGTTTGGCTTTTCCATGCGTCTGGCTTGATAGATAAAGAAAATGCTGTTCTCTGTTCACTCCAGCAGAAATTCATATCAACCATTGGAGATGCTGCTCATGAGCAACGCTATGTAGCCTTTCTGCGGCAAAGTCAACTAGACTTTGATGCATGCTGGGAAGACATGGACATGGAGAAGAACATCCATAATTTACCATTAATAAAGGCTTCACCTCTCGGTTAGGAGCATTCCATTAAATGATATTTCAGTGAATGTGTTCAAAGAACATTTTATGCACTACACTAGATGTCTTTAGTGGGTCGGGGAAAAGATGCACGGCTGAAGCATATAATTGGAGTAGATTTATGGACGTAGGAATATGGATGTCTGGTGATGTATCTCTCTCTTCTTAATTTGTTTAAATAGTTTAGGGCTGATGCTTACCCATCGTAAATAACACAAATGTTGCATTTGCTTACAGGGGCAATGGCATACTGGAGACCCTGATAATCCACGGATATGTGAAAGGGGGGCTGCTGCGCCCCGTGAATTACCACCCTAGGCCAATATATGCCACTGAGCACCTCAGGGTTTATGTTTATGCAGTATATATATATATATATATATTTCACTTATCAAAGACCAGAAGTACCCTTCCAATATATATTTATATGTTCAACTAGAAGAATGTTCAAGAAAGTGTATTTCTTGTATTTCTATGTTTTCATGTTTTCACTATCGATATCCAGGGTATTTGATTTAATTTATTATCATATAATATTTTCCATTAACCATTAGCATCCCATGTGGACCATTGGAGAGGAATCCCGGCGCTGGTGACTCTGCACTTAAGCTCTCCTCTGTAACCTTAACAGTAAATTAATATTATTCTGCACTGTCCATTATAATGGATTTTATGTTAATTCGGTGGCTCTTCCTGCTGATTTATTTCTACCACAAAAAAGTATTAAATATTCCTAAAGATAAATTGATTCATAATGAAAGGATAATACAGTATCCTCCAGCTGTGGTTCCTGCCTTTCTGTCTATCTATCTATCTATCTATCTATCTATCTATCTATCATTTATCTATCTATCTATCTATCTATCTATCTATCTATCTATCTATCTATCATTCTATCTATCCATCGATCTTTCATTCTATCTATCTATCCATCTATCTATCTATCTATCTATCTATCTATCTATCTATCTATCTATCTATCCATCTATCTATCTATCTATCTATCTATCTATCTATCTATCTATCTATCTATCTATGTTTCTATCTTTTCATCTATCCACCTATATCTATCTATTTATCTATCTATCTATCGATCTATCCACCCACCCACCCATCTATCTACCTATCGATCTATCTTGTACTATTCAATGACCAAGTCAAGGTGTTCAAGCCACATAACGTCTCTTTTTATGCCTCCAAACCACCGTGAATTTGCTCCTTGGCCCGATTTCTCTTCGGATGTTTTTTAGGTGATTTTAGGTGATTAGTGGCTCGGCTCAGAAGTACTTCTTAAACTTCAATGTTCATCATTCATTTTTAATAGCTGTTCCTTTAATTAAATTTTATAAAAGCAAAATCTGCACGGTCAACCAGTATACACTTAAGACATGTTGTTTGATTAGTGGCTGTTTGAGAAAAACATGTCGCTGCTTATTAATATTCCGTTTCCAAAGCTCAAAGTGCTGGCTCATTTGTTAGAAGTAATTTCAGTGAAAGAAAAAGCGTCATTTCGCCGAATTGTATATGAAAAGATGACCTACAACTTCTCGGGAGATACAGAGCGCTTCGCAGCTCAATAAAGACCGCTTGCTTTTGTCATGGATAAAACGCACAGTGTTATGTAACTACAATGGTTTGAGCCTTTATCCTCTGGCCATATACGCACAATTTGTACCTGGCATCTAGAAAGAACGTCATTTAAAGTCTCATTAGAATAAAACAAGCCATAATTCTTCTGCATCAGATGATTTATCATCGCACGAAAGAAGAGAAATCAAAATCTGCATTGATTTATAAAAAATACTGTATATATATATATATATATATATATATATATATATATATTAGAAATATTATACTTTCAACCTATAGATTTTTTTTAAAGACTATGAGCATCAATGGGTATTTTTTTGTCATCTTACATATATTGTAATTAATAATAATAATAATTATTATTATTATTATAATTATTATTTAAGATGTTCCAGTATGCATAGTAGTTCTGAAATAATAAAAATAAAAGATTAAATGCATTTATTTTCTGACAGTGTTTTTTTAGAATGCTTGTCAGAGCAAACTGCTTCACAGAGAAATACATTAATTGTGACAATTTTGGATACATATATTATTTTCCTAGAGTGTAAGTCACTAACAGGGACACATAAAGGATACTGACCCAGATATATTAAAGAGTCTAAAACTCTTAGGAAACCCCAGGGGACTGTTTCCGAGACTGGAGGGACAACTTCAATGAACAAATTTACATTATTCTATCGATTCTTGTATATTGCAATTCTGTTAGTAAGTGGCATAACCCATACAGGTTTAAACCCTTAGTAGTCAAAATATAGAATATGTTATTTTAGGTTTACTTTCAAACACACATCTTTTTGTAAAAATCTTGCGGGACGCGGCCAGGACTGCCCACTGACGTCATTGGGTGGTCCCGTAATGTCGGTGGGAGTTCCCACTGACGTCAGTGGGAGTTCCGGCTGACGTCAGTGGGAGGTCCCCCTGACGTCAATGGGACTTCCGGCTGATGTCGGGGGCGTTCCTGCTGATGTCAGTGGGAGTTCCCGTGGAAAACACCCCCTTTTAAAGGGAAAATGGGCGGGGTGCGGGGCGTGTCAATATCCCGCTCCCGCGACTATTCCATTCTATTCTATCGATAGTCACCCTTTTTTTTAGTTGGGTCGAGTAATTTAATGGAAAAGCACAATTAGCATAAATAATATTGACGTCCCTATTTTATATTTCTTTCAGGTTAAGTTGCAACAAGGGGGGAAAAAACTGCATCGGAGAAAATGACATTTCGAGACATGGCTACGTCTTATTCCGCGCTTTCCCTTTTTATAGAACTGAAAATAAATCAAAAACATTTTCTGCCAAATTTTTCTAATTAACCACCCTGGACAATGCCCCTTTTATGTTACTTGCTAGATTTGCCACGTCGCCCTTAACGTTCCATTATCCAAGTGCGACTACTGCACGTCTACGTATAAAACCAACAACAATAGTTATTATTATCATAGGCTCCAGGGTATTAGGCTAGTAATAGCCGCACGTTTACGGCAAGCGATATTAAAGC
Source organism: Spea bombifrons (assembly GCF_027358695.1). NCBI lineage: Eukaryota > Metazoa > Chordata > Amphibia > Anura > Pelobatidae > Spea > Spea bombifrons. The sequence continues at coordinate 7,598,145 of NC_071093.1, read as the reverse complement.
ACAAGCCAACATTGAAAGCTATGGGGTATACAAAGGCGCTGTATTATTTGGAAATCAAAAGTGTGTTTGAAAATAGAAAGAAAATTATTATCCTCTGCAAAGCCAGAGTCTTTGCTTTTGTTACACAGGTAGTCGCTTTTATATCCGTAAATAATTTGGGATAGCCCTGTTCAATTTGCTTCAAATAAAGGACGGCTCTGCGGACAAACTGTCATCCCTAATCTTATTTATTATCTTTTTGTAGCTATGGCACAGAGCTCTCCTCGGCATTACTGTGTATTTACACAGGCAGATTTTTACACAAGGGTGATCTGATTAAATAAATTGAGGTCGTGGTATATTGAATTTGTCTAGCTGCAAATGCCTACTAAGGTCCCTTTTCTGGTTAACGTATCTGTTAAATTGAACCAAGCAGGCTAGACCTTTGATATAGTGTAATAATAAGACACAAGTACCTTCGCAAACTGAGAAAGAAGAAATCTGTAAAGAATATATGGATATATTTCTTATAAACACGTCAATAAAAAAATAACAAAGCTAAATGAAATTATAAAAACTCTAACTCCTGCATGATAAGGGATTGCAAAACAGACAGGAGGACCTTTAAGCCAGTTAATATTATTAGATATATTTCAAGTGGGTTTTTTTTTGCAAAGAATCAACTGAACACAAACTAGGGAATGGCATGAGTTTTTTTTTTAATTATATTTATTGTTTAGCGGTTTGTATTTATAAGAGTATTTCCATCCGTTGACATGACAGTCACTAAAAACCTAGGTAATAAAATTAAGACACGGAAGCCCAAAACACACAGCTGTTAAGATTTACATAAAACGGACTTCTGATGAATTATCCTGAGATGCGTCCAAGCAGGGATTCACCGACAGACAGATTATTTAGTGGCTATCCATTCTCTGTTGAGTTTTTCTCAAACCTTTTTATATGTTATTTCAACCTTCAAGTACGTCTTGGGGGTTCACCCCAAGTGTAAAGGTGGGTCCAGGTCAGGGATAGGCAAAGTGTCCGTATTTGGATACCAGTGCCCATGGCAAGGTCTATGAAGGTCTGTAGAACACCATTACATTGTACCTAGATGGGTACTGACTGCACCCTATCGATGGGTTGCTGCAAATGTATGTTTGGATTATTAGTTCCCTTCTGCAGAAGGCATTTGCTTTGCGTTTCAGTTCTAGAGTACATTGTGTTGCACGGCCAGACTGATATGCTGTAAGTTGAGAATGTTTTCTCTATAAAGGCACACCTTAGACATTCCTCAACAGGGACACACTGTATGGTAGGCTATTAAGTGGCTTCCATTTTTAGTTGAGTTGTTCTCAATCCCTTTTGTACATTACCTTGAGTTGAATCTACACACTTCTTCAGTAGAAGATCAAAAGCCATGAGCAGCTTGGAACATACAAAGATCTGCAGTGCTTAGCTGAGCTCTGCCCCATAGTGTGAGGTTGGTTCCCTGACCACTATGTGAAATAGTAGGCGATGCAAGCTGGGATAGGTAATGGGTAAAGCTGAGTGGGCCCTGGATAGAGCTGAATGCTCCTTAAACAATCAGATGGCAAGAGACTGCACCGGAGGGCTCCCAGATCCACAGGTGTCACACGGTTGTTGGTCTGGAGTCCCTTTATAGGGTTAATTTACGAAACAGTGGCAATAAGCTGCATGGAGATTCAGAATTTAATTTCATGGTATTAACCATGTACAAAGTACTGACACTGATTGGTGAAATTGAACCTTAATAATTAATAGTTAGAGCAGCGAGATGAAATTTGCACCGTAACCCAACAGTTACTACACCAGCAACAGTATCTGGAAAATATCACCCTGATGATACTGTTGAGGTTAGGAGCCGGCTGATAAATAAACATAAAAAGCTACGATTTCACTACATCTGTTGTCGCAGTTCAATCAATTTGGCCTTGATTATAACTTTATATAAGCTGATAAGGGGGTTTGAGTGGGAATTGTAGATACAACATTTCAAGCTCTAACAGAACAGATTATTCCAAGAATACAATAATCAAAAGCATATTATTTTATGCAAATCGCAAGCTATTCCAATCTGAAGAGTACATCGAAGGCTGTTTCTAAACATAAATACCATTACACAAATTTATACTATAATGATGACATCTTCCTTCTACAAATCTGTGTCAAATCATACACAAAATACCAATTCTACTTGAAAATAAGGGATACAATGCATCACATGCAGAGTATGGTGATTATAGGAGCTGATTACAGGAGAATGATTATTATGTTGGTTATTTAGGTTATTGACTCTTGTGGGCAATCAAGCAAAATGACAAAAGGTACACGTATATAATATACATCATACATCATACATCAAATCATAGTGGAAATATGGTGGACATTACATATTACATTCTCCCTTTCCAAAAGCTCATTTTTAATTAATAATAATGTAAAATGTTTATAAAATGGTGAAATATTATAATTGAACACACACAGACACACACACACACACACACACACACACACACACATATATATATATATATATATATATATATATATATATATATATATATATATATATATAAAATGTGTATATACTGTATATATATACATATATATATATATATATATATGTATATATTTATATATAACTTTTTTAGACTATTACTTAAGTAGATAAAAATATGTGTTTCACTATATATTATGTATTTTATTATATACTATGCACATTTCTATGCATAAAATAGTTAATGAAATAGCCTTTTATTCACAGTGGTTTTAAATCCACAGATGGGAGGGAAACAGATTCATTTCTATAAAACAATATGGCTTAAGAAAGAACATGACCCATTAATCCTTCTGTATTCTTATCAGTTTATCAGGTACCAAGCACCGCGCTGATATGGCAAAGTGCCGTAGGGTAAAAGACTAGAGACATCTGATACATCAGATACCCTGGCATCGAAAGCAGAATGTTAATAGAACACGACTGCAGCGGAATGATTACATAATATGACTGGTAATCCTTATGAAATATATTGTTATTCCGAATGTCTGTCATGGTTAGTCTAAGTAGTCGTTAGAAAGAGTATTACAAAAACAAGGACATTTCGTTGTGTTTTGATGATGAAAATTCAGTCAACACAAGTCTTAAGATTATAGATTATAGTTATTTGGTAAGCAGTAAGCATCCGCCATTTGTATTTTTGGTACCATTAATTGTGGGCATGGCGCAAAGTTGTTATTTTAGTTGACGTATTTTATCTGACATTGAAATATAGAACTTGATGGCAGTTAAGAACCATTCAACCCATCTAGTCTGCCCGTAAAGTAACGTAATGTAAGTAATATATGTAAATCAATTCAGCTCATTCTGTTTCATTCATATGGTAAACTCTTAGGAAAGTAAATGTGGCGAGTTGGTGTTATTAAGTCTTACAAAAAAATGCTTGTTTTTGCGCTTACTGGGAAAGCAAGTGAATGCATGGTTGCGTGACCTTAGCACATGTATGTGAACATACTGTGATTAGGGAGCGTGTGTGCAGCTGCATTGTCTGGAAGTGAAGATTCTTCACCACTAATTAACGCTAGAGGCACAATTCCGTTTTCTTCTATTAAAACAAGCACACGTCACATTCGCTAATTCTAACAATATGGGAAAATTGGCATTTTTCTCCTAAAAATCTTTACATTTTCCATCATATACATGTTACATATCTCCTTTGCATGATATGAATGTACAGCACGTCTCAGCATAACCAATGCAAAGAAAAATTGTCAAAATCTTAATTTAGCTAGTCTATAAGTGACTCAAGTGCCTCTTCCAATTTAACGTTGACACATTCAAGACGAAAATATTTAGGTCAAACATGAGAATCCCTTTGGGAACATATAAAACAATAAAAAATATTTAAATGCAGTTATTTAATACGACTGTGAATATAATATAACATTATAATGCCATGTTTAGGCATTATAAAGGCTTATATATATTTGTCTTTGCTAATTAAACGTGTCAAACGTTACATTATCATTTGTGTAGTCGACCTGTTACGTGTACAGTTTGATTGATTTTCAAATGTACTCACAGTTGTGATAGAAGATATGAAGTCATCATATAAATGATTTAGTACCTTCATTAGCCCAAACGATATGCAGGCATCGGAAAAATTCTACTTGGATCTTTTCCTTACAAGACTTATAACCGTTAAACATGCCGAGGTGAAGAAAACATAATCTCCAAAATAATTTATGACCTCATATCTAATGGGCATCAGACACTTTTATAAAGCAATTTGCGTATTAAACCAACACGGCTTTCACAGCTACTTAAAGAGAGTTTACCGTACGTTGGATACACATCTAAATGTATATATATAACTCAGGCTTAAGATATTCAAATAATACCCTCAAATGGTGTATCTTTTATTATTAGAGAATGTTATTTGTTAAAAACATGAACATTCTCCCCTATAGATTATAATAAGATTTGGAAGTTTATATTATGTAAAGTGTTCTCATTATAGTTGAATAATTACTCACAAACGAGAACATAAACTCAAGGTGGTGGAATTATTCATATAATAATAATAATAATAATAATAATAATAATAATAATAATACAAAAATATAATAAATCCTAATAATGGGAGCTATTTTTATGACCTTCATTGTTCAGAAGGCATAAAAACCCCATTATTTCTCAGTAATATACAGCTGCGTATTTGTTGTTTTGAAATATATTATTTTTCATAAAAGCCCAAGGCACCTCGTGCTTCCCATCATAACATCAAAAAATGGTGTTCCAGAGGTGGTAGGGTGACAGTGGAGATCAGATCGCCTTTCTTCCTCTTGGTAGAATTCCCACATGGGCATATGCAGCTCCCCCCCCCCCCGGCCTAAGCCTTGCCTAAGCCTAAGGGAAGCCTTAGGTCTTCAAGGAGGGTGGTGGGAACCCTCAAAAAAGGTTTTCCAGGACCCAGCTCCACTGTGGTGTTTTTGTGACACATTTTGCATTCATGGTTAAGTCTACAATGTTTCAGCTTCCCGCGTCATGGAAAGTTAGAGATCTTGCTGGCCTTGAACAGTTGTAGAGAGATATCATGGAGATATCACATAGCTCATTGGGGTTCTTTGAGTATCTCTGTGGTATTTTCTGTCGGGTACAAGAAGACCTCAAGCTCTTCACGATTCAAGAAGCAGGAAGCACAGAAAAGGTTTTATCTGCTAAACGAAAGCAGCAGGAACTGTCAGAAATGGTAAATGCACATAGAAGACCACGTGCACGTAGTTAAGAAGGAGAAAAAAAAAAGAATACATGTTCCTGCTATGATTATTCCGTGTTTTTCAAGCAATACATAAATGTATACATTTAGCAGAACCAGGAAAACCGGATGACTTGGTAAATGTCAGTTTGCTTGCTTTGTTGTTATTGTTTCCATATTTATAAACAGCTAGGAGGAAACCCCATTAAAGCGGTTTTTAGACGGAGTGAAATACTCGCCCTAAAGAGGAGGGTCGGTCAAATGTGATTAAAGCTAAATTTGCTAGATGCTGACATATATATTAATGGCGCTAGGAGATGCTGGGGAAATAGCAGAGTTGCAAGTGGAATGTCTTGTATTTTGTTTTAGGGTGAATCAGTGTTGTGACTTATAGGAACTTGTGGCAGTGTTAATTACCATGTTTTCATTTCAAGCTCATATCGCAGATAATTCGACGTGATTACATAAACAGTCCTTCTCTAATTACGTATTTCTATTTCCTTCTGGGAGATTTCAAATGAGTGTTTATACCATTTACCATAAGTGCATATCAGTTCAATAGGGCGTAATTTGGAAGGAGACTTTCAAATGTCAATAGGATTGATTTAATACGGTAATTGGTGTCGGAGTGAAGCTCCTTCTTGACTAATGCTTTCGTTATGACACTGAACGCGTGATTACCATCAACAAATTTTGTTTCTGAGCAGGAATCTGGAGGACTCTGGCCTCTCTTATAACACGAGGACTTTTCAACTGATCACCAGTGGAAAGAGAACAAATGTATTTATGGCCTACAGGACCTCATTATGATACCTGGGAACTTTCTACGGTAGGCTGATACCTGGTGCTCCCCCACTTCTGGTGAAGGGTCAGGGTTAGCCTTAAGTGGGAGGGGAGAGGAAGAGGAAGTGGGCAGGCGATGGGCCTGACCAAATACCGTTCCCCCGGTTCGGAGAAAGAAGAATCTGACCCAGAGACCTGGTTCGAACCCAGAGAGTTCCCAGATATGATCCTCATGTAATTTGGAATATTGACATTATAATTCCTAAACTTAACATTTAAAACACTTTTTAAGGTCTATTAACAGCAAATGTTTGTGTCACTATTAAGTCAAGCATAATATTGTGTCGTTCATAAAACAGTTTTCCTGCCTCATATAAAAAGAATGAGTTACTTTTAGTCATGTCCATCCCGCCACATCGTTGTTAATTGTGTGGACACACCAACGTTTCACTGCTTAACTGTGAGTTTGGAACATTGTAACACACTAACTGGGCTATGCATTACCAAGGGGTGAACCTGCTTCAAGCAGCCAATCAGCAGCAAGAATTGCTGGACCACAGAGGAGGAGCTGCAGCTTCTACCTAGAGGATGTGTGTTTTATTCACTTTGTATAATGCATATTAAAGTACTCACATAGTACTATAATACCCATTCTTCTTTAGTGGGGTTGTCAAGGACAGTAAACTGTTATTTAACCCCTTGAATGAAAATACAGTGTTTTCAATGGGTTTTGGGACCGCCCATTGTCCTTAAGGGGTTAAAAATCTCTTATGCCATTAGATATCAGATTTTAAAATGTAATATTAGTAAAGCAATAATGTTTTTACCAAAGACAAAATACTTGCAGTAACCTAGTCTCAAATTTGTATGAATAAAAAGAATATTAATAAAGATTCTTAGCAAAATATAAAAAATATATATAGTGATTAAGAAAGAGACATACCAATGATATACCTTATGTTGGTTTTAGAAATTCTACATTCTACAAATTTACTGACAAAAGATTCACTGTTAATAGCTGAATCTTACATGAAGATGTATGACCTGAATAATTACATTAAATTATTATTAGCTCAATCTTTCAGTTTTACCGTGACAAATACATTTAATGATGGCCATTATTTTTTAATAGTTTCATGGCAATATTTCAGGAAATGGGGCCTTAAGATAATATTTAACCTTTCAAAATATAATCTACCATGCTCTACAACTCGCAGATTTGTTCCCTTTATTCCTTTATGCGGAATTTAACACCTTTTACAATTAAATGAAACATTGCAGTTATATTATTAGTAGCGCCATTGAATACCCGAACCTTTCCCAGAAGTGCTTTTATTAAACATGCAACTTTTTACCTAATTTAGATATTTTCCAGGGAATGCTTAATTGTCATTTGCCACAGAGGTGGTACTGATAGGTTGTTGCCATAGAAACTAGCTACATAAACGCCTCTGTTGTGTTGTTATGCAATTTAACCTTCATGGGAATGAAACATTAATGGATCTGCAATGGTTTACTTGCTTAACATGCTACAGAACTTAGATAATGTAAAGAGGAACCTTTAATGCTTTTGTTCATCGTACATAACCATCATAACAGTCTAGAAATAATGACAGTTTTCAGCACCATCGACATAATTACTTAATAACAGTTAACCCATCATTTACCAATCAGTTTATCTCAGCGCTGGCACTTTAAGGCCAGTGGCTGTCTACTGATGTAAGTTTATCCAGAACAGATAATAAAAAAAACGGAACTGGGATTTCAGGAACATCACCCGGGAGACTCTATACGAGACTGAATATTACATTTGTTTTTGTTAAGTTGCTGTTCCACTTAGACATAATGAAAAAAGCACTTGGACCTGAGGTCCGACAATTATTGAAACTGAAGTAGCCAATCAATGGCATGAAAGTCATCTCATTGAAATCAAAGGGTGCTCTTTCCACTAACGAGCACAAGGGTCTTAACAGACCCCCACACACAGCATTTGCCGAGCCAGTGCCGGAGCGGACTGGCAGTATACGTACATAACGTACATTGGGGTGCGCCAAACATACCTCCTGCACAAAAAATAGCAGAGGATGCGTTAAAGAGACAAATGCATGTGGGGGGGGGGGTTCTGGAGAATATCTTGTGGATTCTAGACAAGGTGTTTATGGTCTGGAACGTACGTTTAAAAATCTACCCATTAAAGCAGCACTAATAGCACATCTCATTGAATCGCTTAGTAGACGTTGTTTTCTATTGATTGCGATGTAGCTATAGTAGGTTGGATCAATTTAGTGGGTTAAGTCACAAACCATGCATTTTTAAACCCCAGTTAAGGTTTAGATGTTAAATTGGTCATTAAATGGAGCCCCTGTTACCTTCACCGTTTTTTTTTACAACGCGTTGAATTAAGATTTTGGACCATCGATTGGGGGGGGTGGTTATAGCTTTTGTGTCTAGAGGTGCCTGCCACGTAAACCCCCATAAGCACAAACTTTAAGGGGCTAAGTTATAGTTGCCAGCCCCCACACTGCCAAGGAGACCAGGACGACTTAATTCTGTCCAATCCAGACTCACAATATGATTAACCCCTTTGTGAGAAGCCAATTTACAAAGCCGCTGTAGAAAACCATATCACTGCAAACCATTACCGAGGCCCCTGGCAGGAACGGGTTAAAGGTCATCTAGCATAGATTCAGAAAGAAAAGATGCCTCTTAGCAAAGAGAGATAGAGCGTTCTCCCTGTACGCTACCCCCGGGCACGAAGGGATATGACCGCGTGATAACAACAACATAAATATTTTTCATAAGGAAATCCAAATGTATTTTTGGGTAACGTATCTGGTACATCCTGTATTAAAACACTTTTTTAAATGTGTTTTTTAATTATCATTCCAATGATCTAAAAAAAAAGACAGAAATAACCAATTTCTTATTTTATACAGACGCGTGTAGGCAATCAAATATATAAGCTTCTTTGATGTAACGTATCAAATATGCATGTTCTGCTGCAAAACAGGCAGAATGAGCAAGTTCGAGAAGCAGTCGGAAGGAAAACACAGCTCGCTTATAACCAAGTAGAGGGTTTCTATTAGCATCGCCATGGTAACTCCTAATGATGGGTACTTGTAACATAGCAACCACATTAGAACTTAGTGAATACAAAAATGCTGGTATATCCTCGAAATACACTATTGTGTTGCAAGGAACGGTAGTTTTACTTTTAATGCATGCACTTCTTCATCCGAAAAAAGAAAGCCCAGAGGTTATCACGACCCTGCTCATCAATTGAGAAATGATTTACGAGCGCCCAGGTAATTATTAGTATTATTTCTTAAGGCAATGGCATTAATCTGGAAAGAATGAACTTGGGATACTTAGTTTCTTTTTTAGTGATCCAATTATAATAAAGTGTATTCACATTTACCTACACACACACATGTATACAACACATCTTTAATACGCACATATTTACACTAACATACGTTTACACACCCAAATACACTATAATACAAACACACACACACTAACATACTCCCAACCATACACACACTAACCCTACTTTTACTGACTCAGGAGGGGGCAGTCTCTTCTGGTCCTCCTTCTCCATCCTCACACGCTGCCTCACTGAGTCTGACCAATGGGAAATTACGTCATATCCCTGCACTCACACTTAGTGAGGCAGCGACTGCCAGCCTAGCATCTTGTACCACGTAGCCACTGGAGTTTTGTAGCTTTTCTAGCTACCATTTTAATTTTTTATATATTTTATATTCACATTATAGTTGCCAAACCACATCCCCTCTTAATATACACTGAATCAAATAAAACTTAGTTATTAGATAAATTAATTTTAGTAATGTACAAACAAAAATATCCTTTTCGGCATCCATTTGAATAAAAAAATGAATAAAGTTTTTGTTTAAAAAGTAGTTAAAATTTTCCATTAATCTACTCTTTTTAATACCCTAACTTTTCTTATCTGTTAATTATGCAAGAACAGAAAAAAAAGCAGGCTTTCTTAAACCTTTCTACAAAGTGACAGCACCGACATATCTCCTTACATTAATTAGTCTTCAACAGTTTCAAACTCTGGAGCAGCAGCGCATGATCGAATTTCTTAGAACAGAGCCAATAGTCTATTGAAGGTCATGTTAGAAAGCTGTTTTAGAATGATGGTACTTTTACAAGACACAAAAAAAATCTTCAAAATGTATGAAGGAAACCTTTTATTTAATCATTTGGTTTTATATTTCTATGATGCGGGACAAGTACGAGCACTGAAGAGCGATAATGTAGAGAACATCCATTGATTTTCTGCTTTGAAGGCAGAAATTAGTTTTATCTGCACTTTTTGAAGGTTTCAAATGTTTCAAGTATTAAAATATATTTTAAATAAAACTAGCAAGTTATAATGAAAAATGAGCATTCCTGCATAGGCTGATTGGACACAAAATATATAAAATTAATACATAAAAACAGAAATAAGCGTGCCATATAAAAGTGCTAATGGGTGCCACTGGTGACGGAATATGGCAGCTAGGCGCCACTAACCCTCGGCTCATGCCTGAAGAAATCTAATTTCGTGACATATTAGTTGAAATATGATGGGCTAGAATGTTAACACAATGGAGATCCGGTTTTTTTTTATTATTCTCTATTGAGAGATGAGCTTATTTTTAGTGATGAGAGACACTTTAAATATGCCAAATGACCTTTCCCTATTCTCAACAGGAGGCAAAGCGAGAAGCTACATATTTACCCAGTAAATTAACACATTGAGGTTATGACTTGTCTTTATTAGTGATGGAAATGTCCTGGAGAAATGAAATGACATGATCGAGGGACCATGCAAACTGCAGTTCCACATATTTATCTGAGCGATGAGACTTCCAAACCAGAGGAATATGTTTATGAAAAATATATTAAGTTATAAAAACACCTGTAAATTCCTTGAATTTGGCTTGAAGGCTCTGGGAATCAAAGTGTCGGACACGCTCCCGGAGAGCCGACATATTCCCCCGTTTTCCCGGGTCCAACGTCACCCTGCAGGGTCTGCTATATGCCGGGTCAGAAGAATCCCCACACTGTCAGCCATCCACTACAGCTGGCATCCGGTGAGTCTCTGTGACGCGCTCTTCATGACACCCTGTTTGGCGGGAGAACCCCTATGAACTCTGGGACACTATTTAAGTCACTGAACCCCTTATTAAGGTGCTCAGTTGTCTTTAGAGCTAATCTCTGCAACACAGCATGCTGTTCCTGATAACCTTCTCTACCCTGAGTCCTGCACCAGTGCCCTTATCCATTTACCTATTTCGGCTGTATATTTGGCCCTGCCTCGGCTATCACTTTTGGATTTCGGCATTGACATTTACTCTGATACCTGTTAACCTGTGGCTGACCCTGGCTTGTTCAATGACCACAAATCTGATACTTGTTAATCTGTTGCTGACTTAGTCGCTCAGTCATCTTAAGAGTTAATGTTGTTAATTGTTTTATTGTAATAGCCTAAATCCGTATAAGCGGACAATTAATCAAACAAAGGGGTGTCACAGCGTGAAGACCAATAAAAAACGCCGTGGCCATAAACAATCCAATGATATTACGTCCTGTGTCTTTATTTAACCGTAGAAGGGACGCCGTAAGCAAAATGCACGACATGTTTCGGTAAATGAGGTTAAATAAAAAGTTTTTTTATTTTCTGAAACAGCAAACTCTTTGAAATGTACCGGGGGTTATTAAGCCGACCGCCGCACACCTTACTTCTCCTCCGTGTGACGCACTAGGCATTTATAGTTATCAGAAAGGTAAATGGTTATCAGAGAGCACATTTCATCTGCAGAACATGGACGATCCAAATGATGGCAGCGAGTACAGTTTAAATCTAATCTGAATTGCATGACAGCTTAGAAAATCCGTGCTTTTGAAATGAAGCTGTAAATGTCCCTATGGCGGCGATTCTTTTTTTACCTGGAGGTTAGTTTTCTGATCCCCACCGGCAAAACAAGAAGAATTTGCTGCTGCTTCCAGTAGCGAGAAGTTATAATGTTATTTATTATGCGAAAACTGACAAATAACTTCTTTATAATGTTTAACAAGGCAATTAGGGATATTTTGGCATGACAACGTAATCAGTAGATAAAAAAAATAATACACTATCTCAGTCGAAATACTAAATTATTAGGTATAATTCTAGCGATAACCACATTCCACAAGCTTCACCTATTAGCAGTGTGGCGTATTGTGGCCTAGGGTAACTAGTCTGAGGCCTAGGGAGACAGGTCCAGGTAGGCAGATGATGTCATGCCAACCATAGTTTCTTTCCATACCCTGCTTTTTTAAAAAAAGTGGAGTTCCGGGGTATGATGTCATATCCCCACACACACTAGGAAGGACAGCTGCCTAAGGCAGCACCAAAAGTAAACACGCCACTACCGACTACCCACTGTGAGAGTTAAGTAGGGAATATTTTTGGGATGACCATGCTGAAACCAGGGAATTTGCTAAATAAGTATATATATATATATATATATATATATATATATTTTTTTTTTATTAATTTTTTTTTTATTAACACTGATATTAATATATTATATATATATATATATATATATATAACACTGATATTGATATTAACACTCAAGATATTTTAATAATCATAAAATTAATAAGATAGCTTTTTCTGCATTTTGTCTCTACATTTAGCTTCCGCTAAATTCTACATTTAGATTCTCACGTTTCGCAGCCCCAAGAAGCAAATTGAACTTTCTGACCTTTACAGGTGGAAATCAAGCAGCAGAGGAGAGGTATATTGACTTGAACCTTCAAACCAGAAGAAGAGTCTGGGGAATACACAACTAAGAGAACTTCAAAGGGCAAGGCCAGCCTTTTCCGAAAGCTCCACTAAATAGCATTAGCAGGCGGATGACTGCATTCTTCTGACCCATATGTTTATAAAGGTGTGACAACTAGTCCGAAAACATTTAAGAGGTCTGCATGAGTTCCTCGCACTTACATCAGTTTTACCATCCAGGAAAAAGTAATTAAAACAGAAACGATATAAATCAGATCGGATTTTTGCAAAATTCCCCATAAAAGAGACCACGCATACAACGCTTAATGAATTATTGTAACAGCATTAAGGATGTACTTTACCAAGTAACTTATAGAGTTACCTAAGGCATAGTATTTGTAATAAGAATAAGACATGGCACCACATCCATAAAAACATATATCTTGGGGGTGCAATTCTCCATTGATATAAATAAACAAATATTTATCCTGAATCTATGTGTGAACCGCTTATAAGTCTATTACATTTTATTAAAGGGACACTTCATCCATCATATGCTCATTAAAGCACGTGAAAGCTGAGTGGTCCCTTTACATTTACATGGCCTTCTACTTGCAAAATCATGGTGAGGGGTACTTTAAACCCCCCAAACGCAGTTACCCCTTTCTCCACCCCCTTGGTATTTCAGTGCTAAACACATGTGATACACCAGCCAGCACTTTGTGTCTAACGAGACCCCCTGTACTCATGGGCAGAAAGTGCCCCTGCTGATTTAAATAGGAGCTCTTGTGTGCCACTGATTGGCTGCTTTAAGCCTTAAAGAACAATTGCAGTGATATATTATCATTATTATTATTATTATTATTATTATTATCATTATTATTTCTAGTGGTAATATTAAAAAAAATATATATTTTTATTGTATGGCCAAATGTAGAGTAAAACGTTATTAATTCAAACCACAGTAACCCTTAATGAAGTCTAAATATAGCCAGGAGGTGTTTTACACGCATGTATCTATTAATAGAATCCTACGGCTTCATATCAGGTTCCAACAACGCGGTCTCCGAATACAATGCACGGTGACACCGTAAGTGCAATGTAACTTCATGCATTAGAGAAGGTCACACAGCCGTGGGCGACAACAGAAAAGAGCTTGCAGTGCTATTATCACAGTGAGCTTCGGTAGGTGCTAATGCTTCATAGAGTTGTTATGAAAACATATTTATGTAGAATAATATGCGATAGAGATGATGCTTTGCACTCCAGTGCCCATTGGTAAAAGCCTAATGCATTCAGCAGGAATAGTAGAGATCCACTAGTTCTGGTAAAAGGTCCCAGTCACTAGGACTATGACATAATTCCATGACACGCGAAGGTTCCCTTAGGCAGACATAAAATTCCATGTGGTTTGCCATCTAACCCTACATCTCTGGATATACCCCTGGGTAAAAGCAATGGTTAAGTTTATTGCCGATAGCTTTGCCTTTATCTATTTACATCAGGCTTGTGGACTGCAGCAGTAAAGGTTTGCTTGTTCTCATTACATCTTGTCCATCACACCAGGAACTAATGCCCACGGTCACCGCGCTACAAGTCATAGAAATCAGAAATGGGACTTCACAGCATTCCCATTTCACCATTAACCGTGTCCATCTATATTTTCCAGATACTTTAACATAGACAGAATTCCATTTAATTTTACTTAAATTCAATACAAGCATTATATCGAAGATATTTAGCAACAACTCCTTATTGTCTGGTGCATTTAAATATTTTTAAACTAAAAATATGAACAATCTGTTTTATATGAATATTAGCATTCCTGAGAGCTCTACGGGTGGAGCGCTGCTTCCCCGAGTCTGCGGGTCAGTTTCCGTATAACACTTGGGAGGGGGGAAGAGGTGCTTGACCACACCCACTCCCCACCCACATTTCATTCCTGCCCTTTTTCTCTTTACTCAGTTCCCTTCTTGGGTTAGACCTACCTCCAAATTTGGCTAGCCCCACCCTTTCACGAAGCCACTCCCACAAAAGGGAGTGCTCTGGTTTTAAGTTCATTTTATTTTTATTTGAAACTATTTTTTTGGCAGGTTTAGTGCATGTGCACTTTAGTGCCAGTCCCATATAGAATAATTGTGTTGGATAAATATTTGTTATATAATCATATGAAAATAAAAAAAAGTCATTAAAAAGGCTTAATCCAGCCAATTAACTCCTTCATGTGGGGAACAAAGAGCAATCCAGCCTTCTAGCTGCATAAAATGTCTCTTGAACTCTGCGATACCTCATAATGTAGAATCCTTGGATCATGACTAGCAACCTGTAAACTGCCAACAACACAATGAACAACGTTTATCATATCAAACACGCGAGTGATCTTGTTTAGAATTAATTTAGTATGTGAGAAATGCTACTGCAATATTTAAAATAAAAATAAAAAATAACCGAAATAAAAAATTCCGGTTCTTCCACCGCAACAAACGGAGTACTTTTCCAGTGTGATACTTTTTATGCTTAGTTTTACACTGCTTTATTGCCATGGCGATATTAATAAATGGAAATGTTCTCCATGCTGTAATGGAAGTCCCATGTTTCTAACGCCCCTGCTTCTTCCCTGGATACGGAAATAAAAAAATATTAAACTGAATTTCATGCTCCCTTTGCTGAGTTGTATCTTTCAAGATGAGCAATTTGGTACTGAGACGTGCGGGTGTTATTTATTTTTTATTTAATATTTAACCCCTTAATGACAAAGCCCGTACATGTACGGGCTCAAAATGCATTGTTTTCAATGGGTTTAGGCACCGCCCATTGTCCTTAAGGGGTTAACCTATTTTTTTTTACATATAGAGCTTTCACTTGAAGGGTTTAAAAATACATGGTAGCTCATTCAAGTAAAATGCTTCTGAAAGCACCTTTTTCTGCTCCAAAATTACTTATGAACGGTGTATTTTAGTTCCTTATGTATCCTACAAGGATTTTTGGGGGCGTGCATGGGAGAAATCTTTGCATTAGTTCATTAAAATTAGGTTCTTTGCCTCTGTGGATTATTTCGATAAATTTAATTTGTGTGCAGAATGCGTAACAATGATCTCATAGAAGCTTAATCAGAAAGGGGAATTAACAATATGTGAAATATCAACATACAATTTGTACTACACGGCAAACAATTCTGCGTAGAAAACAATATAAAAGTTTGTATACGCTATTTTCATAGGGAATAAAAACATTTTTTAAGCATTAGCACTTAAAAAATACATATTATGTGATTTGGACAAAAAGTGCTTTTAACTTTAATAATAAAAAAAAAAACTATTTGTAAACTGACTTCCTTTTTCTATGACATCATGTACAGTTTCCACAATGTATATATTTCTAATTATGTCCAATCTAATAGAAATAATCAATAGATTATTATATACTTAACGGTGAGATGTTTTCAAATTTAGGATAGTGGATGGAGGGTCGGAAGGGCCCTTTCTAAACCATTTTGAACCGGTACGAGAAGACCGGAACTAGCAGGGGCTTCTGTTAAACCCCAGTAACCTGGTGATAGTTTTATTAAATCTTAACTTATTGTCTATTCATTTTCGTCATCTAGTTAATGTCACAAGACCCTACAGCCACCAAATCCGTTCTGGCTAAAAAGTCACTTTAGGCTATACTTGCATGTTAAGATTTCATATTAGAAGAATACACAACCCAAGACTGACCAAGTGTGAAGATACTTTGCCTTACTGTGGCTGATTGCGGGTTTAAGTCTTCTTTGATCTTTAGAGTGTATATTTAGAGTGTATGTATCATAGAATAATATCAAAGTCCTTTCTTTTGCCATTACTTTATAAAATTCTTGCAAAAAGCACATTACTCATACAGCCTGAGACAATTATTCAACATACAGTGTTCTCGATGTCTCACCGAGAGCTTCACACGTGGTCCATATTAATGCGCGTCTGACGCAACATCAGAAATCACTGAAATCACAAGAACAGAGATTCGTAGAGCCGATTGACGTATGGAGCCGTAGTTTTCAAAGCACATTAATTCCACAACTCCCAAAATGATGTCACAAACAGAGCGTGCCATGCGAACTCCATACTGTGCTATCACAATGTATAACACCAGATAATACAATGGTCTAATAACTACTTTTTCTAACTGTCTATCGTGTATATAAACTGATGCAGAACTATTATTATCGATTGATTTATATAGATCCATCACACGCTGTGGTGATAATATGTAGAACTACAGAGAAAAATGATCTATATATTTATTATGAAACTGCAGAGGGACATTGTATTAAAAATACAAGTAATTATAAAAAAGGAGTTGGGGGGTCTACAAAATTTAAGGCATGTGAAAACCTGCTATTGCTAAAACATTAATATATATTGATATTTTTTCTAAGCTATATTTTTGCTTTACCATTTGCATGAAAGGCAAGAAAAAGTCTGGAATACCTACAAATGCTTAACAATACGTATTTTTTTTATTAACAAAACATGAAAATCTATGTGTATAAAAGTATTAAATCATGTAAGTCCCAAATCTCTTATTTCGGTAACAAATGCACGCTCAAGTGTACACAGTATTATAATAATTTGTCTGCGTGATCGCTAAGCTTATTCCACCATAAGCATTTCATACAAATGGGACAGGAGATCTCAATGGGATTTGCCTGATAAGAATCCTAATTTAAGTGTTTCAAAATATCCAGTCTGTCACACAGATGCTTTGTGCTTCCAGAATGAATTCAATGCATCCAACCAATACTTTTTACCGCTGGTTGGGCAATGTTACACACAGATGGCTTCTCTGGATTGCACACAACCAATTTCACTTATGTGCAGCCCTTTAAGTGGGATTATGTCTAGTCTCTCGTTATACAACTGCTACCACAACATCTCTAATTGTTAAGAAAAAATGGCATTAAATATGCACTAAATACAGAATTGCACAACTATGCTGAATTTTTGTTCTTTAAATTTGTATGCTTACATTTACCTAAAAGCTGGCAGTACTTAGAAAGAAAAATAAATAAATAAATAATAATACTAATAATAATAATTAAAAAAATATATAATATATATAATATACCGTATTTGCTCGATTATAAGACGAGGTTTTTTTCAGAGCAAATGCTCTGAAAAATACCCCTCGTCTTATAATCGGGGTCGTCTTCTAATCAGACCTCAAATAGAGGTCTGATTAGGAGACTAAGATCCAGATCCCCCGCACCGCTGCAGGGGACCTGGATCCTCCTGTCGTCGCCCCCCCCACACACACACACTTACCGGTGCTTCCGGAGGTGAAGTTGGCAGCGGGGGTTTGTATGCGTCCGTCGCAAATACCTTCCCCGACTGTCAGAGACCAGAGTTCCAGAGTTCCTGATCTCTGACAGCCGGGGAAGGTATTTGCGACGGACGCATACAAACCCCCGCTGCCAACTCCACCTCCTTCCGGCTGCCGCGGAATGAGACGTCAACCCGCTGCCCCGGCAATGCAGCAGGAAATTGGAAGCACCGGTAAGTAAGTAAGTGTGTGTGTGTGTGTGTGTGTGTGTGTGTGTAGGGCATTTCTGGAATGCCTTACACCCCTATATGCCACTCTGGCACTTAGGGGGTTAAAAGGCATATTATGGGGCAGAGTGGCATATAGGGAGGTATAAGGCATTTCAGGAGGCAGAGTGGCGTTAAGGGGGCATTTAATAGTGCACTCTGCCTCCTGAAATGCCTTATACCTCCCTATATGCCACTCTGCCCCATAATATGCCTTTTAACCCCCTAAATGCCAGAGTGGCATATAGGGGTATAAGGCATTTCTGGAGGCAGAGTGCTCTATATAATGCCTTTTAACTCCCTTAATGCCACTCTGCCTCCTGGAATGCCTTATACCCCCTATATGCCACTCTGCCCCATAATATGCATTTTAACCCCCTAAATGCCAGAATGGGATATAGGGGTATAAGGCATTTCTGGAGGCAGAGTGGCACATAGGGGGTCAAAAGGCATACCATGGGGCACAGTGGCATATAGAGGGTTAAAAGGCATATCATGGGCCACAGTGCCATATTGGTGTGGCAAGCCTGGGGGCAGATGTGCATAACTGGGGGACAGGTTGGAAAATACAAGAAATAAAAACAAAAAAAAAATATTTTTCTCAATCATAGCTTTTATTAAAAAAAATAGTTTACATGAATTAACATTTACTGGTAAAACTTTTTTCCTTTAGGGTCGTCTTATATTCAGGCTTTTTCTTTTTTTCCTAAGTTAATATTCAGATTTTGGGGGGTCGTCTTATAATCAGGGTCGTCTTATAATCGAGCAAATACGGTATATATAAAACCCAACAACTTGATAATTGTTATATTGCCCTAATTGTTTTCTTTTAAATGTTTAGTATTTATTATTCTAGTGCACTGCATGTTTTAAAGTTTAGAAAAGTGGTATTTTAAATAGATAAATCTACCAGGTAGGATGATACATATAAAAACTAAAACTGGATATTTACCAAATAAAACATATTTGATACACTTGATAAACTGTAAAATGCCCTTATAGAAACGGGTTTGTGCCAGAAGAGAAAAGGACCACATCAAATTGTGAAAAATGATACTATAATGACCAAAAAGCAAAAAACGATAAAAATGTGTAACAGAAAATTCCAATTACGAATTTCCCATTAAGGGTGTATGTGTGGTATCGATGTAATGACCAAATATCCTGTATGACAGCATGATGGAAGGTAAGAGACATAAGCCTAGTCTACTCTACCCATTTTTTTAATTACTATAATATCATGACTAAATATGGAAAAGAATGACATCATGCTGATGTAAATGGAAACAAGTATCAAAACAAGAAAATTGTACAATAATAATGTAATAAAAAAAGTAAAATACCTATAACTGTTCTGCTTGCAGTACTGTTTTAAAATCTAAAAATGGTCATAGTGACATGCTTTAAAATCACAAATTGTTAGAAATGATGTCATAATATCCTCAGATCTGCACATCCCATTCAGAGAATAAGCACTAGGAAGGTCTCTGGACCCAACATGACAATTACTATCTAAGGATATGAACATAAAGTGATGTGGAACCGGTTTAGGTCCAGTGAGCCTTGTCCCTCCTAAGCTCATGATCCATGTTCCCAGTAAAATAAATGTGGACCAGTGTATTAAAAACTGGCACGAACACTGAAAGAACCCCAGGAGATTCAGAGCTGTTACTAAACAAAGTGTTAATGTAGAATTTTGAAGCCACAAGGTTTTTGAGTTCCCCAAAATCCTTTCAAGACTGACAAGGAAATATTTCCGTTTCAATGGTTATTATTATTGCATATGTTAATAATAGTATTTTAGTAAAGAAATGCTGCATGTATCCCTCTAAAATGATATGACTTGCAAAAAGATATATAATAAATAATAAATATTTTACTCTGCAACGTGTAGATCAGAAATGGTCATGGTTGTTTTTTAATGAATAATATCAACTATTGCTTTTAACGCTTTTGTGGCATGCTTTTATTACTTAACCCTTTGAACTTTTATGTCTGTACTTAATGTTACATAGCAAGATAAGAGGTCTAAATATAACTCACGTATTGAGAAAGCAAAATCTGAACCACTGAACTCAAGGTCGAGTGTATCCTACTAATATTGTATTGAATTGGAGAGATGTTTCTTTTCGAGTAGAAAAGAGAATGTTAAAAAAAATGCTGATACCATAGCAAAAAGCATACATTAAGCGCAGAGAATGAAACAGTAAGAAAATAGCATCTAACTGTTCACTGAACTGCATATGTTCCTCGGTCTAACTAAGAACAGCTGCCAAATACAGTCAGAAAGAAAGGCACTTCTAATCAGTTTGGCCAAAGAGAAAAACAGAATTACGCTATAAAAAAAATGGATCGCTGAACAAAACAACGTTAAGCCAATACCTAGAAAACTGAAAACTGAAAGTCATCCAATGAGAAATGCATTCAAAAATATATTTCCTATTATAATTTATATGTTGATGTGACAGGTAAAAAAAAAGGATCCTTGTTAGTGTTTTTTATACGTCTTAAAGATTATTTTGTGTGTGTATATATATATATATATATATATATATATATATATATATATATATATATATATATCCATGGGTGAAGGCTTTTCAAGCCTTATTCCAAATGGGAAGTGGAGATCATTATAATAGCTTGAGTCATCACTTGAGTAGATGTGACAGTTCCTCCTATGCTGGGTAACAATGCTCCTTTATTTAAACTGGGTTTCCCAATACAACAAGTTACCTTCGAATAGAATCTTGACAAGCAATATGGTTTCACCAAGCTCAGGTTTATATGGAGGAAATGGAGCCTGTTATGGTGGTGATGGTACTAACTAACTTCAACTTGAAGATGGATTTAAATCCTTGACCCCATAAATATGGTGTTTAGTCTTTGATGAGCCGAAATGTATGTTCAATAGGGCTGGTGAATGAGCTTTGAGATCCTAGTTAATAGCTAGGTTATCAATGTGTTTTTGGGACCATTACATTGTATAACACCTGTAATATTAGCTAGAGGATATATCTGTAACCTGCTCACTGATTAACATGTACATGCTAAAAATCACGTATAAAAAAGCACTACACCCTCAAAAACACTGGCTGCGTCGTGGCCCATGACTCTAAATGCCCTTGTTCCTGTCTCCTCATTCAGGTTCAAAGTAGTTTAGAAAGGGCCCTTTTTTCGCACCAGGGCCACCATGGTTTCTAGGTACGCCTCTGCTCAAAAGACAATAATAATACATGTGTAGCATATTCGGCTCCTGATACATTTGTTGGAAGAAGGGGAACAATTAGTATTCTAGGGTATGCCAACTCGAAGTTCTGGTCAAACATCCTAATGATCAACATGCCGCCAAATCTCGATAGCAATGGTTGAGTGAACGTAAATCAGTACCGCTGTCACAATGCCAAAAGCCTACAAAACATCTTTTGCTTTCAACTCAAGGATGGATACCTAACGTAAAAGCTGTCAATCTAGGGTTTGTTTTGACGTAGTCAATGGATTGATTGATTTTTTTTCTACCTTCTAAGAACAAATGGCATGTTTTTTCTTTTATCTTGATCAAAATATGGCTACTACTAATTATTATTATTATTATTACTATTATTATTATTTTATATCTAATCAGTATATAGTGATAAAGAGGACATAACAAATAATGAAAATATTCAGATAACAATTGGAAACTAAATGCTAGGAGGGTCTTCCTCAAAGTCATACAACTTTACAATCTTGAATTAGGGATATTCTGGATTGGAGAAGCATGTTGGACCAATGTCTTATTTTCATCCTTACTAACTATGTACATTCTAAACGGATAATGCAACTTTCTCCCAGGTTTCTTTGTTTACAGCATGTCATTGTTCATCAAACAAGAACTATTTGTTTATACTGTATATTGCTTATTTTAGTTTAATTTAGCACTGACAAGTTCCTTGTGTCCAATCACTTTTTCTTTAACCCCTTAATGACAAAGCCCGTACATGTACGGGCTCAAAATGCATTGTTTTCAATGGGTTAAGGGACCGCCCATTGTCCTTAAGGGGTTAAATATTTCAGAAGCGTGTGAATGAATACATAGAACACTAAACACATCAGTCATTGATGATAACGAACTTCTGTTCTGTACGTTGCTCGTTCATGTGGGCAAATTATGGTGCCCACGTGTGGTGCATTTCTCACAGTGAATTAGAAATATAGAGACAACTATAATTAACCATTTATAGTAGCCTGAACCTTACACGTCATTTCATTTACTTACAACAAACAACTGGATTTCTCAAACCTTTGGGTTCTTTTTTGGTCATAGATATTTTTGCAATGGGATCTGGGTGAACTACAGCTTCCATCATATTTAGGTCAGGGAGTGAAGCGTCTCAAACGAGTCTTCCCCGTGAATGATATACGTAGCCTGTTCATGTTCAAGAATGGGCTAATGGGCTCACTGCGCACTAAGGGGATTCACCCCTGCTACTTATAAATATGTATGTTTGTGTAGTCAATGGATAAGCATGAACCATGGCGACATTAATCACTCTAACGTGGAGCAATGCTTGAATATGTGTAAATATGAAAGATATTTTTTCTGAAAGCAGAAGATTTTTAATTTATCCTGTACAAGTTTATTGTTGCTTTGATGACATGATGTTGGGGTTGTGGATGAGGCTAGGCACAGACCTCAATTGTGTAAATGTTACAAGAGATGTTCCCTTAAAAGTAACTTTTTGTTCAGAATCACTTTTATGCATATGCACTCAGCTCCTTGGCTTGCATGTGTTTTTCCAGTGCTCACACGCTGTATGATCACCACCAGCTCCACTGGCTAGTGTGAGATTTCTAGGTGGTTTAACAAGACCCCCACACATGTGCTTAATCAACCAATCGGGGGAGGGGATGTCACCGAAAGTGTCATAATTTTGCCCTAACTTCAACTTGAGGCAATATGGCGGCACGTCCAGTGACATCCTCCAACCGAAAGTTCCCGATGGGTTATGGAAGATAGCAGATTGAAGACAGAAGAGAGAAGAAAAGGGAGAAGAGATGATTAAAGATAGAAGATGAGGAAGAAGAAGGTGAAGAAGGGACAGTGATTGACAGAAGCTGAAGTGGTCGGCAGAGAAGGTAGGGAAACTTTTAGAGAGTGTTAGAGAGAGTGAACAAGCATGAGAGTGTGAGTGAGTGTGAGGGGGTCTGGCCTTGTTTTCGGGCCTTCGTTCGAATTGCAAAATTTAACAAAATGAGGTAAATTTGCAAATCATATGAATCTGAATGCACAAGTCTAGTTAGTAATATTATAATATTGCCTATTTCGATCAGTAGCGTAGTTAAATCGGTTTATACAGTTCGTAGTAGTGTGAAAATGTAGATTTTTGGCAAACTGACAGATCTACTTTATTTCAGGCAGATAAAATGTTGAATCTCAGTTACAACTCAACCACGCCTCACAGTTTATTGAATAAATCCCGTAGTAAGGCAAGGAATGGGAGACATCTGTGTCTGTATTAATTGTCAACAACTATTCTTCTCCCTGACGGATGTCTTTGAGCCGCACAAGCGGAAGGGCTTTGAAAGAGCGTTTAATAGCTGATAAGAGGGCTCACATAGTCTGCCCTTTTTCTTTCAACCGTCTGTAAAACCGCAAACCTTAGTAGCATCAATTTGATAGCAGATTAGAGCCATTTCATCCATCTTTTTATATTACATTTTGCTTAGAGATTGTCAGCAAGTTCCATAGCGCTATTGCAATAGGGGAAGTAAGAAAAATAACAGCAACATTAAAATTGACAATATACAGGCTAAAAAATCACCATTTTCTAGAGGGCTATAGCCTTAGAGAGATCATCCTGAAAGGTAATCATTCCTGAGATCCACAAAGTGTCTTCCCGGCAAGGTGCCTTGTTTCTGGGAAACCAAACAAGTTTTGTTACGCCAGAGCTGAATCGATTTAAACCAAAATCGGAATGTACTGGATCTTCTTCCAGATCTGGTCGAACATTTTGGATCGGTTCACATGCTTTAAGAAAGAGATAACAACACATATTGAAGAGCAACTTTGCTTGGACACCTCCAGGAAGTTGTGAAGGACATGGAGTTTGTTAAGGTCCTACCCCAACAGAATAAGAGCTATGAAGGAGGCTGGGGAGGACATATTGACGAAAGCTCGTGCTAAGTAAAGTTTTCTGAACCCCTAGCAAATGGTTATTTTTAGTCCTGTACAAGAGTGACAATAACATTAACACATAGAAACACAGAATTTGACAGCCGATAAACGTTTGGCCCATCTAGTCTGCCTGTGAAGACATACTGGTAAAGAAGCACAGGGACCTGAACTTGTGAGATCTATTAGTTTGCCCATTTTTTCCTACATGCTGAAGGAAGACCTTTAGGATTACCCGGTGAACACCACATTCATGCTTAATTCATTCACTGTTTTAACCTTTACTTTTAGCAAGCTGTTTCATTTGCCCATCATGCATTACAAAAACCTGGAAAAATATAAAAAGCTAAGAAAATAAATATAATATATTAAATGCCCTAACTGTCTCATTTTAATTTGTTTTTTTAGGAGTCTATAGATCATCTCATGCACCGGCAAATCATTGGTATGAAGTTCATTCATTCGCTGATGATAAAATGAGCAGTTTTAATATTCCTCTGCATTTCAGCCGGTGTGAATTCATGTTTTATTCTATTTCTAGCTCTGAATGTGTTTTTATAAAACTATCCTATAAGGGAGCAGGGCAGAGATTTTCACCAAACAGGTGTGAGATTTTGAGGAAAAAAGGTGTTCTGCTTTTGAATGCAGCGTTCAAACGTTTCTAAAGAAAAGATGACTTTTTTTCTATACCGCTTGTCGTATATTAACTGTTATAGAGCTCTGCCTTAATCTTGTTCATACTGCTCGCTGTACTCCAAACTCGTGTCTTTTCTTATTCCTGAAAACATCTTTTTTTATTGATTTCACAGGTAAAAATAGAAGCAATACATCTCAGTAAGACGGAAATTTTACCCATTTCAGAAACCTTCAAATTTAACGGAAAAATGGTATACCTGAAATAAATATGCTTAAGGTTAGATTTAGACAAGAATATCACATATTTCATATTTTTTTTATATAAAACATCATTAAATAGCTAAATGAAAATATTCAAAACTTATTGCTCTTAGTGCCGTTTTTATTTAATTTTTAATCACTGCATTTAAGTATTTGTTACTTATTATTAATAATAATAAGGTATTATCACATAGTGTATACACATCAACAATTACCATTGAGCTGCATTATTTTTTCCTATGCTGATTTCTAGTAAGAAAGAGTAATCAAAAATAAAAAATAGCAACAGAACTATATATATATACATTCAAAAATGTATCCGGAGCCTGCCCTTGCGGGACGCGGCCAGGACTGCCCACTCACCTCAATGGGCGGTCCCATGACGTCGATGGGAGTTCCCCCTGACATCGGTGGGCGGCCCCATGATGTCGGTGGGAGGTCCAGCTGATGTTGGGGGCGTTCCCGCTGATGTCAGCGGGAAACACCCCCATTTAAAGGGAAAATGGGCGGGGAGCGGGGCATGCCAAGATCCGGCTCCAGCAACCCGGAGAAGCAGTGCTTCACCCGGCAATCTCCGGGCAAACCCGGAGAGTTCCCAGGTATGATGAAGAGATTCCATGACAAATTTGCCATTTTTCAGCTACAATAGTCATTTGCAATTTTAACAACGTCTGTGCTGGATTTGTGATCAAGTTCATGTTATTTTTTTATAAAGGACATTTCTAAGTGACCCTAAACTTTTGAATGGGAGTATTTATATATATATTTTGTACTACATGCATTAGGACAAAGTGTGACCTTCCTCACAAAATGTACGGCTGTACCAAGGCAGGCCTAAAAATCGGATTTCAGATACAGACATGTCCTTTCCCTTCAGCGGGAAAACAGTTCTAATCAGCATCAAAGGAGTTGTGTAGCTGTCATCAGTTTCCGCTGAGACTTATTAGAGGAATATCAGAGACATGGGGATAAGCGTGCCTATGGACACCTATCATAAAACCACTGTCACAATAATCCAAGACAAAGTAAACTCTCTCGGCTTTGGTTTTAGGTACACAGTACAGATTTGGCATTTTCTTTGACATTTACAGCTACATATCTGTTGCCCTCTTGGATACAAAGTAAATAGAAAAATCACTGTCTATATTTACCGGGACATACTAATGGAGTGAGGACTGCAAGGAAAAACGTAAAGATACGAAAATGACTAACAGTGCTAATGCTAGAAGTAATGGTACACTCAAAATAACAAACAGTTATTGTAATACAATAGCTAATGAGAGTCAGAGATTATTGAAGCATTGTGTATGCCTGTCATTAAAATAATATACCTAAGAATCTCTCCCCTCCAGTCTCTATCTACCTTTCTCTCATTCACTCAACTTTTCCCTCTTCCCTTTCTCTCTCTCGTTTTCTTTCTTCTCTCTCTCCCCTTCTCATCACCTTCTCCTTCCCGCCCCATTCTCACCTCTCCTTAAGAATCATATCTCATCATTCATATCTCACCATTCAGTGATCAACGCGGCAAATGTCGGTCATACTGGTTGAGTCTTAACATGGTCCAAGGTCCAATAAGACTCCACCAGTGGCACGCTGATTGAATTTTCACCACAAGCCATGGACAACACGACTGCAAATTCCCATGGAGACATAGATATTATATTTCATGTCTAAGTAGCATTTTTAAGAAATAGCTAAAAAACATTGGCCCTTATTGTGTACTTTTCCCAAATAAAATGTGTAAAATCAATCATCAGCTAACTGTATGGGGCCAGGTTGGGAGAAGCGGTTGTCATGAATTGGGTGGCATTTAGAAGCATACAAAAAGTGGACATGTGATGTTGTTTTTTTTAAAGATCAACTTTGGTGCAAGGGCAAAAAAGGTGGTGTTTGCTTATTTTATTGGTTGCTATGGTGATAAGTCCAAACTTTAAATCAGAACTGCTCTTTAAAGATAAACCCCACGGTCTCTTTTTATCAAGAATGGATCTGCTTTGCATTCGTAAATGAAGATTATTGAAAATATTTCAATAAACGACTTTTTATTTTGACTTTGCTTTTGACTTCATTTTTTGGGCACTCTCTACTTTTTTTTACAGCAGGATAATAGTATTGCTGTATTAAAGTCCCTAAAATCACTTGGTTACAGGATTGAAGGCAAGTCGTTGACTTAAAAATATGACTTTTCAAAGTATTACAAATGGAAATGAGATTGCATTCTCAATATGCTAATACCACTCCGCTGAATATGTCGTCTTGTGGAATAGCCTTAAGCTCAAGTATAATTATACCAGGAACAATGGCGATCGTATTCTGTCACCTTGTGCAAGACTTCAATAGGTTCACCCGGAGTAATATTTAAAATTAGTACGGTAAACTCTGCTAATTGACTGGCTAATGCTGATAAGACTTCTTTATGCATTTAATGCGCATTCATTATCTCAGCACCAATGGCAAAACAAAGGTTTACATTTATTAAACTCACCTTTAAAAAAAATTAAAAAACAGTTGGCGGTATGGAATAATACTTCATATGAGTATACTTAATAGATGAGCCATATTTTACTTAAACATGTAATATAAAAAAGCCATGTATTTATATATATACTGCCTAATATGTTATAAAAATGTTCGGTGACACCATCCAATGCAAGGTATTTCCTAGACCCTATTAAGAAAGGTTGGGGCAGAAACGTTCTCAATGAGGTGAGGTGAAGCATTATGAAATATTAGCCCCAGTGGGGAACTGAGCCCACCCTACCGCCTGTGCCCAAAGGGATGTGGAAATTAAAATGAATTAATCCTATCTGTATTCCCCCATCTAGGGGTAACAGGATCCATTCAATGTACTATTTGGGTGGCAAAAGGGTGGACAATAAAAATCACAGTCCATATGTTTGGCACCCAACGAGTATAACCTGGAAAAAACCCACAAGCTTACCTCTAGGGGCCATTCAACATTGTAAACCATTAATTTTTTTTATTTTTTTAACGTACATTTAACGTACATCACATTTTTTTACGTGATTTTTTTTTATCAACTAGCATGCACTTACATGTTTGTGAATAGTCCTCAAAGACTACCTAATGGTATATTCCATGGCACTAAGACGGTGGGTCACCAATGTGTGAAAAGGGATTGGGCATTAGAGTCCTAAAGGGGAACTACCCCTCCGTAAGGATAACATATGGCCAATATTATATTATATTATCCCTATTATATTATGCATTACAAATAGACTTTCATTCTGCTGGACTGTGCACTGCTGGAGTTTGATATTTATCCATTTTTAAATTAGAATGATAACAATTGAACTACATTTACATGGACCTAAAATAACTGTTTATATATAAAGCCATCACAACCATTTAAACACCATGGTTATAAAAGGCTTGTTTAAGCCTTTGGCACATAAATAGCAAAAAGAAAAAGACAAGCTAGAACAGCATGTAATCCTTCTAATGCACTCAAGGTAAGCTAAAAGCTCTACGCGTTGAGATAGTTTGTTCTTTTCTTCTGCAATCTGTTTTTTTTTGTTGTTGTTTTCAGGCCATAAGCCACAATCATATTCACATAAAATCGCTATTTCCAAATACTTTAATGCGTGCAATTTAGAAAACATGATATTTTTGTTCCATTGCACATGCTTTACTACTTTCTTGCATACTGTGTTTACCGAAAGCCAACGTAATGTCCTATTAACAATACATAGAATAAAATGACTTTTTGTTGAATGAAACATGAGAAAGCAGAGGAGGCATCTACAAGGCTTAGGGTATCTATAATCCCTTCCTTAGAAACCTTTTTATATTTCTCCTTATTTTTTGTAATTCTTTATTAATCACAGTAGGGTCTGATTCATAATAGATTATTGCATGTCATCAATGCAAGCGGGGGGGGGGGGGTCATTTCTGCTGCCATCCAAAATGATTTTATAACATAACATCAAAAGTATTCACTGAACAAAGGGTTTAAGTGTCTGTATATGTGTGGTCATGGAGAAACAAAGATATGTTTTATCATGGGATTCGTTTATTACAGAGTTAAATGGAAGAAACTGAAGCCTGTAAATCATATTATTCATGTTTTCCTCCTAGTCCTTGAGAGTCTATACACCTCGGCTTAATTCCATTACTCTCTTGGAACATGGAATAATTAGTATTTGAATAGCTTCAGAGAGGCTATTTAGAACAAATGACTCTGCTTTTGATGTTTAATTTCAGGTCGGAAAAAAGGAATTTATTCACCAAGTCAGGACGGCAAACGAGCTTACATTCCTAAATAATACCATACAACACTTCTGCAATGTATCAAGTCTGAAAGTCTAAGCTTTTAATGAACTTTGCACATTTTGTATAAATCACACCACCAAATACATGGATTGAAGTGGCATCTACTCCATGCCATAGCAGAAACACATACTAATGTAAGAATTGGGAATAGCTATACATTTGAATATTCAGTTAATTAGTCGTGAGTTCTATCTTATAACTCATTTTTATCTCCACTTTTGGATTTATATGTGCCCATCATATTCCAGTGTGATTTAAGTAGTAAGTAGGACAAAGCAAGTATTGCATCAAATAAGAATTTGGACCAAATCAGCTGATTTTGTAATTTTAAAGTTATAAAAATATGTTGGAATTGACAATTATATCCCTTGTGGGTTTTTTTTCTCTTCAATGTTCAATAACTGAAACCGTAAAGCAAAAAAAAATAACCTCTTATATTCTGAGATTTGGTGTTCTCTGGAAGCTGATCTAATGTCCAAACAACTGTTCAAATGGAAAACAATTATTTTTGTCAATCGCCCTCGGATGAAGCTAGCAATAGAAAACGCAGGAAGCATCTACAGGGCACCAAAGAGCTTTGTGCAGTAAGGATCCTAACGTAAAGAATTGTAACATTTTATAGATCTGCCTAATGCAGACGCCTAAAATGTACATAGTTTGATGAAACACTGTAGCTTTTAGGTCCAAAGAAAATAAGAAAACCAAATAAAGTTGTGTTTTAAAAAATGTTTTATAAGAGGATAAACTAAAAACTCAAAATACATCTCTATCTTAAGATTTGGTGACAGAGACAAATTCTGATGAACAGCAACACATGACAAAAATAATTTCTGCTAAAGGTGGTTCTACAAGCTACTGAATCATATGATGTACTTGTTTTTTCACACATGGCTTCTCCATTTTGGCTTTATTTTTTATGAATAAATCATGACACAATGTAATATCTCATATGTTGTTGATCATCTGAGGTTGTATTTACCTGATTTTTAGACCTGCTAAAACTTGTGTAAAACCATAGAATTCAGAGAGGGTGTACTTTTTTCACACAACATGAAATGAAAAGAGTTTAGTCAAAAATGTTATGATATAAAGAAGAAGAATAGGAGGAAAAATAGGAGGAAGAATAAGAGGAGAGAGAGAGGAGGATTAGGAGGAAGAAGAGGAGTTGGACCTAGAGGAGGAAGAAGAAGAGGTGGGGGAAGAAAAAAAATGAAAAAGAAGAGAAGAATAATTTTTAGTGAATTGGTAGGATGCTAATATTACAACTTGTACAATATTTATTTTGCCATTAAAAGAAAAAAATTCATATCATGACTACTATCTATCTTCAAATGATCTCTAATAAGGTCATAGTAATTGTGCCCCTGCAACTACAGACATTTGATAACAATTGGTTTATACCCTTAACCTTGGTATAAAAAAACAACATTTTTATATCATCTGACATGTCAGATTCAATTGTAAGAAGAATGAAAGGAACAAAGGGCGTCCTGTGAGTCTGTGATGACCGTGAAATATAATTTTCTGAATGCATATGGAAAGTCCTATAACAACCTAATGGAAAAACACTGAAAGCAATATGTACTGAACCAGAAAAAAGTCATCAAAACATATGGAACAGAGGATTCTCACACAGCTGTGTGTTTTGCAAACTCTAGCAGCTATATATATATATATAGATAGATAGATAGATAGATAGATAGATAGATAGATAGATAGACAGATAGATAGATATAGATAATATATATATATACATATATATATATGATACATTTATCAGTTCAGCTCATTAAAGATATTTGAAAATATTTTCAAAAAACATTTAAATTCTGCAAGTGAAAAGTAGTATATAACAAGGAAAGAAGAACAATGCAAATAACCTGCTTTATTTGAATACACTTAATCCGTACTAATCAAGTTTAGTACTTTGCAAAACGCAAATTTTTTAAAATATATGATATTTATGGAAATTTATTTTATAATACTGTTGAAATTTAGGCTATGAAAACACAAATGTATATAGGTGCCTTTTATATGACTAACCTTAGTTATATCTTAAAGTCAAACTGAAAGGACTGATAGAGATAAAAAAAAAAAAAACACACAATTTCATGTACAGATCCCTATTCAATTGGGTATCTATGGAAACATACTGAATATAGAAAAATCTGACCACAGGGCACAAGCCAACAAATCAATTATATTTTTGTGGTTTAGTCTGTTATAAAGACATGGGGAAAGCCAAAGCCGTTATAAGATAGCGTTCCATAAACTGTTGTCATGGAAACAAAGAATCTGATGTAAATTATATCAGCAAGAATGGTTCAATATGGTGACTGACTGGAATTTGGTGAATTGTTTCATCAAAAGGCAAATTACTTAGGAAGGCCATTTCTGTAATTAACAGGGAATTTCCAATCATATCACAAACTGATTCTAAAACTGGACCTTGTTCTAGATTCTACTGAATTTTATAGCGTCATTAAACCCTACTAGTGATATGGTCACTTTGCCATAGACATGAATTTGTAGTCACTTATCCTTATTCACTTATTCTCTCTTTCGCACACTCTGATCCACTCTCTCACGCTCATTTGTTGCCTCTTCTTGTTCTTCTGTCTTCTTTCTTAGTTTGCTTCTCCATGTTATCAGCTCCTTCAACCAGGACCCATGGAGCGATCCCACAAAAGGGCGGAGCCTTCGCTAACACTCTCTCCTTGGATTGGAGGAACGAGGAAGAGGCTCCACCTTTTTGCGGACGTTCTCTGGGAGACCAGAATAATGCAGAAGGATTTGTGGAGAAAGAGAAGAGTTTCTGCATTTCTCTTTCTCCCCAAATCGGACTACATTATTTTGGGCCTGTTGGAGTACTTTCACAAAAGGGTAGAGTCACAGGGGACAGGCTCTCCTTCATTCCTCCAATCAGGGGAGAGGATATGCACCAAGCCTCTTTCCTTTTGTGGAAGCCCTCTGGAGCTAATACCTGCGAGAAGCACACAAAGAAAGAAGACAGAAGAACAAGAAGAGGCAAGAGAAGTAGAGCTGTGGAAAAGGAGATGGAGACATGGAGACCATCGGTGGAGAAGGTAGGGAGACACTGAGAGCGTGACAGAATGTGAGAAAGAGTGAGCGAGACTATGTTCATTTCGATATGAGAGAGAGTAAAACAGAGGATAGCGAGGATAATCTTGTAGCGTATATGTTTTTTGGCCAGGTGGGCACAATGCTAGCTTGGGGGTGAGCCAGATCACCAAGTCAACCCAACTTTGTGCTATCTCATGCTCCTTAAGTTCCTGTCATCAGCTCTATAGTTTAGCAATCACTTCAATTGCTCCACAGCTAGATAACACTCCTCCTGAAGTTTGTCCGATCGTGGTTTATAAATAAAATATAATGTAATTTAATGATAGAGCTCAGCCACACTCCATGTCATCCCAAAGAGATACCTGCTAAACAGGTTATGGTTATCAGCAATTTAGTATTTTTTTTGTGAAAACAATGCCAACTTAACTTCATAGAAAAGGGCTTATTTATTAAGATTTCAGGAAAAATTGTCCCTTTAGTAAGCTATTGGGG
Source organism: Spea bombifrons (assembly GCF_027358695.1). Taxonomy (NCBI): domain Eukaryota; kingdom Metazoa; phylum Chordata; class Amphibia; order Anura; family Pelobatidae; genus Spea; species Spea bombifrons. The sequence continues at coordinate 7,564,833 of NC_071093.1, read as the reverse complement.
GTATTTGTGGTCACTTGTATAAAAATAAATACAATCACAGATTTATAGAAGAATTTTACTTTTGGTCTATCCATTATTTGGATCTCATGCAACTGATGATGTCCCTACGGGTAAAATATGTGCCAATATTTCTACAAAATCTAATTCTGCGCTGCATGCCACATCTTGTCATCAGACACATCTGATTGAAAATATCTCTTGGGGACAATTTATTAGATTAAGGATGTTTTACTCAGATGTGACTAACTTTGAGGAACAGCTGGATATCTTAAATAATAGATTTTTTTTTTTTAGGAAGAACCAATTGTTAACTATGTTAAAATATCATAAGAGAGGCTCGCATCTGACACTGGAAGAAAGTAAGCAATAAGATGTTTTCTAAAAAGAAAAAAAAATAGCTAAAAATCACAATTCATAACAATAAGCATAATATAAATGGTTAATGTCAATATATGTGACGGTTTAATGATGATTTGCCTTGATACCCAGATTTCTAATCTTCAAATTGGTGGGTGGACAGCATTTGTCGGAATGATAGCTGGAATTGCTCCCACTTTAAGCTTAAAAGCTTATTTACCCAAAGCATTTATTCCAACAGTTTCAGCAAGCTTTATCTGTTAATTGTTGCGATGTATGGATAGCTTCCAAGCACACCGGGGAACTTCCAGGCTCTGGCTTCCAGAGCCTTCCCTCTTTGGAGGGACTGATGACATTTGTAGGAGGGGGATGATGATGGTTGTAGGTGAGGCTAGCTTTAAACTCTTTAAATTTGTATGTGAGTAGGTTGTCGCTTCCGTAACCCAGAGACGTTGCGCCGTGACTCAAAAAAACAGAGAAACAGTCTTCGGTCAAAACCTGGAGAGCATGCTCCCAAGTACCAGTGTTTTGGAGGAGCAGTCCCTCTTTCTGAATCATATCCCTCTGCCCCTCTTTTCTCCCTTGATGTCTGCCTCTTCTAGTGGCTCAGAATGTTTTCTGGGAAAATGTATCACCGTATTCTACATTCCTAAAAATCACAAGAATCTATGTGGTTTTGGTAAAGTCTGTCCAGGCTCTGGTGTCAGCACAAGTGAAGGTGTGATATGGGTTAGGCAATATGTTTCCCCTTTTTAATCAATATATCACGGTGTTTTGCGTAGTTGCGTTGTTTTCTCAACTGCCTATTGGGAATAAAAATGTGTATGGCATGTTAAAATGTTTTCACTATTATGGGTTCACGGCAACCATCAGTATATATGAAACAAGCTGCCAACAGTTTTACGTGTAATATCTTACTATTATGGCTTTAAAGTACTGCACTGCGTTCCCTAGAGTATACTGTCACCCACGTACCTTCGTTTTATCCTTGAGCCTAAAAGGAAAAGTAATACCCGAGGGAACTGATTAATATTTTAAAGCATAACAACATAGAAGGCTGACTTTCCTTCACGGAAAATATCCATAGTCAATTGCAGAATAGATGTGGAAATAACAGAGAAAAAAGCACCAGGGCTCTAAGACTTGAAAGGGCCAACCACAGACTATTACGCTCGAGTCAACGCAATTCCACGTACAATGAAAGGAATTCGGCACATTTCACGCCACTGTGACCCAAAGCGTATGGCTCTATAACGGCTTCATTACTGGCACAAATTGTTTAAAATGTGACAGCAGCGTGTACCATGAGATGCCATACCCATACAAGAAGGACTCATTATGTGATAGAGGCAGAAGTATTCACCGTCAGGAAGGACAGTTATCATCAGCCCTGGGCAGGACAGCTTGCAAAGCGGAAAAAAATATGGGGGGCCAGTGCCAAATTGTAATGGTCTCTCACATGGCTTTTTAATGCGTGGCGGGGGCAGATACAAGCACCAATGTGTAAGAACACAACGCGTGGCCCCGTATATCCACCATCGACCGCTTGCACATCATTCTGTGGCCGCTGGCCTTAAAGTATCAGGGGTCCTTTTCTTCCCCAACCTGGCACTGGTTACCATTATGTGGTAGATAAATAACAACCCTATTATGCATACGTATGTAACCTTTCTGTTACATGTATGCATGTTGCAGAAAATTTGGGTTAGCTTATGTGTACATCAGTAAAACGTTTCATATGTTTCATTACAAATGTATTGTGTACAGATCATCATCATCATTATTTCCCAACAAGCTCCTGATTGTGTTTAAAAAAACTTGATGATCTGCAAAGTAAAACTGTGAATGCTGCTATCCTCTCATACCCAAATCTCTATCCTCTCCTTGAAGCATACAAGGCAACAAACAGCACCCTTGGTATCCTGGGACATGTATTAAGCATAATTAATTAGAACATTTTGTTTAACATTTCCACAGACTTTATCTGATTATAATTTGACGGTAATATTAATGATCCATTTTGTTGCGGACACTTTTACACTAATAAGCCAGATTCTATTTTTTGAAGATTCACTCGCCTCTCTTCTTTTTGGTGACTCCAATTTAGGTTGTGCTTAAAATAAAAGAGATGCTTGAAAAGGGAAATATGGTTCCCTTAAGTAAACTTTACAAAAGCAAAAAAGATTCCTATGTATAAAATGCATTTGTATGAATCATAAGTAGACTTTTGTAATCTGGGAATAATATAGTTCTGTATTGCATAGAACTGTATTCCTTCATTTCTAGTGTTTGAACAAAGAACTTCAATTAACAAAATGAAAAAGGCATTAAACCCTTAAAGAATGTTGGTAATTGGCTTTTAAATACGCCGAAACGGCAGGAATTCTTATTATTGTGTTTTTGTTTGCAAATATTTATTTCTAAACATTCTAAAAACGCTGTACACAAAGCAGATGGTTCTACGTCGGTCAAGGCTTAATTGTAATTGGTACTTATCGTAACAATACGTTGACCAAACTCTTTTTTTTTTTTAAAGAAAGTCTCTAATTTTAAGCTATTGTTTAATGAAGAAACCAAAATATTTTCCGAAAAAACTATTTTGAAGAAATCCAAGGAAAGAGTACTTTTAAGGCAAGGCATCTGGTCTTATGGATGGAACAGGGATGTTTAACAGCTTACATCTCTTTTTTTTGGAGATCATTTATTAAATAACTAGATTTTTCATACAAAATACCTTATCCTTTTAAAAATATGGTCTATGGTTTGGCTCCGAAAATAAGTGAACTAGTGAAGTCCAACAGGGAATGGGTGTTCTCACAGTTGATGTGTATAAATAAATCACTGAAATGAAAAGTAACAGCTAGTAATACTGCTTCGGCGGAATATTGCAATGTATAGTGAGTTAAAAGGTCACATCTCTCAATTTCGTCTGCTTGAACTCTGGGTTAACTTGGATCGTGTTGTTCAATGTTCACCCTCCTCCCCCACTGCAGGGTCACCTTTCTTCTGGCCTCGGTGACCCAAACTTTACGTGGATCTTGTACTATATCAATGACAGGTGCAATTACTGCTTTAGCATCTCCCGCAGCATCCTTCCCTCAATCTTTCTCTGCTTGGGCTCTCAAGGTTACGTCCTTGTCCTTTCCTATTTTATATCTTTTTTATTTGAGAAATTGTTACGTGTTGGTTGGCTTTTCACCGGCACGTTTGACACTGCTCTGCATGTCTACCCTGCCTTGTCACTGTTACCGCTAATTGAACATACCTTTAGATTTATTAGGAGTAATAGGAGATCAGTATTCCAGAACTTATTAAAAGGAACACTCCAGGGACACTTAGAACTTTCGTATGCATTTCTCAAACTATAAAAACCATAGAGCTCCTGCCCACTAAGTGCCTCGATTGGCGGGGAATGGGGGAAAGAGCAGATGTATTTAAAAGGACCTGTCATAGGGGAGGACTGGCACCTTCTGCCCCAGGGGAAGGGTAAAACCAAGTGGCTTCATTAGCCCCTTGCCCCCCTTTGGTAACTAACACACAAACATACACACATATGTACATAGCCACACTAACACACATATGCACATTCATGCTAACACACTTACACACACAAGCGAACACATACTCCCTCTAGCACACATAGACACTCATGCTAACACTCTTTTTTGTCGGTCCAGCCCTGGTTGAGGAATTTTGACCCCAACCAGGGGTCAATTGCCCCCTGCCAACAATGTGAATTATCATTATAAATCTATTTTACGTAAAAGAAAAGCTGCTCTGAATCTACCACTCTGTAAAATAAATAAAATTAAAAAACAAACATGTCACCATTTTTTCCACATCATTTAACCCTATTTAGGTGAGTATGATTTCCTCTGGATTACATGCTCTGTTACTTCCCAACAAAATTGTTATGCCCTCTTATTTAGCAGATGTGCCGCTTTGTGGAAAAAATATACTGATTTTTATAACCACCACGCTCATTTCCATATCACCGGACAGAAATGCATGAATACCTTTGTCTACCTTGATATGAATTATTGGTCAGAAAATACCTGATATAATTTATTTCTGTGATTGATATTATGCCATACAAAAGCTGAAAAGTTTATAGGTGGATAGATCTATAGATAACTATAGATAACTTGATTGGTCGATGTAGAATTTGACATTTCCTCTTTAAAGATGCTGTTCCCAATAGGGTGCCTCATAAAATATCACCAGGTAAGTGTTGCTTCATGTAAAGAGAAGTAGAGGAAATTTTATTTTTCTCCTCAATACTCCCTGTCACTTAAAACTGCATTAAAATAGTTTTTGAGATGCTAGGGTTGCTTAGCAACAGAGTGTTGTCATTCTTCCAAAGCTCTTCTCTGTGTATTACATCACAACAGTCTCGCCTCTTACAACCATTCCTTTCTTCTTCCCCCATGATCTGACATTTAATGCCACTGATTGGCTGCTTCAAACAGCCAATCAGTGGCAGGATAGGGCCAGATACAGTTCCCTGCTGTTTTAAATGCTGCTCTTCTATCTTTATTCCAGTTGAAATAATTAAGGATGAACTAGGGTCAGTCATTTGTGGGTAGCGCTAGATTTGTGAGTAGGCTGTATCTGGAGATAATTTATTACTGATCACCTTTCTGTCAGAAGCTAAACTCACAGAGACTCATAATAGAGTTCTAGTTTAACTCCGGTTAACTATGGCGTGGGCGCGATGCCTGGAAAGACTGCAAATTGTGCTAAATGTGGATTATGCAGATCTCAGTACTTTATTGTCTTATTTCTACAATTATAATAAAGAGTCACAATGGCAACTCAGTCTTTCATCCATGTACGCGTCTTAAACTAAAAATTAATAATATTAAAAAGCGTTCGTAAGTTCCAAAGCTAAGGAGGATCTTTACCAGATGCTGTTAACATACATGCAAGTTCCCCAGGGGGACCTCCTGGAGCGTAGACACTCAAGAAAGCAATCCCGCATGTTAACACTACTCTATACTACACAATGAACACAATGTGGTTTAGTTCGCGGAACATTCCACTTCTGCGGGAAAAAGCTCCACACAATCCTCAACGGACATATTTCAGTATTATTTATGACATCATTATGACATTAAATTCAAGCAATGTTATATACCGAGAGTCCTTGGTAAACCAACAGCTCATTGATACCTGCAGACCACAAATGAAGCTCCCTCACAGTTCCAAGCAGGCAAACCCGACCACATGTGGCCTTAAATGCAGCCCTACCCACAATATGTGGGCTATGTTGTGATATAACGGCAAGAATCCACATACATTCCACCCACTGCACACCATGTCGCCTCTCATTTTCTGCTTGCATGGTACTCTTGTGCAAGCAAAAGCTGCCAGCAGCCTCAATTCATAGAACAACAGCAGAAATGCAAGCCAGATTGTCATGACTGTCTAGAAAAATGTGAAACTGTTGGCAGGTATGCAATTTTCATCCGATAAAGTGATGTCATAGCTTCTCTATCGATTACAAAATGAGCCGCGTTCTGTGAACTTGTGTTGTTTTGGTGTTTCCAAAGCAGCAGCGCTTTTGGAAATTCAGAATTGGAACAGATTGCCCCCCTCCCCCCGCTCCATTTTGACCAGAAGTAGCCAGGATCCCATTAAAGCAGACAGGCGAGGGAACACAGCACCATCATTTCCAAAATGTTGTAGTGATTATGCAATTCAGTGTAAACATAGGATCACTGTTCTTTTTCATTAAAACAATGCACGCATTAGTGATGTTATATATAGTTTTGGAGTTGCTAAGCAACAAGAGCTGCATTTTTTTTTTTATCACAGTATTTTTATAGCTTATGATTTTGAGCACTAAGGCTGAAAAGTAAAGCCCATCTCCAGTTTTGTATGCATGAATTTAGCTTCAGCGCGATCCAATTTTGTTCCTTAACCCCTAACGGTTAAAGCAGAATGCGCAGCAGTAAAGGAGCTGTAAGTGGAAATGTTACAATTTCTAATCAAAAGGAATCTGAATCACTCATTAAATGTTGCTAAATGTAGTATCAAATACAGAAGACAGTTATAATAGTGTGCATCAAACCCACACAATTTCAAGGCAACTGCAATGGGTTAAAAGACTGCATTTCCACTGGTGTATTACACAGGGACGTTGACTGCTGGGAGACTAAAACACTCATGATGCTCAGCCTACCATAGTCCGTGTTTTGGGCACTGGTTAATCATCATGGGAGTTGGAGAGCTACCCCATAACTCCTCGTGTACCAAGGGCTTTATAACTCATCTCAACGAAACTGCTTCTGAAACATTCTTGCACCCGTGAGACCCGGGGGGTTCCTTTCTGAATCCACAGCCAGATTCTTAGGGTCAAACACCTAAAGCGGCAGGCTGGTGATTTGTTTCTCTTTGAAGTCATCTTTGTTCTAATCAGTTAAATACTTGGAAGCAAATGATCCTTTTCTCCATTCTGTTTATTGCCCCATAGTGGCATTCTGCCCCCCCCCCATTTCTTTCTGGTGGAAGGTGCAGTAAACCCCAGAGCCCTCTCGCTCGTATTTATAGCTCAAGAACTAATCCCCAGTCCCAATCACAGTCCCAAGGGTATGTACTGTATAATTTCTCCAACAAATGCAGGCCCCGTCACAGAGTAGCCCCGTACACATGTATTGTTAGTGCTGATTAATTGATTTTGGATCACCGGGTACAAAGGCACAGGGAGTGAGGAGGCCCTTAAAAACCTTTTCTTCCAATAAAAGTGGTCAAGTACGGTCTTCTGGTTATGGTTTGATATCTTAAGAAGAAACAGAAAAATGGCTTCCATTGATTGTATCATTCAACACAATAGGAAATAAAAACCAACATTCTTAAGGCCTGGTTAGTTTGGATCATCGTATAAGTAGCCAATGGGCTCCCAAATTGCCAGGCAAATCCTATCTCCTGAGAGTTCAATACTCATTGACTTTAATAGGGTCTGAATTCACAAAAACAACAAGCAGGAACACGTTGAAACACTCCTAAGTTGTAAACCTTGCAGAAACATAAAGAGACTTGCCAGGGTCTTCTAAAAAGGGGGTTCCTTCCCCCGCTTTGAGGGCCAAGTTGACCTTTCAGACATTTCAGCACCTACGGAGACGTGCTAATTCTATCTTGGAGGTATTCTAGTGCCAAGTTGGCCTATATTTAGAGATCACAGGCTCCATTTTGGTGTCAAGGAGGTGTTGACACACATTTCTTCATTAGGACCGCTAATTGTAGTTAGTAGTGTTAGGTATATTTCCAACTGCGTTATTTTCCATATTATCGCAGTCCCTTTTTACTGATTCTTTCTCAACATGTCAAGAATTAGCTTTCTTATAACAAATGTGTTACTACAGAGTTCTTAAAAAAGGTCAATATAATTCTATAGCCGTTTAATGCTTATGAAAGGCCGTGTCACAAAAGTCAAAGGTTCACAGTTGTGTTAAACTAAATGTTATTATTTCTATCTTCTCTTAATTTCCATGATTGTTGTAAGGCGGACTCTTTCTCTGCCTTGAAGGAAAGGCATTATTTCTTATATTTTTAGTTATATTTTATAATAGGGGAACTGTAGCACATTATTTTACATCTTTTTTTTTTAATGCACATCTGAGTTCCTTTTGCAAGAACTCCAGTAAATTTTACGGTATGTGAAGCTGCATTCATTTTTTTTTGAGACTTCTGTTTCATTTTAATTCCTGTCCCTGTTTGGTTCACTAGTACATTGCCCATGCATGCGCAGTAGCACATGTCAGCTCAATTTGCATGAATGCAAGCTGAGCTCCCTCTGGAATAACTGCTGGCAGGGGAGGAGGAATATGAGACAGAATTGTCATTTTCTAGCTCCTCTCGAACACATGCTCTGATTTGCATGTAATGCACCGGAGTCCATGCAAAATAGACCCAATGGGCATTTTACAAAAGAGGGGAACTGGAATGTTTCTTTAATATAAGAGGGAAAAAAAGGTTTCTTGGATAGCAATTTCCTTCATACTCTAGGCATAACACGTAAAAATGTTTCATATTATACATATAACATGTACATATTGTTAGGTGTTAGTTCACCTCTACAAAGATGCCCCTGGTAGGGGATATCAGCAATGTAAACAGTAATAACCGCTGACAAGCCAAGCAAGTGCCTGGCGGGATCATATGGTGCCCGTCACCTACCTGGTAGTTTAATGTGCAGCTGCTGGCTGGATACACAAAACCGTATGGTGTTAGTGTGTACGTGTGCATTGTATGGCGGGGAAGGGATGGTACCCCAGGAGCACGTGCAGCCAAGTGGCAAGTTCAATAAAATAAGCCCATCTGATAGAGAACATAATCACACCGATCCAAAACAGAAAGGGAATGTATTGAAACCCCAGATAAAAAGGGGCAGAAAAGGGATCCAACCACCGCAGAAACCATACCCTAGACCTCCTGATTTACAATTGATATAAAGAAAGCACAGAAAAGCTTCATGTAGCGGTTCAAACCCTTAAAGACAGCGAGAAACTGCCCCACTGCCCATCTTGCCTGGCGTCCCTTGGACACGTGCCCATAGATTTGTGCATTTGGTTTAAATATATAATAATAATAATAGAAATAATAATAATACTAATAATAATAATTTCTATTCTAAAACTACATCAAAAACAATACTCCATCTGCACAAATCCATTTCTCATCGCAAGATATGATACCAATAGGGCTTTACTTTCTGTGGCACTTTAATGGTAAAGCAATTGTAACAAAGATGAATAAAAACATTCTACATGATGAAGCACATTCAGATAGTCGGCTGTTTTCAAACTATGCTGGTTTCATCTCATTAAAACTTCATGACAGTTTCTTCTTTCTTCAGGGTTAACCGCAGAAGGTTGATTTCAAAGATATTTGTGTAAATTTGTGTAAACTAAACAGGCAAAGCCATTTTTAAAAGGTAAGCACCACAAAAAAAACTACAAAGCTAAAAAATGTATATATGTGTTTTTTAATACTAAAGGCCCTTCATTTTAGAGGAATCAGATTGAAAAAAAACATGAATAATAAAAGGGAAAAAAAAGAAAATCTACATTTGAAGTTTTGAATATAACAAAGTATCAATGTGCATCGTGTTTAGATAGATTTCGGTATCTCTGCATGGGATATATCACATAGCAGAGGTCTGCTCCTTTTGATGTGGAAAGAGGAAGAACCAAGAAGAGAACAGAAAGGGACTGAGATAAGACAGGAAAAAAAGGAGAAACAAAAAAATCTTAAGAACAGTGGTGAGAGCAAAACAATGGGGAGTAAAATAAAAGGGAGAGGGGGAGAATAAAAGCAAAGAGAAAGGGAACACAAATGTGAACAGAAACACACGGGTATAAGGGGAGGCTTTCAGGATTGCAATTCCAGATGATGGCAGAGATTGGAGTGAATATAGAGGCAGGAAAACTAGGGAGCTCTTAAGGAGCATTAGTAACAGAAAGATGGAGGTGGTCCTGCTATTTTACGGATCTCTGGTCAGTCCTCACCGAGAGAAGATAATGGACATTTCTGAAGGATAATGACGTTTCAGAGAGCGACTACAACGGTGAATAGTTTGCAGGATAAAAATGATCAGGAAAGACTAAAGGAGCTCAATATGTATTCCATGGAGGAAAGGAGAGAAATAGGAAGGTGGTAGAAAGATTTAAATACTTAAAGGGATTTATCAGCACAGGAGAGAAGTGAGACATTTTAGAACAAAAGGTCATAATCTAAAACTGGAGGGTTAGAGGCTTTGATGTAATCCATGGGAAGTTTGACTTTACTGAGAGGTAAGTGGAACAGCCTAGCATCAGGTGGTGGAGTCTAGTATAGCAAATGAACCTAAATACACATGGGATAGGCATATGGCTTCTGAATCTAAGACAAGACCGACGACTGATTAATGTTTGAGTCTTTATGTCAGAGAAAAAAGCCATGCTGGATGGACCAAATGGTTCTTATCTAATGTCAAATTCTATGTTTCTATGTATCATTAGGCTCATCCACTGTGACTTTTATCCCGATGTAAAGTCTGATATCTATTCCTTTTGTTACGTCTCAGACTTGCATAGGAGGAAGAGATTGGTCACCTTGAACATCATGGACACTCGGCAGAAAGGACATGAGAAGACATCCACATCCCAATAAAAGAAATGCATCAGTGACTTGGATAATTCTTCAGGTCTTCCATACAAACCAACAGCATCATTCTCTCCTTTCTCAAAAGCAGAACTATCCGATGTTGTGAGGATTTGGTTACATCGTTCCTTGGTGTTTAAATATTACCTGATGCTAAAATTTGAGCGACTACAGTGGGAAAATATGCCTAAAATGTTTAAATAACTGAACTAGTGTAGGATAAATGTGGAACCTTTAGCTAGAACGTGTACACAGAACCTGGCTCCCAGTTGCAATGCAATTGAGTCTGATAATCAACATCACTTATGTGCTGTTCTGTGAAGCAGCCGTCCCCTTGAGAAAGAAAACTGAAAAACTGTGAAAACAAGTGGATTCAGGGAAGAGTATTACACAGCAGCAGACCTATTACAGCGTGTCAGTGATTACTTGACACTACAATCCACCGTTCTCTCTTAAAGGCCACTATAGTTAAATAAATAGGGTATGTGTCCAGCTAGTATTTAGAAATAAAACCCCTTTTACATGGGAGGGATGGTAAATTGTGTAGATCAGCTTAAATAATAAAACTATTGTAAATCTGTACCCTGTAGCCATTACCAAGAACCAACCAATGAAACTGCGTGGCCAGGAATAGACATTGTAATTGTGTGGTCAATGTAATGTACACGCAACATTAAGGAAAAGTAGATAAAAAGGCAGCGATACATTTTATCTTAGTTATTAGGTCAGGCCTAATATATCTCTATTTGTATCCATTTTTCCATTGCCGATAATGGGAGGATTAATATCCAATTATGTGCAATAGGTTTATTTATGGCATTGAATTTAGCTATTAGGAGAAAAAAATCTATAAATAAGTATATTTGTTATAATTCTCCATTAAATATCAATAGAATAATGTATATCTATATATATATATATATATATATATATATATATATATATACATTATTCTATTGATATTTAATGGAGAATTATAACAAATAAACTTATATATATAACTTTATATATATATATATATATATATATATATATATATATATATATATATATAGTCCAAATCTAGCAGTTTATTTATTTTAAGCTGTTTTACATTGCCTTTTGCAGGCAGCGAGAGCAATGATATAATTGATGGTGTGACAGCCGATGTCATCAAATGGCATCATGACCTACGAATATCTCCAGGATACAATCCATGTTTTATAAAGCATTCTATCACCATGTAGGTTAAAGGTCCATAATGACTATGTAAAAAAGCAGAATTATTTACAGACGCCTATGCGCCAGAATGATAGAGAAGTCACAGGACTTATCCCCCTATTTCATGTGCATGTACTTGTGTTATACAAAATTCCCTTCGGTAAATTATTTTCAATCTGTGGATACCTGTACGAATAACCGTTATGGCAAAAATTTAATTTTTAAGCAATTAATACAAAATGAATTGCTAATTCCCTCCTTTTTTATCTTGTATATGGATTTTCATGTCTTCGGATATTCACTTAAAACAGTGTGGACTTATTTCTATACTACACATCCTAGATTTATATGAGCACAAGTTTTTGTTGGGTTCAAGAGTTTGGGGTTTCTGTGTTTGGGGTGCTTAATCAACCTTTATACCTTTTATGGGGCCAACACCAAAACATTATCAAGTTACACAAGCTTTGGGGAGCTTATTTAGTTTTATAATGTGCTTTAAGTTGGCTCAATGAAAGGTATTGATTTGGACTAAAGATTCCATTCCACTAAAGATTCCATGTCTACTTTTCTTATTTGTTTGTTGTCTATTATAGCCTAATCATAGCTTCACAATGTAAAGATAGAGTATGTTACACAGTAATATACTTAAATGATCATTATCCTAAAATATAAAGGGGTTACCTCATATGCACTTTTTAGCTTTTATCGAAATAGACTGTTTTTTTTTTAAAGAGAGTCGTGATCAAAAAGAACAATTTGAATTTGCTTATTCAAATAGAATCAGCTACACCCAGAATTCAGTATTTCACCAGCAAAAATCACTTCCCCTTAAGTGATTTTGCTGCCTCTTTAATGGGTTAAATATCTGCAATTTAGCAGTTTAATGTGAGTAAAACTATATAGTAATAATTGTTACATGTGCGCAGTGGTCCGAAGAAATCCCAATATGACATTTCTCCAGATTTACAGGTATTGAAAGTTTTGATCCTGTTCCCAAATAAATCAGTTCTGCCGTCGATCCCGGGATGGGTGTTGGTGTATACTAAGTCCTAGCCTTTAAGGGGTTAAGATATGTACCGTAATCTCTATACATTCACAAAAAAGCTTAACAAATGTGAGAAAAACTCCCAGTGAATGAAACTTGCAAAGAATCCAATAAATCATCACAAAACCTAAAGCACCGAGTCCAGCGAGTCCAGCTCGATACATCTTCCGTGGCTTTCTAATAACATCATTACAAATGGAACTTCCCCAAAGCACTGCATTTTTTTAACGTACTACCAGAGAGCTAGAGGGGGAAAAAATGCAAGATACCCAAAGGAAATTGGTATCTTTATTTATTTATACTTATTTCGCTGTGCTGTGTTCTAAAACAGTAGGCTTTTTAATCACCCATATGACTAATTTAGAAGGATTTCCATTTCACACGCGCTTTAATCATAATTGCAAAGCTTTCATTTGGAAACATGATGTATTTTTTTTGTCTTCAAACCATATACAAAACACATCCGGTACAAACAAGATCTCCATTATAACACGCGAACGTGAAGAAAGTGACGGTTCTGCACTCGGAATGTCTAGTGCCGCTCGTGCATTTAAAGGGAAATTCGACGGAGGGTGCAATTTCTCACATTGGTCTGTAGAGCTGGGTCAAAAGGTTTCGCTATCTCCGAAAATCTGAAGAAAAAATGAGCACAGAAAAAAATCGTGTTTCTGCGGTCTTTTGTGTCATCAGGGCTCCAGTGTTTACATAATGTATGTTTTGTGATGTCATGATGTAGAAATTGCAATTTCCATCCTTTTTTGTATGAAATTTTAACAGAGAGTGCTTTGGAAAAAAAACGTGTCAGTGTACTGTTATTTTTATTTATAATAAATCTATTTGATTCTCATCACACTTGGACCTCTTTGATTTTACCCCTTATTTTTTCCTTGGTGGGGAAGATACCACCTATGCCATATGAATTGACCAAAAGCTATTTTGCTCTTTGTTAGCCAGTACAACCTTTTTATTATTTTATATCAGTTTTATACAGTAAGCACTATATTTTTTTGTATTTGTTTTTGTTTTATATATATATCTACGCCGAGAATTTTCTCTGCATGCCTCCAAGGAAAATACATTAAATATTTCTTGAAGTGGGAATTATCATCCATTGAGATCAAGAAATAGGCTTCATCAAATATTGACGGACCATTCGATATCGGACCCCGGACCAAGACTTTCAGTGCATATCCACAAGTGCGGATCATAACACCGAAGTACATAAAAATCGAAGCTGATTTACGAGCTCCAAATATTGTAAGTGAATATCTTTTTGTCCCTTCCAAGAAATCACAGATATACTTCACTATATTGTGTTCCTTTGTCCTCTTATCATTCCATATTTATCCACCATGACGGTGATTTTTAGAATTTCTGTAAGGAGCTGCTCCCCCTTCCTATCTCTACCAATAACAGTGAGGGTTCCATCAAAAGTCCCCCGGGGTTATTGCGCAACTTCTGCCCTGCCCCATGCATCCTCAATATACTCAACTGAGCAGTTGTTGAAGGACATAACTGGGGATTTTGCTGGCTTTTAATCTACCCACTCCCTAGGTCCATTCTGGCTTAGTGGTGGTTGGCACTATTGGCTGGTGCCATTTATTCAGTCCCCCCCCAAGCACATTGGTCCCACGGTAGATGACTAGGCTGACCCAACTCTGCTGGAATGCCCACCATAGAGTGAACATTCTGTGTTTTAAAACAATATTATTCAACATTGATCATGAGATGCAGCTTTAGATTGACGAGATACCTAAAAACAGATACGTTACATAATCAGCAAAGCTGAACTGACATAAGTCTATTTATTCAGCTTTCAGAAAAAAGGATTTTTAAATAAAAAAATTATAAGAATAGTCTGGGATGAACAAGGACAGCAAGGTCACAAAAGCCTTCACAACTGTCTAATCCTGTCACAGTCCGTGTAGCACATCAGAGCTCCCAGCTTGCTGCGCACCGAGGTTCACTGTACACCGCAAGCCTGACTATAGGAGATGTGTTTATCCACAGACTGCACAATATACTGTTTGGATCTATCTATTGAGTGTTTTGGTTTATGTGATCATCTAAATATCATTCGCCAAGCATTCAATGTATGTTTCCTTACTCCTAGAAACCTGAACACTCCCTAGTCGTCTACTAAAAGTGAACAACATTCCTCTGAGATCATCAGTTGCCAACATCATCTAATCAATTCCCTGTCCTTATGTTCTCTCCTTTCTTCTCAGCTACCCTTACAAAGGCTACATGAACCAGCAACTTAACAATAGAAGAGATGAACAAAACGTTAAGTTAAAAACACACACATTCTTAAAACAGAAGGCTGAGATATGTCAATTGATGCTATATGGGGCCGGACACGATTTAAGGATCAAGGACATGATCAACCTCCATAATAATCCGGACTTAAAACTCAATAGCAGCTTAAAGGAGCAGTAGTTCTCCTGGAAAACAATTTAAAAGGACAAGATTATTGAGCAGGATGGTTGTTGGTCCTTAATGGGCATAACCGGGAAGGCAATTCGGAGCTCTCCCTCTTCGGGGGGGGGGGTTGGTGGATTCACATCGTGGCGGTGCTAGCCATGTGTGAAGATAGGGCTAGCTATGTGTGGGGTGTGGCTAGCCATGTGTGGGGTGTGGCTAGCCATCTGTGGGTGTGGCTAGCTGAACATAGTAGCAGTTAGAGGTAGTTTTCTTTAAAGGATATAAAGTAAGAAGACAAATGGTTCATTCTGTCACCAAGACAACCTGCACAGTCAGAGATTCCCCATCAATCTATCAAACATGTCCCCATTCTTGCTACATTGAAGCTAAACATTATTTAGGCCAGAGTCCAAGAAAAGCAGCACCCTTTGTGGCAGTGTATTGCCCAGTGTTATCAATTAGAGGAAACAACAAAACTAACCACAAATATTTAAGAGAAGAGAAGTCAGACCAATGAGAGGAAGAGAATCTATTGGAAAATATTGAAGTATATATATATTTATTAACATTCCATTTTTGTGATATTTTGTATGACATTTGTTCAGCACTACAAGAAAACCATAGAATAAGCTTTCACAGCCAGAACCGTTAATGCTAAAGTCATTTGCCATAAACTCATGGGGTCTAATCATTAAGCCTTGAGCCGTGGGCCTTGAGTTGATATCACCACGGAGCAAACAACAAAATGCTTATCACCTTGGGTATTTAGGAAAGAAACTGAATAACAATAAATATTACCCGGCACTCACTCCGCAGGGAGGGTTCCTACTATATGCACTGCAGAGAGATGACAATTTGAAGTACTATACATATGAACTGGTTATGAACTTTGATTTTGGAAGGGAGGACCCACTTGCTTTTTCTTCTGTTTTAACGTTGCTTTATCATTTAACCACATTTTCTGTTTTTGCTTTTGTTTTGTGTGGGTTTGTTTTTTCTTTTGCTACACATAGTGAAAGGTCTAGGGGGGTATTTTTGTGATGGATTACCTATAACTTCACAATCTCCCATTACAGACTAACACTCACTCTAGCACACAGATATACACACGGTCAATGTAACACACATATTCATACACACACACACACTCACCAGCTGAACTATAGAGGGCTTTTCACATTCTACCAACTTAGGTCAGCAGAGTTTGGCTATTTTACATAGGATGTAATAGTACACCCTAGTGATGTGAATGGGTTAATGTTCATCTGAAAAAAGGACCTCTGAGGTCCTCAATGCTTATATGACTCTACAACATATACAACT
The DNA here is from genome assembly GCF_027358695.1 of Spea bombifrons. Taxonomy (NCBI): domain Eukaryota; kingdom Metazoa; phylum Chordata; class Amphibia; order Anura; family Pelobatidae; genus Spea; species Spea bombifrons. The sequence goes on along the minus strand of NC_071093.1, from coordinate 7,548,341 downwards.
ATCAGAAAGTCCTTTAGAAACCAGCTTGCAAACTTGGATACGTGTGTAGTGCATTATTATTTAATAATTATTACCTTCAAATAATTTTATTATTATACTTTATTTATAAAGCGCCGAATATTTATAATAGAAACCCATTATCAGTCAAGATAGCCCCAAATATGAATAAATTTTTTAATGCTTTCCCTTTTGTCAGGTGTTGGAGAAGAGGTGAGCGATAAAGCACAGATATTCTGTTTTAAGCTTATTTTTAAACAATGTGAGAAAAAAAACCCCTTGAATATATCTGAGGTCTTCGTGGTTTATTTGTTACGAGTCTTTTACGTCCTTTTGATATTTTCGTTATTTCCTATTGAATTGATGTGAAAATGACCTCCACCCGCACACCGACTTAAAAATCAATTCGATACAGAATATGTCACATTCTTATTGCAAATCTTTCCTAATGCAACCCAAATATCCATGTTAGAGCGCGTCACACACAAATTACCTAACAGCAGGCTTCTCTGTTTCCACATTTTCTCTATTTTCCAACATTTTTTATGCAGTGTTATCATAGAACCACTTTTAGAAATGGAAAAAAAAGAGGCTAATGCAATGTAATGACGACTGGTTCTAAAGAGTTTATCTAATGTATGATATATCGCACAAATACGTATACAAGGCAAAATGTGCTCATTAAAAGTCAATCACCAAAAAATATATAAAAAAATCTTGCAAATTATCTTATAACCACTGTTTATGATCCGATCAACTTCAGCTTTCATGGTTAAATAATCAATAGAACCTGACTTACATTTTCAGTCATTTTGTATCTTTTTTTTTTTTTTTTTAGCATATCTATTCTTAGAGTGCTAGAGGTGAGAGCGATATCTTGCAAAGTGATTTTCTCTCCCCCCTAGCACTCAACAGAATGTCTGAATATCTACGCACTCGCATACCGGGGTCAATCAATCAATTGATAAATCTCCTGCCTGGAATTGCTACTACCCCAGATTACATAACCCTTCAATAAATGCCACCGTACAGAAAAAATTACATTGTCGTGGCGACCATTTCACAGGGCCTATTTTATCTATTTCTTGAAAAATCTAGAAAATTACAGTTCCATAGAATACTATTATTTATTAATCCCAAAGACGTTTGCATTAGAATAATAAACATTATTTACTTTCTTTATTTAACTTTGCATGTGTAGTTATCATAACCAAAGGGTATTTTTACATAATATGGTTACAGAAGTATATCTGTGAACTCTTTGGGTTTGACCGAGATCATCCGAGTAAAGCCATGTTCTCAGGTCACATCGCAGTGAGTGAGTGTTAGAGTGTGTTTGCGTATTATTATGTGTGTTATAGGGGGGCCCTGAAGAAATATTGCACCCAGGCCCCTTTAACCCTAGGTTCACCCCTGTGGCCTTAACCGCACCTTCCATTCATCTGCGCCGGGCATATCGCCCTGATGGTAACCCTGCTGACACCATTTCCATTTGTTAATGTCATTAAATTTTTCTCCTTGTTGACTACAAGTATGGCGTGATTATATATTACTTATGTTTAGTTATTAGCAAAAACATAAGCCCATCTCAGGTGTATTGATATTGGATGCAACTATTGGATTGACCCAATTTACTGCCCCAACCTCTGCCCAAACTTACCTCCATGGCCACTGTTCAGTGCTGATATAAAACATGATATCCTGGCGTTCCACCTTACAAGGATTCACAGCTCCACGTTAACATACTACGGAGGTTGCGCTTGACTTGCCGCCCTAGGCCTTCTACATTGTATAATGATCATTTACAACTATTTTAAAAAAAACATCTACAGACTAGAAGTTTTTTTTATGAAAACCATCTTTAAGTTTTAATCTTTTGTAGATTTATATATTCCATCGCATTATTAAGTCATGGAAAATAAGAAGGCACTATTTAAAATGTCCCGTCTAGCTCTGACCTCACAAAAATGATACAAATCCTATTATTTTTTTTTCTCCACTTCAGATCTAAAAATGTATAGAACACAAAAACATCCAGGAACACCTCGTCCCGTCCAATAGCACAGAGCAGCCATCTGCAGCACGCTTCTCCCAGACCCAAAGGTACGAGAGCTCTATCCGTGCCAAGGAAATTTACCTAAATAGTCTGCCAAAGAGACAGATGTTCCTATTGGAAAAAATGTCTGATACACAATGACATCTGGGCCCTTTAATGTCTATCCGGGGGGGGGGGTAAATGAATTCTACTGAAAGGCACTCTACCTGGGCTTGCTCATTGTACTTTCCATCCGTTTGTATAAACCTGTCCTTCACCCGCTATTGTTTTTTATGCAAATGCAAGGCGATGTGGGTTCCGTGTACACAAAGTGCATCGGGTTTCACAAGAGAGATATTGTCGTAGACACGCGGTTACATGTTCCCTTTTGTACCTATCCAAAGCTTCACAATTGGAGACCTACTTTTAAATATTTATTTAGATTTCCTAAACAAAAGAGGACTATTCAAAAGAGTAATGTGCTGTTAAAAAAAAAAACAAAAAAACACAAAGAATTTCATCTGTTTGAAAGCGGAATTACAATAGCTCAAAATACCACTTTGTGCATTGTCGTGTAGCTGTTCTATTAATAATTAGCTTGCATTAAATAAATATGAATGAGGCATATTAATCTATGGTTCGAGGAAAGGCCAACATTGTAAATTTTGCAAGATGTACAGTACATTTATATATATTGTTTTATGTATAGTTTTGTTCTTTGTCAGAGCCTCCATGATTTCCCAATATTTGTTTTTGTAAACCGGGAGACAGCATTATATACAAAAAGGTGGTTGTAACAAAAGAACATGACAAGTGGCCATCATTTCTTCCAGGTAACACCTTCCTTATAGTTTAGAAGACATCTCAACCTTGTTCTTGATCCAGAAGAAAACAAAAACCCCACATTGAAGCTATTTACAATTGTGAATCTACATAAGTGGAAGAACCTCCCAGCAGATGTGGTAGAGACCAAAAACAGAGAATTTATGTTTGGGATGAGAACACTATATTGAGTCTAAGACGAGACCAAGGAATGATTAAAGACTTGTTGGGCTTAATGGTTCTTATCTGCCATCAAATTTTATGTTTCTAAAGAGAGAAAACCTCATTCTTGACTCCAAAATGGCAATCTGTGTTTGCATTGGATCAACAAGCTATAACTAACAATTAATAGTTTTTTTCACTCTCTCTAATGCTCTCTCGCACTCTCACTCGTGCTGTGGATGAAGAAAGAAGATAGCAGATCAAGGATTGAAGATTGAAGAGAGAAGAAACAGAAGAAGATAGAAGATGAAGACTGCAGAAAAAGATGCGGAAGCAGAAGTGGTCGGCAGAGGAGGTAGGGAAACACTTATAGAGTATGAGAGAGAATGAACAAGAAAAAGTGTGGGATACAGTGAATGAGTGAGAGAGTGTGAACCCATGAATCTCAGATGAGAATTCGGATCTTTTTGCTTCATTTTTGTGTGATTCATGGGGGGGTCAGGCCTCATTTTCAGGGGTTTGAACGAATCGCCTAATTTACCAAAATTTGGTAAATTTGCACTTCGTACAAAACCGAATGCACAAGTCTACTCCCTAGCTTTCCTAAGCTTGGTCTGTTCAGTCTTGGGGTAATAGCGGATGTAGGGCTTTTCGGCCAGGTATATTGTGTGGGGGGGGCTTATCTTTTCCTTCTGGGATTGCTCTGCATCAAACATTAATAGTATACATAGCTATTCCATTATCATAACTATTTAATATATTTATTAAAAAAAATTCCCCATACAACCTTTAAAACAATCAGTATTCCTTCAAGAAATTAGTTAATCACATAAATATGCAACATCCTAGGAAGGATAACGATTAATCGTTAAAAGTTGCATGTGATTAAAAAAATCACTGAAAATTATTGTTTTTATAGTTTTATTGATGCTGATTTCTTGCTGAACTTTTTAATACATAAAATTAGTCAACTAACATCTAATTATCTCTTAAAAACCAAACAGAAGGAATTTCTTTCTGTTTCCTAGCAAAACTGACTCAGTCTTTTCACATGCAATCCAAATCATAATCACTTATGAGCATACAAAGGCAGAATTATTCAATAAACTGTAAAATTACTATATAACTGTATGTGATTATTTGCTGTAACGATACAATTGCTTTTTGCATTAGGAGTTTGGTCTGAAATGTCATTTAAGTAAACAATTCAGTAAGAGAATGAAAAAACATGTTTTTTTATGATATTGTTCACCAGTAGACTGGTCACTTTCTGAAAAAGTACATTTAATAGTTTCTTAATAAAACTACGGAATCATATTTGCAAATTTAAACCAAATTATAATATTAGTTAGAATGTTCAAGGTAGATCAAATGAAGAGAGTCCATGGAAGGACACATAAAGGAAAGGGGTACGGAATAATTAACATAGATAGATGGATAGATGGATAGATAGATAGATAGATAGATAGATAGATAGATAGATAGATAGATAGATAGATAGATAGATAGATGGATGGATAGATAGATAGATAGATAGATAGATAGATAGATAGATAGATAGATAGATAGATAGATAGATAGATAGATAGATAGATAGATAGATAGATAGATAATGGATGGATGGATAGATAGATAGATAGATAGATAGATAGATAGATAGATAGATAGATAGATAGATAGATAGATAATGGATGGATGGATAGATAGATAGATAGATAGATAGATAGATAGATAGATAGATAGATAGATAGATAATGGATAGATAGATAGATAGATAGATAGATAGATAGATAGATAGATAGATAGATAGATAGATAGATAATGGATAGATAGATAGATAGATAGATAGATAGATAGATAATTATCTGCTTATAGTATGTGTATATCAGTGTAATGTTTCATTAACCCAAAAAGATTAATCTTTGCATTAAAATAGATTCTACTTATATATATTAGACCAAATGCTTTTTCTTCTGAATATTTATTTATATTATTTTAAATAAACAAATTAAAATGATTCAAATACATAAGGCCAATGCTTTAAGAAAAGAGATAATTAGTCAATTTCGAGTTTGTAAAAAAGAGAAATCTTGGTTGTTTAGAAAAGGCTTTGAAATGGTAAAAATAGATGTAATTAAAACAGAAGAGATTAAACCTGGAGAAGGAACATTCTGTGCTTCCACAGATACATATCCAAACACCTGGAAGATCCCATCGCAAGAAACTTATTACGCATGAAATAAACACTCTGATAATGCGACTGATACAGTAAAGTTAAATTTAGGCACAGCAAGCTTAATCCTCAACAGAAAGGATATTAAAAGCAGGGGTGCTGTTCTACCAAAAAGCATGTTTGAAATATATCTTACAATCTGAAATTAAATGAAAATGGGTATTCTGCTGGATTCAGAGAAAAAAATGTATTTGCCTTAATGTGGCTATTTTTACAGCCGACAGCAGTGAATAACGTTCTTCCAATAAAATTTATACTTATACAGGTTTTGATGCTTACATGGAAACTATATGACAAGTAATTGTTCTGTGTACAAAGACATTAGCCACTGCCATACCTGAGATCTTTGGGGTACTTTAAAAAAATGTTTAACTGTGACAAATGCAAATTGGAATATATATTATCTAGATGGCAGTGGCGGAACTACCGGGGTCGCAGGGGTCGCAACTGCGACCAGGCCCTGGAGTTCTGCCAGTCAGGGGGGCCCAAGGGGTGCCGAGCGGTTGCTGAAAACAACCGCTCGGCAACTCTTGGGCCCCCCTGACTGACGGAAATCCAGGATGCCTCTGCTCCCCGCTGCTGCCGCCGTCGCCGCCGCCTGCCTCAGCGCTGCCCAGAGTGCAGTGTTGGGAGCGTGAGGCGTTTGTCTCGGGTGCCGGCGCTTCACACAGAGCAGTGAAGCGCCGGCACCGAGACAAACGCTTCACGCTCCCAACACAGGAGTTGACGGTAAGTGACCTACAAAAGGGGGGGGTAGGGAGGGAGTGGGTAGATCGTGAGAAGGGGGGGAGGGAGAGGGTAGATCGTGAGGAGGGGGAGAGGGTAGATCGTGAGAAGGGGGGGTAGGGAAGGAGAGGATAGATCGTGAGAAGGGGGGTAGGGAGGGAGAGGGTAGATTCTGAGAAGGGGGTAGGGAGGGAGAGGGGAGATTGTGAGAAGGGGGGTAGAGAGGGAGAGGGTAGATCGTAAGAAGGGGGGTTAGGGAGGGAGAGGGAGATCGTGAGAAGGGGGGTAGGGAGGGAGAGGGTAGATAGTGAAAAAGGGATAGATGGGTTGGGGGGCCCTTAACAGATTCTCGCACCGGGGCCCTGAGGTTTCTAGTTACGCCCCTGCTAGATGGCTTAAAAAAATACAAGCCAGATGGACCCAGTTTTCAAAATGTTACAAATATCCGCCCGGGCAAAAAAATACAAACTTAAGCAGAAACAGAGTCTCCTCTTAGATTCCCTTGATGGGATCCCTGATCTCGCTCAAGTAAAATATGTTGCTGCGAGTTACATACATACATACATACATACATAGGCTGAAAAAAGACATGCGTCCATCAAGTTCAGCCTTTCCTATATCTGTTAATTTGTTGCTGTTGATCCAAAAGAAGGCAAGCTTAAGTGAAGCCCTGCTTATTTTCATTAACGAAGGGCATCTTCGAAGAGTATTATGATCCCTGGATACATTAATCTTGGTTTACTGCCCCTTTAAACAGTCTAAAGTGAAAACGCGCATGCATTAGCCCAATCCCTATGCGCTGATCATTTCACAAGAGGAGATTTCGAGCAGTGTTGTAGAATAAAGGCTATTAGCCCTTGGGTCAGACTGCATGCTCTTCTGACTCGGAATACACGCTCAGAATCGTTTTAATGTACTTTGGAACAAAATGAACATTAAATCTTTGGTATTAGAGAATAAACAGTCAAAGCGAGAATTATTGTGTTGGAACTGGAGAAACATAAATTTTGTACTAATTCAACAGCCAGCAAAAAAAAAAAAAGGACTTATCATTGAAGAAGAGGTAATCATTTCCTTTAAGAGCAATATCGACAGACGGATAGCCGTTCCCGGAACGGTGTCATTGAAATGATTGGGGACGCGTTGAAATGTCAAACATCAAATCTTTTTGACTACTGCAGAAAATCATGGGGAGGAAAATGAATGATTGGCAATCCTTATTTTCCAGATCTTTTTTGCTGCAGACTCGTTGAGCTAATAGGGATATTTTAGTCCAGCAATCACTGACATAGCAGTTTAATCTGGACGCGGTGATAAAATGTCACAGACTGGCCAGGAGTATCCTATAATTTCAATAAATGTTCCATGTTCCCAGTGTAACATTCTGTGGCTGGAAACTATTTTGAAGTGAAGTAAATCATTCTGAGCAGTGCACCCAAGCAAAGTCTTCTTATTTTGCCCTGGCTTCAAGAACAGTAGATACACAGAGTGCAAGATTTGCATCACAGGCACAACTAGGCTGGAATGCTACAGGCAAGTGCCACATTCTAAAAGGAAATGATTTAAAGGTAGGGCATCCATGGAATAGGGGGGCATGGTAAAAACGAAAAAAGGATACAACACTGAATACTGAGCAAGAAGTGAACAGGATTAATAGAACAAATACACTATCTTTCCATTGGTATACTAATCATTCCCTAATCGGGGGGACTTCTCCTGTGGGTGCGCACGTACTACTGAGAGGGCCACTGTTTAAATGATAAGCATGTAACACTAGATGTGAGTTACACGCATTCCTAAAATAAAGGTCATCTTTAATGCGTAGCAAAAAGGTGGCTGCTCTAGGATTGCCTTAATGGCCCACAACAGCTTACCCCTAGGCCCATTCAACAGCCACCATAGTCCACAGAAGGAAGTCTGTGCAGCTGCCAGCATAGTCTGTCCTGCTAACAAGTCCTTCTCCAGGCCTGCACGCTATCTGCTGTTGGAGAGCCGACCATGGTAGAAGTGTTAGAGGAGAGGTATGTGTCGATAACCCCCAACATTTTAGGTTTTAGGAGTCAGGAAAGGGGAAGACTGCAACTGGAAGAGATGAGGGACAGAGGCAACTGGTAATATTCAGCTTCACAGCAATGCGAGGTGGCCAAGTGAGTGCAGGAATGGAGATGTCTGCTGCAATAGCACCAACCAGATGCTCTCTGTAACTGCCCCATGTACCCCATCTACCTGTGAAAGTGGGGCAGTTGGGCAGCTTCCTGGGACAGCGGGATACTGTTTTTGCTAGGAACCATCAGGGTTTGATCCTGAGTCTCAAGGTTTTTGTCCCCATTCTCTTTTTGGCGTTTTTGGTACCATTATGTTCGAGTTGATATCCCTGTTTGAATACAGGTTAGTCAATTAGGGCAATTCGCCTAGAATATTCATTATAGGCTATTAAAGAGTTAATATTTAGTCTCAGGGCCAGCTCATTAAGAAAATTCCCAAGTATAGTTAGGCGGAGCGCTCTGGAACCCAGGGCCCACCAAACCAATTTGGCGAGTATTTTTATTCTGTTCTGCTACAATTTCTTTTTGGCTCCCTTCGGAATAATATTTTTGTACGACAATTTGATGAGAACTTACGCAATTAATTTTGAATACTATGGATATTATGGTAGGAAACTGTTTAAACATACGTGGTATGTGATACCTACAGAGATCTAATCCGGAAAACATAATAGGAACATTTATTTATTCAGTTTCACAGAGCAGGGGGTTTCACTTTGAAGACGATACCAAACCAGCATTCTAAAGACTGTTAAGCCACTGAGCGTTCTTTCCTGGGAGTTTTGTGCTGCATTATGAATGTCAGGATCTCCAGGGTTCTAAAGCTTCTAAAATATCTCAGATCTAATGCGCGTGCCTCTTAAACATAACATAACTGATACATATTACATTGTCACCGGGGATATCTGGACATTTGACACTATAGGTACAATGCAGTGTAGCTTCTGAACCGATATATATATATATATATATATATATGCCGGTATGAGCCGGTATGAACCGTATGGACCGATATGGCGCCTACTGTGTTTAAACTAATAAAATGCTTTCCAGATAAAATTAAGTAACCTCGCAGAGTATAAACTTATCATTTATGCTGGGATCTATGCTTAGTGGTAAATTATGACAATTATTTTACCCAAATTAAGTTTCGCCAACATAAGATTTAACTGTAAAATGATACCTTCTGAATACTTTAATCTGGAGATTGCCAGAACCCGTTACATAGCAATACGCAAATGTCATGTGATTCATTAGTTCCCTTTAAAGTAATTAGAGAGAATGATGACCTCATTAGAAATATACAGATCCCTTATTAAGATATACTTGTCATCCACGCAGCACACTATTAAGGGATAATCTAAATTACCGCTCGGCGCTCCACACATCTGCAATTTTAATAATGATAGGGCAGTGCACACTAGCTAAGAGGTAGTAACCGCAGATCTTCGAAACATTTAAATTCTTATCATCAGTCCACTCAAACTATCATTTATCTAATAGAGACCCAAATATGAGTGCGTTTTATTAATCTGTTACTAATACAACACTTACATTACAGAGCTGCAACTCATCTCCTCCTTTTTGACCTCATGGTTCTTGCCATTGATTGGTTGCTTGAAGCAGCCAATTAGCGTCAGGAAAACACTGCCATTGAAATCACTCATAACTCATGATGAATTACACCCTTTTTAATTTGAAAAAGTTGCCTTATTCTCAAGTTTAGAAAAGTAATCTAGTGCAAACAACGTGTTCCATTTAAACATAAACATAGATCAAATACAATGATTTGTAACACATTAGGAATCAGAACGCATCCCACATTATCGCGAAATTGTATACCTTTATTCTTGGTAACTTAATTTACGGACCAAGAAATCAATGAGGTGCCTTTCAAGGTTCTTTGATTCGTCTGAGACTACTTACCTTTTTCATTGTTAGTGTAGAAAGAAAACTCGTGCTCTTTTATGTTGTTTAACATGCCACCTGTCTGGTAGTTTCTATAATTATTGAATACAAATTCTGACTATTTTGTTTGCCCCTATAAAAAGGTCTGTGTGTGCTATCTTTTTAATATTCAACTACAAACTCTTCCTATGCTATATAAAAATGTATTGTGTAAATATATACCAACACTAGAAAGAAATGAAGGAGAAACAGTATTCTCAAACTAAAAGTCAATATAGATAAGTTAAAAAAAGTTCAATATAATTACCCCAGGTAGAGGAGATGAATTAAACAGTGTGGGCTATCTTCACTTAAAGAAGAGGTTGAGAATGTCAGCTAGCCACAGTTTTGATTTGCAAAGTTTTAATACCAAATGCGGTTTTGGTAAAGATGCCTGAATTTTTTTTCTTGTTAACTGAGCCTTTTTGTACTTTTATTTGATACACTTATATATACTGTCAGGACTGGCGATCATAAGGCTGTGCTGGCATTTTAAGTCCGGCAGCCGCCTGCTGATGGAGGTGCTCCATGGTTTAGTAAAGGGTGCTAAGGGTAAGTATGATGTACCGATGGCCAGCAGCCCACCGAGCAGTTGCCTGATCAGCAGGCCGTGCCTGTATACCCTACAGCTGAGTAGGTATGGATTACTTTGCTTGAAGAATATATTCAAATGTTCATCTTTTCATCCAATTACTTCCATGTGTGCATTAAGAGAACAAAGCCATTCATGGACGTTTATTAAAACAAAAATAAAAGATGGAGGGAATGTACCAGGCCAATAGAAAGAAGACCAAGTATAAGACCAAATAAGGAAAGAATGGTGAATATTAACAAACATAAAATGATTCAAATCATTGCCCAAAAGAACCGAAAAATTTGTCCAAATCATTTTTGGCCCATTTGCCCATGTCATATATATATATATAATGCCATATAATAGTAATTAATGTAGTTATTCACAATAGATAAATAAAATATGAAGACGATGATGTTTGTGCACTCACCAGTGGTTTCCACAATGCCTTCTAGGATTACAACAATTTCAAACTGCTCCGTCTGCATGGATCGCTGAGATATTTCATAGAAGGGACTCTTGGAATCAATCATGTGGCAGATAGTAAGAGGGGAAACCAGAAAAAGCTGATCGGCCCCAGTGCTAAAACCTACATCCAGTTCAAGTTGATCGAGGGGTAGAAACTCGCCCTCAGGTGTCTGCCGAGACTAGACAAGCACATAGAAGAAGAGAAAGAAATTATCACTTAGGGTTGCAGTTTTCATGACAGTCTGACATCAAATCACATCTTGGCTAACATCTGACATTTTCAATTATGGGAGGCAGATCTAAATCTTTCCGCTGTGTTGAGTCTCATTATCGTGTGGGGTTAAATACAAATCCAAAGGAAAGTGGCGCTATGACGCACTGCGCATTATATATAGGAGTTTGCATTTCACATGCGCAGTATATTTTACAAAGTGTATAGTATGCAAAATCCCTAGCAGAAAAAATTCAGCCATGTAAGCACACATGGCACATGTACGTTTCAATTTAAGATGTACGTGTAAATTAAAGATATTTAAAGATAACTGTTGCAATTTATGCAACCTTATCCTATATTTGTACATCCTAAATATACTGCATTTCTACATTTCTGGCTGTAACATAATTGCAAAAGAGTTTTCTAACAATCAAGTAGCCATTGGAACACAGGAGTGATGGGAGTGATAAAGGGCCATTGGAACACAGGAGTGATGGGAGTGATAAAGGGCCATTGGAACACAGGAGTGATGGGAGTGGTAAAGGGCCATTGGAACACAGGAGTGATGGGAGTGATAAAGGGCCATTGGAACACAGGAGTGATGGGAGTGGTAAAGGGCCATTGGAACACAGGAGTGATGGGAGTGATAATGGGCCATTGGAACACAGGAGTGATGGGAGTGATAAAGGGCCATTGGAACACAGGAGTGATGGGAGTGATAAAGGGCCATTGGAACACAGGAGTGATGAGAGTGATAAAGGGCCATTGGAACACAGGAGTGATGGGAGTGATAAAGGGCCATTGGAACACAGGAGTGATGGGAGTGATAAAGGGCCATTGGAACACAGGAGTGATGGGAGTGATAAGGGGTTATTGGAACACAGGAGTGATGGGAGTGATAAAGGGCCTCTGTACGCCTATGAAGATATTCCATCTACAATAGCCATGTACAACGCTAACAATGTCGGCCTGTATTTTTGATCCATTTCTTGTTACTTTAATGGGAAAAAATGCTTTTCTGTCAAAAACAGGGAAAGCGACCCCAAACTTTTGAATGGTAGTGTATTTTGATACTATTTATATAGAGAGCCGGTAAAATGCTAGCAAGGCATATAAAGATGTTTTATGCTCAGTTTGTACTTTTTCTGAACAAGCTGCTCTAAATAGTGTCGGTCAGAACATAGGACATCTACCCCCTATAGATCATCTTTCCTCTGAGTATCACAAATGTTCTGTGGATCGCAATAGCATTTAATGCACTGAACCATGTAGCGTTCTCTGTAAGCGGTTCTGTGGGTTTGAAATTCATATTCACTATTCATGACCAATAAAACCTTTCTTTAGAAGAAAAAGTAGGTTGCTCTAGCACTACTATGGCACAATTGATGAACCGAGTTCAAATGCTACAATGGAGCTCGAAGGACCGGAGCTTCAACAGGAATGGACTTTTTACACTTGCCATTGTTGGTTTCTCTAGAAACATTTTTAGACAAGTTCCTTGTGTGGCTTATGGAAGTTTCTTCCCTATACAACTATTTTGTTAATATATTACCTACCTAACTGCTTATGGTTTTACTTGCCAACACCGCAGGTAGAACGTGGGTTGCGGTTAAGATAAAAACATTAACCATATGTACTGTATATATGCATATATAATATAAAATGAAAAGAAAGAATTGTCATTGTATCACAACTCACAATTTAGTGGATGCAATCAGAACTATTTGCAATTTCCTAGACTGTGGATTATGGTTAATGGAAATGACCACCGCAGACGTAATTGTTAAAAAAAACATCATATCAGATGGCATCTGCATGTAACGCTTGTATAAGAAACCATGCATTATCATATAGATGCAAACGAGTCTTCATAAGTAGCAATTACAGATCATTCAAACCTTTACAGCGAATAAGCTCTAGAATGTATCCTTGCTGTAACAATGCACTATACAATCACACATTAAACATGAAAAAAATCATATTTTTCAAGATTCCCTTAAATGGCCCATGATGATATACACTGTATACTGAGTGAAAATGCATACAAAGGCAATACGTTTTACTCTATGGTTTAAAATGCAGACAAATATTTGAAAATATTGTTTATTATGTTATTTAATTCTGCCTATAATACCTGGGATATATATATATATATATATATATATATATATATATTATTTAATTTAAATAATTTAAATAATAATTTATGCAGCACAGTATATACATTCAAGGCATATGACAAAACTAAAATCGACAGACTAAGGTAAAGAGGGCTCTCAAGAGCCCTCTTTAAAAAGAAAAAGAAATCTGACTGTACCATACAAAAATATAAATCATGTTTATTAGAATACCAGCTTGATAAGACTGAATGTAAAAAAGAAATAGGAGATAAAAAAAAAACACTCAAATTCTACCAATGACATTTAAAAAGTGTTGCTAATGAAAGTATTGCATCTTAAAGGGTTAATATGATAATGGCTCACTCTATTTCGTGCTTGTCCAACAATGTCCTTGATGACCATTGGCATGCAAGAGCTGTACGGCAGGATATAATTAATGAAGACGAGAACGATCAATTAACATTGCTCCATAAATCATCAAGTAAAGTGTTTTATATACTTTGGACCGAAGTACTGCCTTTTCAATAATCCTCAGGGATACAAGTTAGAATTCTCGAAGCAAGCATAATCTAAACGCAGGTTAGAAATTTCTGTTGCAAACATAATCTCATTGTGCTTATTGTACGAAAAGTTCAATTGTCACAAAGATCAGGGACCCCTTAGCAATCAGCAGTCCAGATGGGGTGGTGGTGGCACCGTTCACTTAGACTCCTAGTCTCTAGTATCCGCTACAGACAATAGCACCACTGGACTACTGGGCTGATTAAGGCATTTCTTTAGTCTTAGGGTTATTAGGCTAAAGGATCCTTGTTAAGCTCCCCCACCTTTAGCCTGTTGCATCATCACAATACCTAGGACCCTTCAAAATTCGATGTAGCAACTCATAAAACGTGTTAACAATATGACTCTAATACCTGTACTGATGGAAACTTTGACTCTCCATTATTTAAAAATACCCTTGAGTATTGAAACAGGGATGTCAACCATGATATAGTGGTCAAAATCACTAATTAGAAGTCTTAGATATCATCAGATCACTGTAGACTGTGAATGAGCTAGCTTCAAGATGGTGTGGCCCTTAGATTTCACCCTGAGACTGGAGCAAAAACCCTGAGGCTTTCCGTTTCCGGGTATATTCTTAAACCTCCGACACCCCACACTAGATGTTTGTGTTCCACTTGCAACCCAACAGTCTGTAAGTCCAGGTTCTGTCCAGTTCGCTGCCCCAGCCTTGTCTGAATTCCTGCCCTGTCCTGTCTGACTCTGTTCATGGTCATGATTTTGCAAAGTTACCGATTACTGTGATGAGGATCAAGGATCCTTCAGTGATCAGCAGTCTAGGTGAGGTAGGGTTAGTTAGTGATCCAGTACTGAAGGAATGTTTCAACTATCCCAATAGTCGAGAAGTGCCAGTACTGGATCCCTGGCAGAGCAGGTTTGAAGCCTTGACAAGCCCTACCTCACCAGACTGCTGATCACTGAGGGATCCCTGATCTTTTGTGACTTCAAAGCATATATCAAATATAGAGTATTTTGTTAGTTTCTTTACGGTGGAACAGAAAGAGCAGGTAGTGTCCGAAACATTTAACAATTTGTGTCCAGACTAGCAGAGATCTGCACTGACCTCACCTATTATCACAGTATCCGTTGCTATATTTTGGGGAAAGAAAATGATGATAATGTTGGCTGTGGTCGACCAAAAAGAAACAAAATATTGAAACATATTTAAGAAACGTGTAAGGGTTGGTAAATCGCCAAGAGGCAGCATAACAAATTGAAATGTAATTCATATGCTATTAAAAGATTCGGTAAAGTGGCAGATCTGTGTTTGGAGTTTATATAGGATTTTCCAGGGAGTTTTTTTTTCCCATTACTGTACTATTTGGACTGATGCAAATTACATTACATTACATTTATTTATATAGCGCCAGCAGATTCCGTAGCGCCGTTATAATGAGTGGAATCATTTAAAATCACGCACAATAACAAACTGGTACAAAAGGAAAAAAGGGGACCCTGCTCTTGTGAGCTTACAATCTAGTTGGTGGTTGAGTTGGAACCTATTTTATTCTGATGGTTTGTCAGCTTAAATACAAATGTTGACCAACTAATATCTGTGTGTTGAATATTTAGTAATATTTGTGGGGCAAGCTATATAGCTTACTTAACTCTATATTAGGATTTAACCCTGCACCCTGTCTTGTTATACATTGTATAGGGTTTCCTGTGAGCATTCATGATTTATATGATTCATTTCTTCGAGGTTAATAGGTAAAGTGATTATATTGACCGTGTAATGTAAACCTATTTGCAGCAAATCATGAATCTCTACAGCATCAATGTT
Organism: Spea bombifrons; assembly: GCF_027358695.1. Classification (NCBI taxonomy): domain Eukaryota; kingdom Metazoa; phylum Chordata; class Amphibia; order Anura; family Pelobatidae; genus Spea; species Spea bombifrons. The sequence continues at coordinate 7,532,654 of NC_071093.1, read as the reverse complement.
TTTAGTGGTGGTTTTAATCACCTTTACAGAGTAACCCCCCCCCAAACACATTTCCTGCGAAATAATGGTATTAATACTTACATATAATATTAAGACCATAAATCTGTGTTGACGGGAATAGTCATAGACAAAGTACATCCATCGCTTTATCATATAATTATTCATTGTTAGTCAATAGCTTGAAAAAGATAATTACATCCATATGTTTGCCATTATTTTATCTCGAACCTCACCATGGAGAATTTGCATCTTCCACGTAATTTTACTGAAGTGTCAATCTTTAATTATCTACGGTGATTCATGTACCATACTCTATATTCCATGCAATATGCGCCTAAATGAACAATGTTGTCTAGATAAATCAGATATTTCCATAGAATTGCAAATGGAATGGAAAATTACTTACAGAGAAAGAATCCTCATTGTGGAATTATTAGTTTCAATATATTTATATCAGTAAATACCTCCCAAGGATCCCGGTTTTTGTAGGACTAAACTGTGTCCTGCTGTCCCATATATATCCATGTGGCTCTTTAGGTATAGTAGGTGGTGGCCCTGCCTCTGACCACACCCCTCCTAGAGCCGACAGTGCTATTTTCAGGAATGACCACACCCCCTTCAACTTGAAGCCACACCCCTTTACACCTCTAGCCACACCCCTAACACCGGTATCCCAATTTGGACACCTGAAATGTTGGAAGGTGTGATATTCTAGGACTATCTAACTTTATCTAGTTTTATTGTTAAATAAACTGCCAAGTATGATGAAGGAACCAAAAATGTTGGTCGTATGACCACGGTTTTTGCCATGCCACGTTAATTATTCGTATTGTCAAATGGCACCAACTGTGTTCCTCTGTAGCAAATGCAAACGTCAATTATAAAATGTAACTTGGCAAATCAAAATGTACTTTATCATAAATTGCTGCAAATTATCTTTAGAATTATTAGTGTTTCTTGCCTACCAACTACCATAGCGCAGGCTTTGGAAAATGTCCAAGCTTATTATGCAAAAAATATGCCTATTGCCTGTAAGAACATCGAGGTATAGATATATAAATAGTTTACTTTATATCTTATGATACAGCTATTTTATAATCCTTCAATATACATTCAATTACTTTGAAATCCAATCACCTTCCCAAAATCGCCATGGGAGCTTTAAACTGTATTTGATTCGTTGGCAAAAAATATAATCCACTATATACCATAATCCATATGCATTTTGCTGCAGTCACTACCTAACGCAAGCATTTTTCATGGAAGGAAGATCTAAAAAAAAAACCCATCTATATGGGCTGTAGTAATATTATAGCTTGGAGGAAAGCTCAGCCAAGAGACATTGTAATAAAGCGACTTGAAAACATTTTATCGCCCAGCTAAAACATGTTTAATACCAATAGCTAAACATGATAGCTAAGTGGTCCCTTTACATTGTTGTGATGTCCCTCTTCCAAATGCATTGGGGATTCTGAAGAATTGCCCCATATACATTTTCTCCTTTCCCGGATCTCCCCAGTTGGCTTGCCGAACATACTTCACGCCACATGTAAACCATGCTAGCTCCAGCAATGACTTTTGTGATGATTCCACCAACGTCAGCATCAAACATTACATTAAGGTCAATGCCAGTGCTCTGTATAGTATTCAGTTATGGTCCTTCATGAAGGGCTGACCTGGTCTTGCACTCCTCTTAAAATAAACTCGTCTGGGTTGGCCCTTCATAATGCATAGTTGGTTGGAATATTTGAAATGGGAATTACGGTTCAGTAAACAAAACCCACTTAGAACCAATCCATAAAACATACGGGGGGAAGGGTGAAAGAGTCTCCCTGAAAGGAGGGATGTGATTGGTTCTTCCAATGCACGGGTCCCTTATGGTTGTACATGACATGCAGACCCTAATCAAAGGTGACAAATGCTTTGATGTCAGTACGCACCACATGAGAGCAACGCAGATGCTATCAGAAGAACCAGTTCTGCTCCATTCAGGGGTAATACTGAGGGGTCGCACATCACATGTCCCAGTTTATACTGTTATACAGATATAAAAAAGCATATTACATAATTAGGATCATAGCTCATTATATTGGGTTTAAAGGGGTGGTTAAGTCTCAAGATCACTGTTATAAAAAAAATATCTAAATCTCTCTTGGCCTTCCACAGACCTAATTTTGGTCTTGGAAACATCCAACTCAAGTAAGCAAGAATAGCAAGGAAACTGAATTTTAAAATTATTTAAATCATCAGTTTTCAGTGTCCAACATGAATATCTATTTCTAGAAACATTGTTTTATTTTTACCATACAGCTTCTAACGTAATAAACCTCTTCAACCACCCAAGGTGCTATCTACCAAATGTAGACCTGGCCATTGGCAGCTACGAGACCTGACATTCTTATGACTTTCCAGTGGATTCCTTCATCTAAAGTCCCTTTGGTTTTACAAAGTTGCAATCTTGCTTTATTACATTATACTTATTTATATAGCTCCAGCAGATTCCGAAGCGCATTCAGTGGAATAATTTAAAATCACACAGTAACAAACTGGTACAAAAGAAGAAGAGGGCCCTGCTCTTGTCTAGTCAGTGGATGAGGGGGAAGTGAAACAATAGGAGAGGATGGCTTGGATGGGGATGAGTTGATCAGGTCCGGATGTAGAGGTTGTTGGTTGTTCAGATGGCTTGATTAGGATTATGGCTGAGAGTGTTAGGAAGAAAGGTTGTACGCTCTTCAAAAAGGTGGGTTTTCAGGGAGATTTTGAAAGTCACGTTCGAGGGAGAAAATCTGATGGAATGGGGAAGGGAATTCCACACAAGGGGGTGCAGCACGGGTGAAATCCTGAATACGGGATTGGGAAGAGGTAATGGCGGTAGAAGACAGACACAGGTCATGAGAGGAACGAAGAGGGCGGTTAGGGGTGTATTTGGATAGCAGGGTAGAGATAGGGGGATATAACACCACCGAGATGCCTATATTGATGTCAAGCTACCATGCCTGTTATCCAATGAAAATACCAAGACAATGACACACAATGGACTCTTACCCAAGCCAACTGACTACATAAAGCAAGTAAGTGAAATTAAACATGTAACCAACAACCAGCAAACTGTGCATTTTGTAAAGGTAGGTGATTCAAAGCCCTGACCATGAACTCAACAAAACAACATCAGTTACAAAGTAATATGTCAATAAGGCCAGCTAGCGTATGTGACTATAATGCCCATAATGTTACGTGTCTGGGAGTCATCAGATTTGTCACCTAAAAATAGCTCAAACAGAACAATTGCAGAATTCTGTAGAAATATGGCTCTAAATATAGTAAATCTATCTGGGAGCGAAATGTACTCATAATTAGAAAATCAATTTGACTAGGTCAAATGTTTTCAGTTGACAGATGGTCATATATGCTACACATTAGCATTGTCTGATGGAATACACGTGTGCATTCCATAACAATATACCCAGAATATTTTCTTTATTTACTTTGCAGAATCTCAAGTTAGAATACATGGGTAATATATATATATATATATATATATATATATATAATGTTATTTATATAGTGCCAACAATTTACGCAACACTTCTTACACCCCATACATACTCCAAACTAGATTTGACAGACTAAGATAAACCATTACATTAGGTAAAGAGGGCCCGGCTCAGAAGCTTACAATCTAGAGGATATATATATATATATTTACACACACACACACAATATATATCTCAAGTATATAAATGTAATCTGCTATTATCTGATTTAGGAATATCTGTATTAGGAATATTGTTCTTTATATATATATATATATATATATATATATATATATAAGCATGCCAGTGGTATTCCCAAGTGTGCATCCAGCCAGCTTTTTCTTCAGATTTTCTAATTGTGCTCTCCTCTCCATGCAGATAATGAAACTGGCTTAATGTTTCAAAAGAATATACTGTGAACAAGCACTTAATGATTTACGTGCGCATTAAGCATATTAAACAGGAGAATAATATATGCAATTATGCATCATTTAGAAACATTTCCAAAATGGGAAACACATGCGATGATCTGAGTACCTAGAACCTCGATTTCTCTCCCAGGTCTCCAAGATCCCAAATCAAGCCTGCGATATAATGCATGAAAATCCTACTAGGTTTATAATGAATGCACTCTAAGGCACGGATCATCTTTCAACCATAATATGCAAGATGAACCATGCATAATTTTTAAACAAACACTGGGTGAACTCCAGTGTGATTCGCTGAACTATAATTGTTAATTTCCTTAATTTTTATGGTATGACAGCGAAGAATTACAATAACCTTTTTTTACTGCCAGGAGGTCCTGCGACAAATTAAACAGGGTAAATATTACATTGCCACGATGGCCTACAGTAATAATCATGTTTTTTGTACGGTAGCAGCATAGTACAAATGAAAGGGCACAGTAATTTCTCTTGTCTGGTTTAGAACAGGGGAAAAAAATATGAACAGCATGGATATTGCCACAAAAGTAGGCATTTAGAATGTTTTTGTTTTAATAATACTAATATATAATATCATTTTATATATATAATATATATATATATATATATATAACATTAATACTAATTATTTATATATATATATATATATATATATATATATAATATGTGTGTGTGTTATTCTTCATCTCATAACTTTTTTCCATTGAAATAACACATCGTCAAACTGAAGACGCAGCCATTAAAAATTATGAAAATCAACAGATTATTGAAAATGTGTTAAAAAATAACAAAATAGCCATCGAACAGCCTACAGGGCTTAACTAAAAACTGTTTCTAAACATTATTTACACTGGCCGTACATACAATAACAAATAACAAAATATTTGTATACAAATACAACTAACGAAGGATTTCCTAGAGACGGAATTATGACTTCATTCATAGATAATACTCAAGAACTATGGAGAATAACTGAAAAGAACAAAAGTATGTGTTGGTGTACAATGATAGTGTATCCTTTATGATTCTCGTGTTTATAACATGTACTTATCAATCAGATATAGAATACAGGCCTTTAGATTCTGAATGTAGCCATTCTATATGGTCTGAAAAATAAACTCGAGTCTAGTGCCATTACAGGTGAGTAAAATCTTAATTGGGAATCGGATATATCTACTGGGAAATCTAAAGTCTTTCAGCAGCCAAGAAGCGGTAGCTGCAAGTCCAGCAATAACAAAAAATACCAATATCTTATCTAGATTCCAAATTTAGGATTGAAAGGATTGTGAATTGTATTTCTTTGGAATCAGTACCCCCCCCCCAATCAGTTTGCCTGGTCACAATGTATATGATGAACAACTTAAATATATTTTGCGGCGATCAATAAACTATTCCCCTATGGTTCACATGGTGAACCTAATGAATACACAGATGTGGAGTGGACAGTGAGAGCACATGTCAACACGATGTGTTGTGTTATTACATCCAGTTTGTCATTGCTTGCCCTCACCCCCTGTCCAAACACAAACATATTAATGAGAACACACGTTACCATTCAAAAGTTTGGGGTCAATCTGAAATTTCCTTGTTTTTTTTTTTTTTTAAGGAAACGCAAATTTTGTCCATTAAAACAACATGAAATGGATCAGAAATCCAGCACAGATGGGGTTAATGTTGTAAATCACTATTGTAGCTGGAAACGGCTGATTTTAAATGGAATATATTCATAGACGTGAAAAAAGGCCCTTTATCACTCCCATCACTCCTGTGTTCCAAAGGCGCGTTGCGTTCCCTAACCCAAGTTTAAAAGGCTAATTAATTGATCGTTAGAAACCCCTTTTGCAATTATGTTACAGCTAGGAATGTCCTTGATTTCCATGAAAACAGCTCAGTGACCCCAAACTTTTGAAGGTGCTGTAAATGATTAGGTCTCTTGAATACTTACTTTTAGCAATTTACAACGGATCTGTGCAGAAACCATATGGCTGTTTCGAAGATTTCCCACTCTAAACATTAAAGTTAGTTTGCCATCTCTCATGGAGATGACAGCATGTTCACTGAACATTAGTGTCTCTGCTCTCTTTTTGGGCTGAGACATCTTTATAAACATACAGCCGATCAAAAAGGCATCAACTATGGAACCCAGGATGGACTGGAAGAGGAAGAGGATAATCCCTTCTGGGCACTTGTCAGTGATATACCTAAATCCATAACCGATGGTGGCTTCGGTCTCAATGAAGAACAGAAAGGCTGATGGAAAATTGTAGACGTTGGCCACACAAGGTGTGTAATTCACATCATGGGCTTTGTTGAGGTCTCCTCTAATGTAGGCTATGACCCACCACATGGATGCCATGAAGAGCCAGGCTACTGTGTAAGTGAGGATAAAAATGAACAGGTTCCAACGCCATTTCAAGTCTACAAGGGTGGTGAACAGGTCAGATAGATATCTGCTGGTCTCACTACCCAGGTTCCCATGTTGGACATTACATCTGCCATTCTTCTCCACAAACCTCTGTCTTTTCCTCTTAGGGGCAGCTTGGTTAAAACCAGAGCCACTGGATGAAGTGGTGACTACCTGATAATCGTCCCCAAATTTCCTTCTAAGTGCAGACATAATATGGAAAAGAAAACAGCCAGAGTAAGTGTCTGTGGAAATAGGAATGGAATTATATAGAATATGCTTTTTTTTTTATCTTCCTGTTTATTTTATTTTTCTTCTCTGGTACCTTCTGCTTCAAATGGTTTTAGAGTAATGACTCCTGGTTCCCAGCGTCAAATAATATCATTCATCACCATCCATGGAGGGTTTTGTGAGAAGCAAAAGTGGTTACAAATCTGATTTAGTGTATCAATTTCTCTCTTTTCTAAACACAATACAAATGATGTCATTATCTCATCCCCAGATCCTCATCCTTTGGCTTGGGCTCTGCAGCATTGCATCTGCTGCCGGTTTTTCCTGAAAGTTGGCATGCAGAAGGAAAGAAATGTATAGAAAAGAACCTGCTTATAAGTGTGACATCAGACCCTGGTCCTGGTCAGGTAAAAGTGTCCTGCTGGAATCTTTTCAATGAAGCCTCTTCTTGGAACTGTCACTGAGCACAATGCCCATGGGTCCAAGCACTGGTCCAGTTTGGTAGCCTCGGCAGCATCGTCCCCCCTCCCCCAATATGGAGAGAAATGTTCTTATGGCTCTAACGATGTGAGCTTTGCACTGGAAAGGCTTCCAAGCCACTCGCTCGCTTCCTGGGATGAGGGTAACAAAAGCTCTGATGAATCTCTCTCGGGGGATGCTGTGTTTTGCTCGGGTTCCTGAGCCTCGCTGCTCTTCGCAGGCGATCTCCTCGGGGTCTCAGCCGGCAGTGCTGGGGATATTAATAGAGCCGCAGAGTTCTTTTTATCGTGCGAGGTGGGAGAGTCATGATTGTGTTGAGTGAGTGTGTGTGTGTTGGAGAGAATGGAGAGAGTGTCGGTGTGATCAGCGGCAGCAGCTCGCACTGACTCCGCCCGCCCCCCTCTCTCCCCTCCACTCCCCATCTGCACGGGTCCCTCCAGACTGCAGCAGCCTCCACCAAGGGGTCAAACTACGGGGGGTCTCCTCATGCACCTGTCCCAAAAAATGCACCAACTCCCAGCCGTGTGCATGCATTCCATGCACGCGAACATTTACAGTAACATGCTACATGCATTGCAGGCAGGGGCAGGCAGAAGGGGGCAATCTTTCTTCCCATTTTTAGGTTTTATCTATCTATCTATCTATATATATGTATGTATATATATACATATACATAGAATATATATATATATATATATATACATACATATACATACATTATATATACATACATATACATACATACATATAGATACATTATATATATATATATATATATATATATATATATACATACATATACATACATTATATATACATACACACATACATATATTTATATACACACATATATATATATATATATACATTATATATATCCATACATGCATATATACACATATATATTTATATACATATATATGTATGTATACATTATATATACATACATATATACATTATATATACATACATATATATTTATATACATATATACATTATATATACATATATATATATAGACACATTGTATGTACGGTTTGCAGAGCTTGGAACTTTTTCTTTTTCCCCATGCAATTAAAGTGATCGCCGCTGCTTCAGATCAGTGGGTTCAGAGCCGAGTATAACCGGGTAATTCGCCCGGAGAGCTGGTTGTGGGTGTGAGGGAGGAGGGAGGGTGAGGCAATAAATAGCTTTTAACTCTTCCTGGCAAAGAAGGGTAGCGAACTAATAATAATAATAAAATAGGCTGCAAGTAAGCAGTGTCAGTGTGACGGGTGGGGGATACTTAGTTACCCTACAGCAGATAACGTTACTCAGAGATGTCAGCTGCTGCAGAACCTCTTGCGGTGTACTGTGTACTGAGATATGGAAAGAATAAACGACCAAAGATGTTCTGCAGCAGCTTCACACAACCGAACAAACCATTAACCCCTTGGGCACCAGCAAGCTGCCGGTACTGACTCTTTGGTAGGTTATTTCTCTGGCAGCTTACGCCGCCGGTTCTCTTTATACCGGTACAGTAGTAGTTAGTTCCCATACATGACAGGGACCCCTGGTGACATCAGAGGTCATGTGACTGTAGAGGTCACATGATACGGGAAGATACAGAGGAAGCGTGTCGGTAATGGGGCGTCTCTTTTATATTAATAATAATTATAATAACAGAAGTTTCCAGCTTATGCTGTTGCTCACAGTGTTTACCGCATGATATGGAGGGAAAATTCAAGGCAAGTGCAGCTTTATGTTTCTTACAATACGCAGCACTCCATGTGTATGTCTGTCTCTTTTACCCTCCCTGTGTCTCTCCATCCCTGCCTCTGGCTGTCTCCCTCTCCATCCCTGCCTCTAGCTGTCTCTCTCTCCATCCCTGCCTCTAGCTGTCTCACTCTCTCTCTCCATCCCTGCCTCTAGCTGTCTCTCTCTCTCTCTCCATCCCTGCCTCTAGCTGTCTCTCTCTCTCTCTCCATCCCTGCCTCTAGCTGTCTCTCTCTCCATCCCTGCCTCTAGCTGTCTCTCTCTCCATCCCTGGCTCTGACTGTCTCTTCTCTCCATCCCTGCCTCTAGCTGTCTCTCTCTCTCCATCCCTGGCTCTGACTGTCTCTTCTCTCCATCCCTGGCTCCGGCTGTCTCTAGCTGTATCTATCACTGACTCTGGCTTTCTCTCTAACACTTTTTTTTCCTCTCGCTCCATGTCTAGCTCTCAATCTCTAGCTGTCTCTCTTTCGCTACACCAAAAAGACAACTTTAGACAAATATTCCCAATCTTTCCTCCCTTCCATTCTTTCCTTTCAATTATTTTCATTTCTTTTCCCTTCCCTCCTTTCATTTTTCTTTTTTTCCCTTCTTTCCTCTCCCTTCTTTCCTCTACCTTTCATGTGAATGTGCGAGCTTAACATCAACGATTAACTAAAAAAATGTATTTGCATATCTGTGAATGTGATATTTTTCCTTGTAGGTATGTTCCACTAAACTCCCAAACCCGTGAACATGATCAACGAAAACGATAAAGTTCCGAGAATTTCGTTGTACTCCATGTTTTGAGTATTAGATTTCTCCCCGAATCATTTATTTACCTGCCATTATATTATTTTATACCTTCTAGTTTTGAAAACAAAGTGCCAAAGAACCCAGCCTTACTCTGTTCCCCGCTGGCTGATGTGCCTAAAAGAAATGTTGCATCCCTGATATAATATGTTGAGGTGGCATTCAGTAAAATAAATTGTCATTTTACATTTGTTTTAGCTATAGACTTAGAAAATGGGGGGGGGGGGCATCCAGTCACTGCTACTTATAGCTTTACAACAGACGACAAAGAATGACATAAAGACACCGCAGCGAGATAAAATACTAGGTGCATGTAAAGAGGACAACTAGAGAGACGCACAATAGCAAAAAGAAACAGAGCAGACAATTACAAAGACAGCCATGTAAACACCCATCACTGTTTCTTTCAATTCACTGCACTTAGCAATATGACTTATTCCGAGAGATACCTGGATCTTTCCAGCGCCATGCTATACGATGAATCATCCAAAAATCTATTAGTTGCCTAATTTTGTGTAAACTTGTACTTGTGCTGCACCCCTTCTGTGGGATTCCCTTCCTCGTTCCGTCAGACGTTCTCCCTCGGACGCGACTTTCAAAAACTCAGAAAATCCACCTTTTTCGGGAACCGTACAGCATTTCTTCTTAACACTCTCAGCCGACATCCTAATCAAGCCACCCGAATGACCGGGAACCTCTACAGATGATCCGGACCCGATCAACTCATCCCCATCCAAGCCGTCCTCTCCTACTGTTTCACTTCCCCCTCAATCGCCGACTAGATTGTAAGCTCACAAGAGCAGCGCCCTCTTCTCCTTTTTTTACCACTTTATTATTGTATAATGATGTTAAATTATCCCACTGATTGTAACCGCGATACGGAATCTTCTGGCGCTATATAAATAAATGAAATGTCAATGTAATAATTCTATAGCTTCTATAAAACCAAGGTTCGGCTGGATTTGTTACTTTAATTGTGTTAGTGTATAAATATTCCCCGGGAACACAATTAAGGGGTTAGTTCAGTAAATAGCAGGTTGGAAAGAAATTAACCGTCTGATCCTTTCGTGAAGGGCAGTGGGTTTCTCCTGACTTGTCACTTTATGATGTATGGTTAATGATATTTTATCCACACTTCAGTTCACGTACGGAACACACCAATGCTTCGAATATCTCACAGAATATTTTTAAAGTGTTGATAGCCTCTGGTCTATACTGAAATAATGTGCTCAGAGGATTATATTTTATAATATACAATAAAGTCATTTGAAGAATCTACAGACAGTCCTGCTGAAATGTTAAGGTTATACGAATACTGAGAGAGGTGGTTGACCTTGGTGAAGATTGGTCAGATTAAGTTAAAAGTTGTTTCATGTCTGTTGCATGTTTTTTGTAAAGATGGGATTACCGCATATCTTTCATGACTCTCTAATTGTGATTTGTTAATAAATTTAGCGGAATACCCCCGGAAATAAAGCTGGTGTAGCATTGCACGTGTCTGTAACACTGTATCCACTCTTTCATGGCCTTAAAATGTAAGCAGAAGTCATCTCTCCGCCAGACAACGTTTGAGGCCGAAATGACAATAATTAGGCCGTCATTAAATCCAGTTTTGGTTTCTTAAAATATATCGGAAAGCCAGTAATGGACATGATACTCTCGGTGGCCGGGAGTGTAGATGTCTGTGATGGATCTAATTATGATGACGTTTTAGCAGATATTAATTTATTCGAATCTTTAGACCATGACGGTTATATGAGAGCCACTTGTCTGAACTAACAGTAGAGAGTGCAGACAAGGATGTTAAAGAGCCTGGTCAGTTTAACCCTATCTTTAAAAGTGTTTCATGCTAAAAGGATTAAATGGAATTAATGTCCCCCCCCCATGCATTGTCTATCAGTATTGATGAAATTATTATGTTTGACCTTTTTTTTGTTTTTTGGAAGTTTGTGGCTATTGGAATTATAAAAGTAAAAACCAAAAAGACTAGATGCTACAGAGGGTGCTGGCATTGTGTTATCTTGCATCATAAAACAAAGAATGAGATCACACAGTAAACTACCAGGTACAAATCTTATTCTTTTGACATCTGGACTCAGCTTTACATTTGGGGAGAACCCTAAAACTTTCTTAAAGGGAGAAAATAGATATCACAAAAGTATGAATGAGACCAGATGGAAGCGCATGAATAACCTTAACATTCACACTGAACCAAGTCAGTGTATAAAGTCCAAGAAGTTTGGTTCAGAATTAGATTCAAATGTTTTGTCTCAAAGGATGATGTATCAGCGAGTGAACCACTAGCAATCATCCACAATGAAAAACAGAAACATTTGCTTCATACCGATACGTGATGTTATATGCGGGAGACATTTTTTTGTATCTTAAAACAGCAACCGGTTTCAGCTCCGAATGCCATTTTCAAGGTGAACTATACTAATCGAAGCAAACAGGTTATTTAGAGCACTCAGTTCTAGTTTCCAGAATACTTCACACCTAAGCAGTGATAACGTTCTGTCTGTACCCTGTGGCTCTACCGGAACCACCTCCAAAAGTCGCAAAAGAGCCATGGGCGACATTATGATAATGCATGGCCACGGCGTTGTATTTTTCTCCTTTGTCCAATATCTTATCCACATTGTGGATCGCTGACTTATGTTCAGAAAGCCTTTCACGCAAAAGGCGCTGATTACAGCCGATATAAAACTTGGAGCACAGACAAATCAGCAAATATACCAGCAGTTAATAAACTGTCTCATATATTCTTTGTTCCCTGTATATGGGTGAGTAACATATTTAATAGACGTAGTGTTGTTACGCTGGTGATTTCACCGCCACCTTCTTCACTTTCACCTTGGGCTACAATAAAAAAAAATACATTTCTCAGGTTTTAGTACATCTTCTCTGTTTGACCTCCTGTCCAATGTTTCTGCTCGATGAAACCTCTTCATTAATCTTGATCAACATCGTCTTTCAGGTTAAGGTTTCTTCAAGTTGGGCTTTGGCTGACTTCTCTGTAGGATAGGAAGGTACAAGGAATGTACTGGTAAAAACAGGACATTTTACTGAAAATATTGTACTGTGTTATTGTCTGGTTGGGGGTCTACAAGACCCTCAAGTGCCCATTAGTATGGCCACAGCTACCAAAGTCAAAGGTTCTATTCTTTGATAACATATAGTTTGGCAATCTATGTCAAACTGCTGGATAACATGGATCTTCATCAAAAAGACCAGTATATCTAAAAACAACTCAACAATTTTCTTTAAATTCTGTAACATACCGCAGTGAAGTTAAGCTGCCAAAATGAGAACAATTCAACAGCTTTTCACTTCCAAATACCCTATAGATGTCAGTGGAAGTCATTATTTGTGAGTTAGCGGTGGCAGTCCAAGTACAGTAGTAGCAGTGAAAATTACGAGCCAAATTATCTGCCGTATTTACCAAATGAGCTAGCTGACAAAGACTGCTCTGCACAGAAATAAAATTGCATTTGGCGCGCTGCGTTTGCCAAATTTAGGAATCCCAGCTGTCTGATAATTTTGAAAGTAGCTGTTGGTAAATGTGCCAAATTCCAGCAGGTTAGCTTTGACTAAATACTAAATTGTGAATTGAATCTGTATTATTAAAAAATATATATATATGCATATCTTGTCTAACTGGAACAGCACCTTTAAACTTCATTATCGTAAACAAAAATATGATCTCTTTTTATGACTTGTGCTACCTTTTTCCTGTAAATATATCTTAAAAAATTAGAAGAATTAGCTCACATATGGAAAAAAATATATATATGATTGTCGCTGGGGGTTACATTCCATTATATATACCCTGTCTGTAGCCTGGTCACAAAAGTGTTGTAGGATTTGACATGTTTTCAAACGGTTTAAAGATTGATTGTTAGACCCCTACTGTGCTTTGAAATGGGATTTGTAATAGCTCGGCGCGGAAGTGATACCAGCGCAGGTAGATTGTCTGCTCAGTCGTGTTATTTTGTGTGTACTGGTCTTTTCCCTGTTTGTAAACATTCATGTATGTCACGCGTGTACATGTCTAGGGTAGACATTATTTACCTTACAACGAACGTTCACGTCACCAGATCTAGTAAACCGTATATTTCCGTGAGGCCTCGTCACAACAAAGCAACAAAGAATTCGTTATTTTTCAAATACACGGAACCATTTATTGGTTGGGTCTGGAAAGTAACAGTTCTAGACTAGTCTAGAAGAGGTCTCCATCAACAACCTCAACACATTCTTACCCTAATTTTGTGTTTGTTCTGTCCAGCTCGTTAAAGATGTAGATTTAAGAATCCATGATTCCCAGTGATCTATGGGTTAGGGATCATGGGAGGAGATGTTAGACAAAGACATATGTCACTTTGCACCTTTGTTGGTTCACCAGAAGGTATCACAACCACTTTGGACTGTCTTCTCTAGGAACAATGTCCATCTTCAAGTAATGACGTGAGGATATTTTACATTTTTCAAATGGACCAAAAGCGATTTGGATTACTCCATTTTTGGTCCATTTGTTTTTCGTTCTCTGCCCATTTGGTTCGGCCGATCAGTTCCGCGTCTTGCCCAGTGCCCTCATTCATTCACTGTCACTCTCTCACACTCTCATTCTAGTTCACTCTCTTTCTCACTTAATGTTTCCCTACCTTCTCTGCCTACCACTTCCACTTATGCCAATCTGCCAATTCTGCCAATTCTTAGTAAATTCAAACTTCCTTACATTACATCTTACTCTTTTTTTTTTTTGGGGGGGGGGTGGTTCTGTTTATAGAGAAAGCAGGAAGGCGCCGCGGCTGTCATTGCAGAGATAAAGATATTCCTGCGTCGTGTTTTCTTTTTAAGCAGAGCATAGTACCGTGTTGCATAGAAGAACAGCTTGTAAATTAAAAACAACTAAGGATGGGTATACTGGCTAAGTGATGCTAAAAAATGCAACATTTCACGAGGCAAAATCTATTTATATTATAGTATGTCTTTAATAGTCAATTAGGAAGACAGAAATGTGGCCAGAGGGGAAAGAACCAATTTGCCAAAAATAAAAACAGTTCTTGGCTGTGATATTAAACATGTAAATGTACATATTTTCATAATGACCATTTATTCAAGATTAAAATACATGGAGACATTGAATGGCATAACCATTGACTCTACATAACAAAGTGAAAATTCACACTAATTGTAATTGTAATCACTTTTTCACTATATTGACACTGAACCTCCTTATTTTGGGATTAAACTTTTTTTCTCCCCAAAGCCAGTGCTGAATGAAGGCCTGAGTGGATACCAGGTCCCAATTCTTTCCTCTGACTCTAAATGGAGGGCCAGATCTTCTCGGATGGAAATCACTAAAGTCTTTGAGAGAAGGTGGTGGCCAAAAGCTTTGGGTTTGTATCCACAATATGGATATTTTTTTAAAATTAGATTTACTCTAAATTCCCTGAGCAGGGAATGGAGGAGAGTGGTGAAGTATATACCCCCAAGCTTATTCTATTACCCCTCACCCTGCCCTGCACCGCAAGGGGGGAAATGGTGGCGATAGTCAGTCCTTTATTGGTTAATTTATTTGTATAGCAGGAGAGGGGGACTTGTGAGTCCCCCCCGAACCCCAAATTAGAACTCACTACACTTTGGTGAGTTGCCAGCTTTGTAAGCTCACCTCTCCTTCATGTGAGTGTATGCATGTGCTTTGTTTTTTTTTGTAACTAAATTGAGGTGGTTTTAGTGAATTTTTTGAGTTGCACTTTTGTCGAGCAGACTCGCGAGTCACAGACGCTCGCAATTTAGCGAATGGACCCGAAGGCGACACATAGAATACCATATCAGTACTAAAAAAACTCTGCATAAGATACTTACACATATAGGTAAATGGTGTTTCACAACAAATTAATAAACATGTATAAAAATGTGAATAAAACTTTTCATCTAAATATGCCATAATCTTCAATTGCCGTTATATAAAAATGTTGTTAAAATTACATAAACCCGTTTCTTTCCCCTATAAGCTTTCCTGTTTCTTTTTGCTTCCCTCAAATTGGCACCAAAGAAGTAAAGATTTTTTTTTTTTTTTTATAAAACACTTAAAACCCTGTTTTTATGTAATCTTTCTTTTTATTTCTTTCAGATGTTAGATGTCTCAATTTTTTCTACAGGTGCCTACATTCTAAACAAATTCAAATTAAATTGAAAACACCTCCACAAAACATTTTCTATTCAAAATGAGTGATCATCGCTAAAACAAAAATGTCTGAATTTCTCTAGAAAATGATATTTTCTTCAACAACCCCTCGTTTGATTAAACTCGAATGTACCTCTCAGATTCTTTTAGTCTGCACTATGGTGCTATAATTATCGTAGCTGTTCTTTATCTTTTTTTCTCACAATAATCTTTGGTGCTTAATAAGACTTTCATCTTCTCTAATTCTCCCATGTATCTCTTTCATCAACGTCCGGAATCTGTGATCTTCTCGTTCCGCGCAACCTTTTTTACCCATATCGCCGAGCTTCCTAATTCTGTTTTGCTTCACGGTAACCTTGCCTTTTAGTCGTCCTTTTTAATGTGCTTCATAAAAATTCATGTATTTAACACTTTCACAATAATGAGCCATACGGCAGATGCTGGGAGTTCACAGCTACATTCTATTGGATTGTGAAAAAAATGCACAGTTTGAATATTTAAATGCTTTTTTTTTTTTAGAAATTATGGTGCTTGGCACAAATAAATACATATATTTTGTGCCCTACTTTTTTATTTATTTTTTTTATCTTTTTTTGCATTGAATGTAACGGATCATAGCCGTATCTTTGAGTTCTCTGGACTTAATTCCTATCTTCTTGAGGTGGTACCACCGTTTATTTGGCCAGGATCCTCAATAGAATAGCAGAACCCTCCCAGATTCCAGCTAAAACAATGACAGATGCTCTTCATGCTTTTTTTTTTTTTTTTTTTACATAGGATTTATTAATAAAATAACACAATAAAAGACATATGGAATGTAAGTATTTATAGAATGTACTTACACTTAGAAATTTGGAGTGTCTATTTTCTGGTCCTATTCATTCGGAAGAAATATAACTGAAAGAAAGATACATTATCACCATTTCCAGCTCTTTTTTCATAATATTAAGCTGTTAAAATGTTACATCGTCTTTTTTTTCCTGGAACCATAACTTTTTTGTAGCGACCAACCTAGCAACGTAAATGCCTGAGGAGCAAGCGCCTCCTGACTCGGCCGCCCTAACCAGCTGGTTCCTGTAATACTCATTACAAGCATGTTACACTGATATTTAATTAGAGGCTATAGCACCAATATTCCTTCTTCTGTTGCATATTTATGAATACGGTAGAAATAATATTGTACAATTTCATATCAGCGCTTACATCGTCACATCTTTGACAGCACCCGCTGTTGAAGTAATTTACTCCAGAAGAAATTCATTACTCCATATGTGGAATGAAACTTACTAGATGCTATTGAATAAAATGATTTTATCTGTTATTGTTGTTTCTCTTATTTAAACTAAGTGGACCTAAGAATGATCAGAATACTCAAGAAAAAAAAACATTGTAAGACTCAGAGACGCCAAGCCTTTCCAAACCAAGCAAAAAGTCCTACTCCCCCAGGAAAGCAGGTTCGGATTCTGACCCCATCGCCAGGAAGGCTTACACTTCAAAGAGGCAAGCGGCACTCAAAGTCCGCAAAATACAAAGCTTGTCAAAGTCAACAAAGGATGTATAAATCTCTTTTATTATCAATAGAGTATCCAACAGTCCCAGACACACTTAACGCGTTTGGCACATAAAGTGCTTAATCATAAGCATTAAAAAATCATTAAATACAATGTACAAGTGAAAGAACAAGGGCCAAACGTGTCTGGCTAGTTAACAAACATAGACTATGTAGATATTATTAAGGACCTAAATAGGAGGCCATTTGTCCATTACAGAGACTGGTCCAGTGTAGACTGGAGCTGCCGGAGAACCTCATGGGAACCAGGGCTGTCAATCGCTCTTCTGTTTTAGAGAACAAGGGTGAACTTTCAAGTAGAACATATTGCCTTTAATTTCGTTTTTTTGTGAATGGCATGCCAGTTTTCCAGTCCTGAAGCAGCGTCCCTCGTAAATTAATTGCTTGTTGGATCCGAGAGAGCTTCTGTCCATGTGCATCTCCACACCTTTGGCATAAAACACGCAACAGTTAAAGAATCTTCTACGTTTAATAGATAAACGAATAGTGTTTGGAATGACGGACACACAATACAGTGCAGCTTCCTATCCTTATCGTGTCTGTGGGCCTTCCAATTGCTGGAATTCTCCCGTTGTATGAATGTTCTAATACTAATGTTCTAAATGGGTTCCATTGACCCCGGTAATAAAATGAACCGAGGATTCCTAAGGCCCTTTGTAAACTACTTTGGTGCTTTTCACCTTGTTCTTGTAAGAAATACCTCCTAGTAAAACGTCATGTTAAATCGACAGGCAGTGAGATTAACCCTTCTGGGAATTTGTATCCAGAGAACCATGCGTTTGACATTTTTAAATGTTACTGTATGTAGCGCTACGTGAAAAATATTCTCCCAAGGAAACTTGTTCCCACATTCGAGTTCCCACCAACATTCTGCCAAAAATTCCCAACTTTCACCAATGGGAAATAACAACTTAACGGGGAAGAAGAATCCAGATGAGGGAGGTTTCAAATATATTGAAGCATTTGGTATTTTAGAATTGCCTAGAATTATTAAACATGCTGAACATTGGTGAATGGCTGCTAAATCCAGAAACAGCCTTGCTAGGGCAGTTAGATGCCATACCTCTTCTAATAAATATTTTTTAAATTATGTTAAATTATTCATCGATCATAATTTTTGCTGGGAATGCTTAATTGTCATGTGACACAAAATCCAGCTCTGATGGGTTGTTGCCATAGCACCTGAATTTTTTTTTTTTAATTTTTAATTGTTACATGGTAAAACATCTAGAGGAAGTTAAAAACTGACCAAAGTCCTGAGGTTTATTTGCTTAGCATACCATCGAGCACAATTAATGTCTGGTGGAAGAACGTCTTTAAATTAAATAAATTAAATTAAATAAATTGATACCTTTTACACCAATATGTCTGCTAGCTGGTGGTTAGTATGATGTATAGGTCCTCAGCACCTTGTTATTTTTAATTTGAGGTTCGCTTTATCCTATACATTAAAAAAAAAAAAAAAATCTTTTAACCACATATCTCTGTAAGTACGGTCCTTGTCACCTAAGTGGCGCATTATGGGTCGTATAAGAGCTCGTATAAGATCTGAAACACCTTCAGATGATATAGATGATATAGTCCGATTTACAGCTAATGAAGGATTTACCGGAGGCATATTTATGTCTTATAGACCACAATAGTCGGAAGCACCTAATTTATGGCACGTAAATAATTTATTAGAATTCTACTGTCTGATTGTTTTATATATCCCAACAGGAGCGCATTTTAATGAACACTTCTATTATAAAAAAGGGAAATAATTGGTAGACTGAGTTAGTAATAGCAAGGAGGTCGTATTTCTAAATGTCAAGTTCACGTAAGGTGCCTTCAAACGGCACACATAATAAAGCAACTCAGTGAGGGTAATAATTATGCATTCTAATTGACCAAAATAAAGAAAGCCAGGAATAAATGGCTTATGAATATAATTCATTTAAATCCTACCTTGCAAACAAAAAAAAAAAAATAAGGATTATTATTACGACCTGTACACAGAATAAAGGTTTGAGAGACAAAAGTTAAATGGCAGGAGCGTTGGGCTCTCGCAGAGTGGCGTGAATAGAAATATAGACGGTTTTGAAGGCGTATCATATATGTAAAAAGGTATTGACATTAAAGTGTTTTATTGTTTGACCTGGTAAGCTTTACTTAGCATGTTCTATAGAGTAGGGAAAAGATGTAGCTGCATCTGGAGCTGCCAACAGAATCGGCCATGATGGTCCCAACAATTGGGCTTAGCGATTGAGACTGCTGGTAGTCCGTTCAAGTCAGAGTGTCTGAGCCATTCTTTTGTTAAAGAGTTGGGTTACGTAGATTGGGCTCAGATATATACATATAGAAAATCATATATATATTTGATATAAGACATGTAAAACCAGTGGTGTCTTTGGGCCTAGACCAACTAGGCCTTGGGTGGCTTCTCTGCTCTAAGGGCAAAATGAAGGTCACTGATCTCCCAAACTGGCCTATTAACACATTAACCAGTTTATGTACGCCTGGTGGAGCAAGGCCTTAAAAGACGGAGCGCCGGAACATTCCACCATATCCTGGTGCTCAGTGGTAAGAAGGGCGGTATGGACGGGCAGCTGTGGGCGCAGTTCTGAGTACTGGTAACAGCAGAAACATTGTATTACTACGGGTAACTGATAGAACCTTCCATATCTTATTACAGAACTAAGTTAATACAAAATATGCACCGCCGTTCTTTTCTGGTTACCTGGGAAACATCTTTAAATAGCTGCCCAAATAATGTATTATTAGCTAAACCGTGAGTCTTCTTCAGTCAGGTGTGAAATTGTTATATGGTGATATTGTTAAATACTAATTTTAGTTAAATGTGTCCCCATAATTTAGAAAGGCTTCCGACACCTTAGTGTACTTCACAACACACTGGCATGCGGAAAATCATTTGCAATCGTCACGTCTTATCGATCCCGCAAATTCTATAATATTCCGAGGACTGGAAAGTAAATAGCAAAGTAGATTCGCCAAAACCCAAAATGATTGCTCGATTGGTGAATGCTCTTTGGCATAAAACGTGATAATTTTGTTGGGTTTTTCTAAAGATCAAGAGGTGTCTACCCTGTAACAGGTGATATTATAGGTCTTGTACCCAAATCTGTATATTTTTGGACATAGATAACAGATAAGAACCATTTGGCCCATCGGGTTTGCCCATGTTTCCTGCTTGACATGCAATAAACTGATACATGTATCACTCGGGTGCACATTATAACACCGGACAGAAAAAAGATCAAGCTTTTCATATTACAGATTTTGGTATTTCTTCAACAGTTTTCTCTGAAGTTTCTAGAAATATATGGTTTGACATATTATGGCAAAAAAAAATTAAAATATTACATTTCAAGTCCTGGTGGATTCCTGAAACACAGCAAAGGATATATTGTATACCCTAAATCACTGTTGGACTTTTCAGCACTACGACCTTGCTATGCGTTATGAGGCAAGGACCCTCTTAAGCTGCATAATGCATCATTCAATCATTGAGATGAATCTCCCATATTAACGATGCTTTACGCAAGTCTATCTCAGCCACAGAGAAGCCTCATTAATATTGGCCCCGTATAATACACAGCACAGTCAGGCAGTTCTCCTGAAGACTTCCAGGCTGGTGAAAAAAATCTTCGAGACCCTAGTATAGGTTATTGGACAGTGTAGCTAAAGTTGAAGACAAAAATGCAAACATTTGTTTTTGATAGTTTTGTAAAAGACAGCATTATTTTGTATGAAAACAGGCTTATATTTGGCTATATTTTCCCTTTAAGCTATAGCCTACTAGAAGGCTTTAATTAAAGGAGAAGAGGCAATTGTATACAGAGTAGAACCCATACAAGTAACATCAAGTATCCTGTGGCACTTAGGCATGCTTTTATTGTAATCAATAATACTGATCCTATTTCTGTACATATTCTTCACAAATACACAAAAACAAAGTCACGAGAGAGGCTCGGGTGTGAAGTCAGCGAGCTGGAAGATTTCATATCAGCAGAAAAAGTTCTTGAGAGTTAAAGAATGAAGATGGAGAACCTTGGACACGGCTGGTTTATTTCAGTTTCTCGGTTAGCAGGAAGATTGATGAAGTTCAGGCAGTTACTGAGTTAGATCCGCGGAAGATAATGTTAATCATTTGAGTATGACATCAAACGTGTATTCCTTATAGCTGGGCCTATATAATTTTACATATATTTGTTTCCATAAAGAAACTGTCACCACAGTGATTTTTTAATGTATCCTCCCCGCACCCTGGAGTGTGTAAAAAAAATACCAAACTGCATGCCTAATACCAGACAATAAGGATATGGTAGCCTCAACATTTCAGGTGCCCAAATTGGGTCTAGTTTCAGCACAGACCTCTAATGGTTTAAGAGCTTATTAGGACAGCCAGGGAAGATCAGAGGATCCGTCTCCATTATTGTGGCCTCCTCTGAGTACTTCCTCAACATGCCGGAGCCTCCGCGCACTCCACGGGGACAAACCTCTCCCTCGTTCCTCCCTGTTGCAGAAGTACTCGGAGGAGGCCACAATAATAATAAAGACAGGGCAGCGAGGAGCCAAGAGAAGCAGACCAGCGGAGAAGAACAAGGGGAGCTGCAGAGAAGAAGATGAAAGAGGTTGTCAGAGAAGGTAGAGCGACATTGAGAGAGAGAGTGAGAGAGAGAGTGAGAGAGAGTGAGAGAGCGTGAATGAGTGGCATCAAATTTTGTTTCCAAGTAAAAAAAGCCCTTAGAATTTCTTCTGAACCGGATGGACAGGAAAAGAAGTTTGTTGTCCAAAAACAAACGGACCAAAAATGAAAAGGTCCTTTGGTCTCACCGTTTAAGTTATTAGCCCCCAGTACTTAGACTGGAATGATGGAACAGAAAGCTCTCGGTAGGAAGTATTCCTGAGATTGTTTGTAAGCTACGGAAACGCTAATGGTTTCCATTTTCAAAGTCACAGTTGTCAAGGCACTTTAATCTATTCTGAAAGCCATTACCTTTTCATGATGTCAAATGAAATGAGTGATATCTATTAGATGCAGAGAACTTTCTTGCTTAATAGTATGGATTTGATATCAATTTATTCGCCCCTGTTCTTTCAGTAAATGGCATGTCTATTTTTCATTGGTGGGACGAACTGGATACATTTTCCGTATTTGTATCAGTTTGCTTTGACAAGCGATTTGTCCATACATCTTATTCGCTTGCATTTTTAATGATGCCTTTGCTTTGGAAAATCTATTTATACGTTCCTACGGTAACCCGCGGGGAATAAGAAAACCGCGAATATTTCCGGAAATTGTTTTGTAGGTTGAATGGTTAAAAAGCAATGAAGCAAATATTAGCAGGGCCATGTTTTATGCAACGCGGTGAATTAACGGCAAACCCGTGGCAGCTCGTCGATTAAGCTCCTGTCTCCGAATGTTTATTTTACATTTTTAATAATCCTGCCACCGCAAATTTGTGTAACCTGCGTTTTTAATAAAAAAAGTACAAAACATATTTACATCTGTCAAACGGTATAAATAACCCAAGAGATAACTGGCTGATACAAATTTGATTATAATTCATGGGATGGCAAAAGCAAACTCAGAAACATAGAATTTGATGGCAGAAAAGAACCATTCAGCCCATTTAGTCTGCCCGTTATTCCTGCTGTCTCATCTTAGACAAAGGATAGGCATATGCTAACCCATATGTGTGTAAATTACCTTAATGTGTTTTCCTCTACCACTTCTGCTGAGAGGCTGTTCCAATGATCTACCACCTTTTCAGTAAAGTAAAGCTTCCTTACTTTACATCTAATGTGTCCACAATTAGTGCTTAGAGGTTTACAGCATGCAACGTTTTGTCAGTGAGCAGGG
The DNA here is from genome assembly GCF_027358695.1 of Spea bombifrons. Classification (NCBI taxonomy): domain Eukaryota; kingdom Metazoa; phylum Chordata; class Amphibia; order Anura; family Pelobatidae; genus Spea; species Spea bombifrons. The sequence continues at coordinate 7,509,390 of NC_071093.1, read as the reverse complement.
AATGCCTGTTGTCATGTTAAGGTGTTTAAAGTGCCAGGGCTGCCCATCATCATGTTCCGATGGCCCTTTATCACTCCCATCACTCCTGTGTTCCAATGGCCCTTTATCACTCCCATCACTCCTGTGTTCCAATGGCCCTTTATCACTCCCATCACTCCTGTATTCCAATGACCCTTTATCACTCCCATCAATTACAGGCTGATTCCAGGTTTTATTTATTAACCCTTTTTTCCTGCTAAGCTGATATTTCTGTGTCTTGGAATGTCTTGGAATAGCATGTGCTGGTACTGCAGAGAATAGACTATGTGCGAGTATATGTACAGGTTTACTGGGCACTTCACCCTGCAGGTGTCCTATAAAGGGCTCATTGCATTGTGAAAGCGAGCCAAGAAGACTGCAGAAAGGTACTTAAGGATCTCTGTGTAAATAGCCTACCTCCTCAATTACCACGTCTTTACAAGTAATTGTCTGTGAGATATTATGTGAGATCTGTCCTGATACCATATGATTGCTGCCTGCGCAAATATACCCATCTTTCTTTCTCAATTAATTTAACAACTTAATGGAATCTTGATATCTTTCGCTGTCAAATATTCTTTTCTTTTTCCCCCGTTTGTTTTTTATTTAAAAAAGTAAGTGCAAACAATATCCGGATTATATATTATCCATGGAAACTGGAACCATTGGCATAAATACATATTAACTAATGTGACACTCACCTTCTATTTTGTGAAGAGTCAATCTTCATTGAGAATGTGGATTAGCACTTTGATGGTTCAGTAGGAGCAGCCGCAGCCGCAGCTTTTTTTTCCTGCAAGTTGCTGGAGATCCCAAAGAACTAAGTCCCCATAACACTGCTGAAAATCCAGAGACTCAGCTGTATTGCATACTCCATTGACCTGAAAGAGCACCACCAAACCTTTTGGACGCCACTGAAGTGTATGGGGTCCATTCAAGTCCATTGAGGGTGCAATGCAGCTTCCAAACACTGGGGGTCACTGGTGCACAGGAGTATATATACATAACCAGTAGGCATTTTTCAATCTACTACCAACAAAGCCATTCATCTTTACTCCCCCCCCAACTACCTTGGGGGGGGGGGAGTAAAGATGAATGGCTTTGCTGATCATCTCTAGATGACACCTGAAAAAGGTAATCTGGTACTGTAAATTTGAATTCAGGTGGTCTCAGGCTTGAGATCGTTCAATAATATTGTTGGGAATCTGTGTTGAGATTCTTAATAATAATAAGGAAATTTTAATGTACTGACGAGGTGGTAGATAAGTGGAACAGCATTCCAACAGGTGTGGTAAGGGAATTCAGACATGCATGGGATGGTCATATGACTAATCTGAATCCAAGAGAGACCAAGGACTGAGTGAGGTTTGAGTCTTGAAAGCAGCGAAAAAATGGCAGAAAATGCCATCAAATGTTATGTTTCTACATTTCTTGTACCAATTTTAACTTGTATCTTTATTTCTCAGTGATCAGCTCATAGTAGTATTTTTAATACAGCCCTGCAGCATATAGTTTTTGTTATAGTCACCTATGCATAGATGCATTATCACACTTGCAATTGCAATTCAAGAATCCTGTAGACAATTATTCAGCAAAATGTGGTCTTTATATAGACTCTGTTTCAGATTGTCATTCATTCATTTTCATTCTTTGTAGGGTAATGACTTGTCCATGTTTGATTTCCACTTCATTTATTTGTCTTTGTTCCCATTGAAGGCATATCATGCATGGCCCAGTGCACTCCTGTTTAGTGATTATGGAAAGAACGCCTTCATAATAAGCAGAAAAATGGAAAACAATAAGTTACCAGTAACCGCTGCATAATCTAATTTGGATCAGATCTGTTTTTTTGTTTGACATCATTGTCCTCTAAGTCCCTCGAAATTCACATATTTTATAATGCATTTATAATGTAAAAATGTTTATCTTGTCAGTAGGAACAGGAGGTGTTGCTCCTGGGCCGGTCCTCTATTATTTCAAAAAGAGGAACTTCTTGTTGGGTTTTATACATTCCAAAACAGTTAGTCTTGCTTCTGTATTGGATACTGATTGATACTAATAGGTTTCTGCCTTCACTTGTGACAACCTCTTTTCCCTATTTGTTGTGTTACAGAACAATGTATATGTAATGTATAGGGTTGGACACAGAGTTCATAGGAATCCAGTGATGTCCTTCAACTGCCCTCGATACATAACATCCCTAGAAGAACCCGGTTATCCACATAATAAGAACCTGCTGACAATCAGCCCAACAGTGCTGGTTTGTTCTTTAACAGTTGTAAGATCTTGCCTTGGTTTTTCATGTTGGGGGTAAATTGTTACAGTTTCTGTGTTTAAAGAATTATTGGGCTAGTTCCAGGAACATGCGTCTCGAATTATTATTCTCCAATAACTGTTAATCTTGTTCTCCTTCTCCAGTGACCCGGGATTATTACACTTGACCTATTCATGCGGAGTCGTGTGTGGAGCGAGAATCGGAGAAGTGAACAGGCTTTTATATTCAAGTGCTTGTTCTTCCCCGTGCTGCAAATTTCCCTTCAATGTCATCCTAAATTGAATTTACTTGATACAGAAAAAAATTGATTAGGACTTTTAAATATTTGATTGCCTTAGCTTTGTTCCTCTATAAAAGTAGTTTTACCTTTGCTGATGCTACTGTGTTATAAATTATACATTATTTACAAGTTTTGGTTCTTCTTTGGATGGTACCCTATGGATGAAGGCTCTATTAATTACCAGAGTTTTTACTTTCCATTAACCAACAAAGTTGGGATGGCCATTGGTCGGTCATTGTGTTGACTGACCAAGTAACCGAGCGGCATTTCTGAAAACAGCGGTGCTTGGTTTGCCAGAATACATGGATTATTGATAAATTATTATTTATTTCCTTTGGAAAGAGCATAACAGCTTTTTAACTTTGTTTTCTAGTCATATGGGAATTGCTTTCATATCACCATCTACATCAATCACATGGAAGCCTCTGAAAACAACCCACAAGTCTGGCAATGAACAAGAGAACAAATAAATACATTTACTTCATCACACTCTGCGTCTGTAATGTTTCTAAGATGTTTCTTTCTGCCTTCTCAGTTCTGTAGCCTTCTCTATATTAGTTTTCTGATGACTGATAAATACCGTGATATCAATGACCTCATAAAACATCTGACATCTAAAGCATCTAGAGATGCAGAGATCTCTGGGCAGAGATGCAGAGGTATTACTGTCAGTGGGCACATCATATTTCATTTAAATAAAAAAAAATGAAAATAGCAATTAAAAAGTAGTAAACATGCTTTTAGAATTGTTCTGGGGAAAAAAACAACCAAGTCCACTGAGGAGTATATGTTGCATTTTTAATAGCTTTTCTGAGTTTAAATGTTTTGAACCATTACAGATTATTTTGCAGAATTCTGTATTTTTGGGCCTAGATTTTTTATAACTGTCAAAACAATTTCAAACCTATATACTATTAAGCTCAGAAACTAAGAAAAAAATAATAATCCTGTAAGCAAGGCTTCTGGTAACTCTTAAGTTTTGACTCATAGTCTCCAAATGAAGCTCTGCTTCCATGGGTCTCTAAGTCAGTTTCTTCTTCCTCCAATGGGTGCAGTGATAGTTAGACACACCTAATCCCCGCCCCCGCTCTACAAAGTCCACTCCCCATGTATGGCTGGCCCCACCTCTACAGAAAGCTACACCCCAGAGGAGACAGAGTTCTTGGCAGGCTTCCTTGAGAAACTTCCAGGTATTCTTACGCATCTCCAACAATAAATCTGCCAAAAAATCTAACTTGACTATTTTACAAAGTATTATTTATGCTCATTAGATTATGCTGACCACTCATTATTCACTTATAATGAAAGTCTTTTAATTAACCCCTGTATTTCTCATGTAATAAATAAGAATTTGCTAGAATGCGATAATGTGAAACTGCGGTATAAAATGTTCTTTCAACATCGTAAATGAAGTAAGGAGTCGTGGGCACGCTGAGATCATTCTGCTCTTAAAAACAGGAACATGAACCATTTTGCTTCTCTGCCGCGTTTATTTGTAGCGGACTTCAAATGTTCTTCCAAGTTTATTGCCACATTTTTATGGGCGCTGAAATAATATAGTTCACTACTTCCAATGTGTCTCTTTTAGGAACATTTGCCAGCTATCACACATGCCCCCCCGGGGCAGACAGGCAAATGTGGAGAGAAGACTACTTATAATCAATGACTTTTTCTATGGCTGCCTTAAGGTGATGGAGGAATGTAGAGAACTTTTCTGCCTGATTCAACCTTGGGATTCATATTGTTTTTATTTGTCGATCTTCAGCTATTCGGTAAGACGCAATTGACAGCACTAACGCTCTACATTAATATTTATCGCTTATGTTTCTATAGTTTTTTAACCCCTTAATGACAAAGCCCGTACATGTACGGGCTCAAAATGCATTGTTTTCAATGAGTTTAGGGACCGCCCATTGTCCTTAAGGGGTTAAAAAAACATATTTTCATGTGAAGACAATTACTATTCTGTTGGCATTCATGATTTATTCGAATACCTTGTTTTTAAATTATACATTGGTTTATCCAATTCCTCCACTGTGAATAAACAAATATATACCTTAAACAAAATACTTTGTTGAGTATTCTCATTTGATGCATGTTGCGGGTTCTGTGTTCTCATTAAAATATATTCTGAATACAGAAATGTTTGATACTTATGCCGAGTTAATGATACGTTTCATTAAAATTCCAACCAAAGTTTCCCAAAGCAGGCAGTAAGTTTACTTGGGCGGCCACTGCATCTACAGCCCTCAACATTGCCCATTTCTTTGTGCATCTGGAGACTCCTGTCTGCATGGCAGAGACCTTTGCTAATAACTACCCTGTGGCTTGTTGCTGTGCTCAGGCTTGCCATGGTGCATGACTTTTGACATTTAACTGTCTTTCTCAATTTCATCTTGTTAGAGAGTTTGGTTGTCCCCTGATGTCAGAGAGGGAAAGACTGGTCATCTAAGCTTAAAGCCTGGGGTGTCTTCATAGACTCCTCTAGTTAGAGCCACTGCAATGCTCATTAGTGTTGGAAGTAAGCGTTACACTCTTGACATTACTGATATTATGGACATGTGGCCTCTTGTATTATTTCTTCCGTTGATGGTGGAATAATTTTTTATAATGCCAGTCATGGGCTACAGCCTTAATGGCAGTTTTTATTTCAGCTTGATTAAGTTTTTTAATTGGCTTGTTCACACTGTAAATGCCACAGTGGATCCAGGTCCCCAAAGACTTGGCTCTTGGTGGAGTGTGTGGATTAACCTTCTGGGGCTCATATCCTCTTATAGAGTTCAGTGGTCTCTCCTCTACGTGGAGGAAAGAGCTAGGAGATCCAGCCCTCTCTGAGTATAGCCTCAGAGGTCCTCTGTGGCCTTAGGTTGAGCAAAGTCACCTTCTGCACACAATGGAGAAAGCACGGCAACTCAGGCTTTACAGACTAAATCTTTTCTAAAGACTTACATTTTTCGAACACTGTCATGGCCAATAGTGTGTTTCCCCTTTATTTCCCTAAAGACTTGTTTCTAACGTTATTTATGAGTTCTTGGTGCAATTATCACATAGCTTTCCATCCCATAAACGTGTATAAGGTATAACTGAAGCAATGCGTGTCTTTTATCCCCTAGTTAATACATCTAATTACAAGTCTGGAAATGAAAATTATTCACAAGTTTGGAATGAGATCTTGGTGATAATGAAAACTCAGGAAAACATACAAGGGTCATAATCAAACATTAGAGTGTGTTCAATTGGTGCATGAAGCTGCAGGTAGCCAAACTTGCATATGGTGCATATTCTCATGTATGACTGACTGTAAGCTCGTTTGAGCCGGGCCCTCCTCACCTGTTGTCTCTGTAAGTCAAATTGTTATGTTACATACTACTCGTTATGTCCTGTCTACCCATTGTACAGCGCTACGGAATTTGATGGCGCTATATAAAACAATAAATAATGATAAGAATTATGGAAGTGAAATCACATTTAATGACCAATTGCTATAGCTCTGCCTTTTTGACTTGGTGCATGGGAGGCCAAAATAATGCAGAAATAGAGGTGAAGAAAGCCAAGGACCCATTAGGACCCACAAGGGCCACAAAGGTCCAGTGCCAGGTATCAGGCAATGAGGACAAATAACGTGTCCCATGACAAATCAGGGAGACAAGGCTCCCCTGGTTGCCCATGGCCTCTGGTACTGGTGGTTCTGCCCCCCCCCATGGCCACCCTGTGTACATCATGTAATTGTTATCTGTTTGCATTGGTTCAGATTTATATATACATGTGTTTAAATCATAGATAACTCCATTAAACAAATGTGCGGCCTCAGAAATACTAGTTTAAGTCTTAATGAAGGGAGGTATTGTAAGCCTCAGGCAAAGTATTCAATTGCATATGTTAGAAATTCAAAAACTTGCTTTGCACAGATGTTTTTTAAAACACCTCAAATTGCTTATAGAAATGATTATTCCTACAGGAACATTTTAAGCAAAAATATGGAAATCTATTTTGTTGGGATTTGTTATATAATTACTGCCTTTTTGATAAAATAAATTCCCATTGGCAGCTCTTAGTGCACACTAGCGATTTACATGGCAAAGACAAACATGTCACTCCTCACATTTCCAACACCTCTGGAACTTTGAGTGAATAAGATCGGAAATGCTATGTGCCAAGGCAGATTTCTAAGATATGCAAATAACTTCAAAATTAAAATTCAAGTAGACGAGAAACTTCCTTCTACAAGAAGACTGCTATTTTAATTGGAATTAAGCGCTTGGCTAAATAGTCATACTCTACAGAGAAATGTAGTTGAGTTTAGGTCTGGAACAAACAGCATTAACATTTCAAATAAACATGGAACATTGTGTCAACACTACAACCGAAGAGAATAATTTATGGGCCACCTGTAATTGTTAAATATAAGTGCACTCCTCTCGCATGTCAGGCTTAGAATCATGGCGGTACGATTCCAACACTAAATTCCCAAGGAGGACCATATGTACTAAGGTGTCTTAGCCTGCGCCTTGTCTCAGAAGCTTGCATTAATGAGGACCTGGTTCTCTGTATAAATGTTGGATTGTGGAAGAACGTCCAAATGAACCTCTAGTTCAGGCATTACTAGTATTCTGCTAAGTGACTTGCTCTGAGCTTAGCCAGGAATGTTCTGACTTCTTGAGGTCAGGTGTTACATCTGGCCCCCGATATGAGGCAGAAGGTCAACAAGGAGCCAGGTAGATGGGCTGAATGCTTCCTATCTTCTGTCAAACGATATGCTTGTCTCAAGTGCTGTTTTGGAAGTGGGTTGCAAGTCTAGCAACTGGTACGGAGAGGAAAGAAAAACAACACAACCTTAACCAGAGAAATGCCAGTGGTTTATAGGTAATATGTAAAAAAAATAACCTTAGCAAAGATGGTAATTCACGAGTCACTATACTTTTGACTTAATTTGATAAGGCTCATAAGGCTGTAGACTAATTGAATTTTTCAGTATGGGTGCTGAGGCAAGCCTTACACCCTCAGGCATCCTTTGGAAATTCCACCAATATTGTTTTTGTTACTTTTTGTATCAAAATTAGAGGTAAGTTCTTATAACGTGATTTAATATTGTAAGGGACTCCCAGTTAAGTATGTATTTATATATATATTTAACTTATTTTTCTTTTTAACATGTTTCACTTTCTTTTTTGAAGAGAAAGAAACTCTCCTCGAGAACCCGACTCCACCGTGGTGTTTTTAATGTAAAACCATATTAAGTGAATCCAAAAGTCAAAATCAACAGGTTCTCAAAGCAAATTAAAAATGGCGTCTATGAACATTGCTGGCCCCAGCCCAAGGCTGATAAGTTTAAATAGTACCCCTCTACCACTGACCATAGGCAGAGGCAACTTAAGTGAGGCTTATAATCAAAAAGTTAATAAAACTAAGGGTCCAGAGCGTACTTATCAACCCGTGCCAAGTGCCCCAGCGGACCAAACCAGGGGACTCTATGACAATCCTCTGGCTCCATAATTTAAGCACAAAACTGAAGGCCAGAGGACCAAGCTTTGCCATGGAACCATTATTGAACTACAGAGGAAGCTGATTGAACCATTGTATTACCCCTGGGACTAGTGGAATGACCCTTGGGCACCTTGGCCATACACAGTCAACAACATGGTGGCCTTCTCTTCATGGTGCTCTGTAGAACAGCCCAAGTTGCATCCTCCTAAGTCCCAGTCAAATACAGACGTACTGAAAAGTGTCTTTACTTTTGGGCACCAAAATCTTTTTTTCTGTATTTTAACATCTCCACAAGAGGAAAAACCTGCTCACAGATATTCTAGATTTGCATTTCAAGTAGTGTAGGGTGCAGTTACCTATCCAGTTTCAATGTATTAAAATGATGCATGGCATAACACCTACCATTATATATTTGTGCTTCTAGCCATCCATTGTTCTGTGTGAAATATTTGCTGTTAAAACACAGAACGTGGGCCTATTTTTCAATAATTGCACACAAGAGAACACATTGAAAAACATCAGTAACTCACAGAATAAACAACTTTGCGAGGGAATCAATAAAATCTTTCGTATATTTTTTTAAATAAAACAGATGTGCACCAGAAAAACTAAAGCATTAGATCTTTATTCTACAAAAATGTATAAACTGATCAATTTACAGCAAAGGACACAATTATGCAGTTTGTCAACCCTATCACAACATTCTGTCCTGAAGCTCATTATACAAAACTGGGTTATATTTTACCAGCTCTTTTAGGCTGCTGTTTTCTATATTTTTTTTCTCCCTACCCCTCCAATTTATAGCCTGTTGAAATTAACATTCTTAATTTATACTTAAACACGTACATTACCTGTTATACATTTTAGTACATACCTGCACAAGGAATGATGTTGGGTAAAAGGAGATGATCTTCATAAAATCTCATTTAATTTCTACATCTGAAATAGTTATGTTCAGGCATTGTACACCAGGGGCGGGCTGGGCCGGGGGGCAGGGGGGCAATGGACCCCAGGCCGCCCGAAATCTAATCTAAACGGCCGCTGGGTGCTGATGCCGCCGGCCGGCGCTACTTTAATACTTTCCGGCTATTAAATGAAAAAAAAAAATAGTATTAAAGCAGCGGCGACCGGCGGCATCAGCACCCGTATGCGACGGCCGTCAAGTGATGGGAGCAGCGTGAGGGGTGAAAGCTCCGCCCCCTCGCACTCACCTTTCACCCCTCATGCTGCTCCCATCAATATGCGGCCATCAGATTGCTGGAAAACTAATCTAAACGGCCGCTGGGTGCTGATGCTGCCGGCCGGCGCTACTTTAATACTTTATTTATTTATTTTTAATATGGCAAGCCGATCCGGCATATTAAATAAATAAAAAAAAGGATTAAAGAAGCTCCGGCCGGTGGCATCAGCACCCAGCGGCCGTTTAGATAAGGTTTCCAGCAGTCTAATGGCCGCATAGTGTTTGGAGCAGCCTCAGGGGTGAAAGGTGAGTGCGAGGGGGCGGAGCCACTTCACTTGATTTGCCCCCCAGGCCTTAGCTGCCAGCCCTCTCCTGTTGTACACACACTGTGGCGTGTTTTTTATTTAGTTGCTAATTATGAGATAAAAACCCAATGGTTTTCGATTATTTTATTCCATTTACTAAACGCAGCAGCAACTTTGTCAAAGTTGGAAATGGATTTCCATGAAATCCCTCAGCACTCCATGCCTTCCAGAGTTTAATATTACTTTGACGGAAGCTGATCCCAGCTATTATTGGTAAATTCAAAAGTTTCCAATCACATTCCATACAAAACTTGGTTGCGCTATATTCACTGACTGATAAAACTTCACAAAATGTAATCGGTTGAGGTTTTTTCCCCCAAGGTGATCACAACTGTGCCCAATTATTTGTTTTTTCTCCCAGCTTGCCCCCCAATATACAACTGTGACCAATTTCTTCAGCTTACATAAACATGAAGCTTAGTGAACAGACCCCAAAATAAGATTTTTCCCCAAAGTGTGTTATGTTTATAAAACGATATCAGTACAAACAACATGGTAATCATTAGTCCAAAAATACTTTTCTTAATAAGATGTGTCACAGTTATAATCGTAATTCTACTAAGTAGCCGTTTACTGGGAAAATATTTTGAAAACCCCCACCTTGCTTTCATACCATATGTCCATGATCATAGATGTCAAAGAACATAATCTAGAAGAAGAAATCCAGCAGTAACAATCATTTCTACCACTCGAGTACTATAATAGTGTGTATTTCTTTCCATTCATATAGGAAACCTGGGTAGTAATATATATTTCCTGTTTTATACGTTTTTTTTTAAACATGATTTGTGATATACATTTATTTCAAAATACAATAACACTGGAGGTTCTTTCCATCACATATAATGCCATTAAAAACTTAATTATAGGACATTTGAACAAATATGTGACTTTTTATTAATTATCCTACGTAATCATTCTATTTTCAGTGACATTGGCAAGTCCATAAGCATCAGTAAAAGATAATAGTATTACTTTCCAAAGCATTTTATTCACATTTACTTTAATTATATGAGTATGGCTAAAGAAAATATATTCTGCAAGGTGCAAGTTGGGTGCCTTCATGGAAATAACTTTCTGTCAAGAACATATTAATTACACACGTAGACCACTTTCTTGGTCTACTCAACATGGTCACCTTCGTCAGATCTCCACAAGCCACCCATAGCTGGTCTCCAATGTGGTATTTGGCACCTACAGCCCCGGGGCCCCATATGGCAAAGTTGCATTCTTGGAATAAGATGGTTCAGAACAAACTTGATCAAAAATTATATCTTTAAGCAGTATAAGGTCAGGGTGGTTTAACTTCTATTTGCAAATAGTTGTAGATAAGACACTTCCAAAAGCTTCCTAATCAATTCAGGAACTTTATAAACTCATACTCAGAATTTTCCAGTTATTATGGCTCAAGCAATTTTATCACAATAATCTACCTCTAGCGGGGTTCTTTATAAAAATAATGTGGTTTCTCTCTTGGATTTTGTAACAATATTTTATATATATTTAAGGGAAAATACAACTTTTTGTTTTCATAAAGACCTACGCCAGGAACTACACAGCGTGTCGTTAAGGAAATAAGTCAGGCTTATCTCCCGGTTTGTCTTTCTTGTTTGTATCATTCATTTTATTTATCTAGGCAATCTAACACATATCTCCAAGACAGCCATAAGAAATATTTTAAGGTATCCTTCATGCCCCTGTCCCATCTTAGAATATATTCCAGTGTATTCATTGTAACAGCAGTGGGAAATCGGCAACATTGTATTTTACTTTGTAAAAAGATAAAGTGCAGTTATTTTCTTTTTCATCTTTTTTTGATCATTTTATATTTGCTAAATCTATAATCTTATTTATAACGACTCTTTTTGTGGAATTCACGGAAGGCAGACAGAATGTGCATAAAATCTATAATTCCCAGGACGAACTTTAAGAAAGGACAGAATAACGGGTTATTAGGAGCCACGTTGGCCCCCTCCATTGACTAGCGAATGCTTTACTCTTCAACCAATCACTAATGAGTAGACCCTCTTGGATTGAAAGTCTTAGTAGAGTAATTTGTATAATGAAAATCATGGATTCCTATTTTTCTCATCATTTTTCATATTGATACAAATATATCTCACTCATTTTGAACTTAATAAAATAATAGATATGCTCTATGTTATGTTTGATATAACGTTCTCTATTTCTTTAATTTATTCTGACAAATATCACTTTGTTTTCTGGCATGTAAGATTATATACAGCTTCCAATGTGCTTTTTTTTCCCAATAGACACGATTTCCATCTGAACATGTATAGTCATGTACTGTTAGGCAGGGAAAAAATTAGAAAATGTTCTATTAATGTCTTTGTATCTGGATTTAGAAAGGTTTGCAATTATTTTATGTCAATGAGAATGATGGAAGTGTTATGTTCCTCCAAATAACTTTTAATTGATGTTCGATGATACCGCAAAATATGGGGGACTGTGTGCCAGCTTCAAGCACCCAGGGTCATGTTACGCAACAGCCATTGCTGCGATCGACTTCCGTTACACTCCTTCATGGTGGGAACCATCTTATCGTCATCTGCTGGCTCGTCCAGGCACTGGTTGCTGTTTATGTGTCTCAATATAAAATGCTGTAAATATATATGAAAACAAAAAACAAAATAAGTATATTCAATGTTAAGACAGGCAGTCCAATTGGCTAATTGGATTATCCAATGAAAACAAGGTTACTATATAGTTGCTGTACTAATTTAATAGATATACCTAGAACAAAGGTACAAGTCGAGAACATCTAGGAATAGTATGTTGGTAAAGACTAATGTTTTGTATCACTGACCATAATATGTTAAAGAAAATGACTAGATTCAGGAAAAATACACTATTATACACATTTATTCTATACATTTATTATTATTGTTCCATTGCTTTGCATCACAGTCATTGTGACTTTCACACCATGTACCCCCTTACTAAAACTTGTTGTGCGTCATGAAGCCAGCGGGCATTCACTAGCAGGTTCTGTCTGTCTTCATGGGAGATCCACCACTCTCCTGTTCTTTGATGTCCAAAATCATTGGGCGGACGCGCTTGACCTTTCTAAAGCAGAGAGTAAGAACTACAGTCCACTCCCCGTCTATAGATTATGACATGTATTTTATATTGTGTATGAGCAACAACAGAAAGTTCTGATTTATTAAACAATCGATAACATTTGACGTCTCACCGACAGCTGCCCCAAAAGTAAAACCAGAACCATAAATTAGTTTCATTGTACATAAATATTGATTTGCTTTACGGACAGAAACAAGCAATGTTGAATACAAACCTCGAGTAGCGTTCACAGAAAGTAATCGGAAGGACTGTAATAAATATTTCTAAAGACTTCCGTTCTTGTATAGTTCCTCAACTGCCATCTCTGTAGGTTTTTACCGTTACAGTATTCCACAGTAGGACCAAAGCTGCCATCCTCTAATCTGCTTAGTGTCAAACATGATTGGGTTATGATATGAAGGAATGATTGGTTCTGTGTAACAAAATAAAATGAATAACACAAATGGAAAAGGAGTTAAAATATACATGAGCGATGCAAAACACATTAATGTTCGTAAACCTGATATATCCTATTTAGGGGTGATGGATGATATGCCAAAAGTAGAAGCTGCTAAGGAATGTACATGGAATGATGAAAACAATAAAAAAAATCAATGGAAACTCTTCTTTTTTCAGTTTCTAAATCTCTTTATTTACTTTCCATCGGTCTTATGTCGGGATAGGGGGTACAGTCATAGATGCAAAAGTTAGTAATAGTGTGTGATAGTGTGTGATAGTGTGTGATAGTGTGTATAGTGCGTACGTCAGTTTAGCAACTTTGTTACTGCTCTACTTACACAGAACCTAGTTATGATGCACTTCATGCGCAAGACTTAGTTTAGTTTGAGTGCCTAGTCATATGACAATGAACAGGAATATGTGATAGAGCTATAGATGAAAGCCATGACTTGTTATTTCAAGCAGCGTGTCACAAGGAGATGTCGCCTGCGGATTTTACTACTCTTGACAGGGAAATGTCCTACTCACTTATCACAATAAAGAATCTTGTCAGTACCTTGCTCTGAATGCCTAATGAGATGTCATTTGGAGAATAACAATGAGAGTCCCCCCCCCCCCAGCAATGGACTTCGGTACTTCTTCATAATAATAATAAAAAAAACAGGACTGAATTTACAATAAATCTACCAAATTCTCTAGAAAGTCTGGTGACGGGGGGCTTTCTCTCGACCGAAACCACTAACTGAAGCTCGCAAAGGGTTTATTCACTAAAGAAAGTCTTTGCAGTTTCAATATAATGAGCCTCTGCAAGAAGGGTTTGGTTGGCTTGCATGAAGCATAGTTTATAAAACAAAATTATCGAGAGGAACCTTGCTAATTCGTTACACAGGGTCAGCTCGCCATAATTTGAATTAAGGCACTTTAAGAGTGCTAACTCTTGCCAACCTTTTGCATATTAAACCTTGCCCATACTCTGTGATAACAAGATTAGTTCCAAGAAATAAATTTAGAGAATTTATGTATCTGAGAACTTTACTTCTTACCCAATTAGCAAAACACACTGTAAATTTATTAAAGTTAGACTTTTTTCCATTTTTAGATAATCATCATCTAGCATGTCCTTCAAAGAATCGCTTAGAGAATTTTCTTAAATTGCTATTTTTTAAAAAAATTTACAGTTTCTAGAATAAGTCTTTCGCCGAGGCCCACATTCTGTCTCCTTGTTATATCAATTATATTGTGAAAATACTTGACAAATAAATTGTGCTGGTTTGAAATGAATGGTTTGATTTATGTCTAAAGGCAGTTCTTTCCTTGATACAAATAAAATGATATAATAGTTTTTTTTATTAATATTTTAAAACTCAAGGGTCTTCCTTTAGAAGACTGCAAAGGAAAAAGATGTAATTACAATAAAATTACACCGGCGTATGATCAAAAGCTCTGTATAATAAAGGACTATTAAATGGTTAATATTTCAAGAGGCTCAATGTCAGCTCATTAAGAGAGTTCCCAGGTATGTTAGTGGAGAGTCCTACGTGGCAGGTTAACATCTGGACAACAGGGGTAATCACTCATAGTCAGGGATGGGCAAATTGTCCATGCAAGGACACCAGTTTCCATGGCAAGGTTGGTGAAGCTCTACAGAACATCATTCCATTGTCCACCACAGACCCCATTAAATGTCCACCATGAGAAATGTTGGTGTCTACACCTTCTCATAATCCTCAACAAATGAGGATATTTCTGGGTGTAAATTGTCAAGGACAGGGAGAGGGTTGTTGCATAAAAGACGTTGGATGACTCCGAAGGCACATCTGCTGTAGGAGAAGGGAAATGTGATAGTAACTGTTATCTTTATTGGCACGTACACCGCTATCTGATACTCTTGACAACTGCCACTTATCCTATCCTGATATATATTTCTAGTGGGGGATCTTACTTATTCCACGGCTCTAGTGGAGACATGGCCAGAACATTTTCTTCTTCAGTCTCTCATGCACACGCAAGGTAAGAGCCATTGAAAAGATTGTTATAATTGGATACTGTGTCTTGTCTGGGGGGGGTCAATGAATTAATGAGGTTAGGTCATATTTTTTGTCACATGGTCTACTAATGGTCTACTAATGGTCTAATGGCTTTACTACAATTATGTTATTTTAAATCAACATGGACACATATTTTTACAAACTTTAAGGCAAAATTAAAATAAAGTTTTAGATCTTTTATAACTATTCATTGACCAATTTATTATTAAATTAAATGTACCCCTAGAGGTTGGTTAATTACTGCATACTCTAATGAAACAGAAAGGAGTGACCCTAAAGTGGGAAAACCCAATACGTTCTAATGTCTGTAATTATGACCTCATTGGTTAAAAGTTACTGAAATTCACTACTTTGAAATACAGCAATATCTTACATTTTGAATTAAGAACTCGTTTGAATTGTGATCACTGAACTTGCAGGTTGAGCACAAGTTTCAACTTGAAAGAAATGTTAGTGCAATCTTTTGGGTATTATGTGCAATTTTATATTTTATTCATAAATTGCTTTTAAGGGCTTGCTTGAAGAGCGCGCCTTAATGTTAGATTAATTTTCTGAAGATCAATAGCAAATGTCAATAATTGACTTCAAATATAGTTGATGCTTCTTTATTTCACTGAATAACATTGAATCATATAGGTGCAGTATGCTTCAAAGGCTTTGATTTCTCAATTACTTTTATATAAAAATGTAGATGTTTCCCATGGAATTGGTTTATAAAGGCTCTCAGAATGTAAGTATCTTGCATACTTTCTTAATGAAGCAGAACATAGAGGGCTGTGTATGATAGTATAGGAATTAATATTTATTTAGTGCTTGTTGATCCAAGGAGAAATCTGATTGCCATTTGGAGTCAAGAAGGAATTGTTTCCCCATTGAAAGCACAATTCGAAATTGCTGACATAAGGGGATTTTTTGTCTTCTTCTGGGTCAACAGCGGTAAACAAAGAATAGGAGAAGGGTTGAGCTTGATGGACGAAAGTCTTCTTTTCTCAACCTGAACTACTACATGGGTGTCAGAGTTTGGTTTATTATAGGACATTGGTTGGAAAGAGAGTTTTATATATATATAATAATATATATATATAATCATGCACAACTGAAAACCCAAGAATTACCATCTCATGCAATGGAAAGGTCATGTTGGCCAAGCCAAATTGGTCTACATAACTTGCTAGCTAAAATAAGCATGCTAATAATGAGTTAATCCCTGAAACCCATCTCTGACGCTTCTAGAATTCCAGGCTACTGTGCGAAACGTGTTAAGCGTGTCTGGCTCTATCTTTTTTTATTATTATTCATGTAAAATAAAGAAGACTATTACCACTACAGCAAAGCACATAGGATTCATTTAACGGGAGTTGTGCTGAGTGCCGGTTACCTTTGTTACTTCTACAGCTATATCCCTAATCTGGTCTAAGAGTGCTGAGTCCTGGTTAAACGGATAATGAATTATTTTCTTGAAGGGCATTTGCTAAGAAAACTGCTCCCTTCATGATTTTTTAGGACGTGCAGAAAAGGAACTTTGCATGCGTGGTTGAAATTAATATTAGGAAGAAACTGAAGCTAAGAAAGTACTTAAAAAGCTACAGCATTCTGAAAAAGAACATAAAGGTTGAAATGAAACTGAAATTGTTTCATAACTTTTCTTTCCAAGGAAAACCGTAAACTAATCAAATTTTTTGGAACGATCGTGAAGAGTTTTACAAATGAGGACTTTAAATTATGGTTTCGAATGCTCGGCATATTCAACAAATCAGACTAAAGCACCGTCGTGGTTTAGGAGAATTAACATAAATCCACTCAAAACTGTGTAATCAGATTGATTGCATTTGAGTTTTGTTTTACCAAACACAGTAAAATAACATGACTGTGGTAGATGTTTGAGGATGATTGTTATGAAAGACGATCTTCAAGTGAAAATCAAGTCAAATCTGATCAGACAAGGTTCTAGCTCAGGATCTCGGGGTGAGAACGGCACAAGATTTTCCAGAGACTAATACATCATTGTCATATTCCAAGTTGACCCTCATCCAAGCACAAGGTGAAAAAAGCTGTAATGTCGCCATCAGTTTATAATTTATTTACATTTTAAGTGTTAAGACACCAGCTCAGCGCTTCTTTCTTTTCTGATGGGGTGATGAGGTTTGGTTTTCTGCTTAGATCATGTCGTTGCATTCCAAGTTGAACTAAAAAGTAGCCATCTTAGACTGATAAACATACAGCACATTTAGAAGTTGAAATGATACAATTTGTATCCATTAGTAAGAATAACTCGTGTTTTGTATAGAATGTCACATTATCTTTTCTCACCAGAGAAGAGAAGTTATCAGTAGAGGTCCATGTGATTTCTCAACAGAAGTTTAACTAAAAAGAGGAGAGCCACGTGTCAAATTTTAGATCTTCGGAAGTTGTAGACGCTGAAATGTGGTCTTTGATCACAGAGACAACTACTAAGGGAGCAGATGGTTATGTTTGCTCTAGAAGGCAGAGGTGACATAAGTGCCATGTGCTAAATCTCTAGGTAATGAAGTATAAGAGGAGCTTTTCAGACCCCTTTGGATGCACTCTTCACATTTTATCCCATTGATTTAGAAGAAGGTGGAGTGCTTAATGAAATTGATGGGATTAAATATGAGATATCTCACCATGCCATGGACTTCTAAGATCCAGTTCAGAGAGTCTTGTTTGGTCGGCTCATCAACTCACCTCAGTTTACTAAAAACTAATTGTTTTAATGAGTAAACCTCATTCACTCACAGTTTGTAACTAATTTGCAACAATAACAAAAAAACACAAACAGGGGTCATTTACAGCAGTGACATGAGTTAGATAAAGAAATGCAGTCCACACAAGAATATGAATGCAAAAGGGAGAGCTTAAAGAAAGCCATGTCCTACTTTCTACAAAAATGTTAAGACTATGAAGGACATTCTAGATTGCCAACCATGTCTACCCACTAACTAGCACTAATTGTTATACTCATTGTGTTTTTACATTGGTTTATTGCTATTTTTGGTGAAATTATTGTTTATATTAGTGCTAATGAGAAAACTGTAAATTTTAATTCTAATACCAAAATACCAAATGAAATATTTATTTCTAAAAATATGGTACATAAAATAAACTTTATTTAGCAAATGTATCTGTATTAATACACTTTTTATCAATATAAAAGTTAATGTTTCATTTGAACCAAGGTAAGGACAATAACATTTGTAAAAGGATATGTAAAAATATTATAAAATGGCTTACCTCAAAATTATATTCCCATTTACCCGCATACTGGCAAAAGCAAAGACATACAAAAAGGTATAACATAATATTTAAAGGTACAGCAATAGGGTCAATGTAGACTCTCTGTGACAGAGAGTAAGATGCCTTGATCATTTTGGCTTTTATTTTTTCCTTTTGCAATACATATACACTATTAACAGATAATGTTTCAAATATGTTTGGCTCAATTATTTATTTGACATGAATTATTAGGAGGAGCGCACAAGTTGTAGAAAACTAACCACTCATTTACTTATTTACAAGCAATGGATAACTATTATTAAGAAAATATTAAAGAATCTAAACATATAAGAGCTAAACAAAGTACAGAGGGAGGTATTTTTTTAAACTGGGACAAATAATAGGAATAAAAAGTCTAACAATAAAAGGGTTAAACTCTTATACTAAGGCATTACTTAACTGAGAGATAGTGAATAAGAAGGGCAGCCTTCCAGTAAAGGTGGTGGGGATATAAACTGATAGCTATTTATTTAAAAGGTTTAAGTTTATGGAGAAGCTGGTTGTCCAGACTGTTTATATATTGTGTTATATATATGTATATATTTATTCCTGCCCCAAGTGGTTTGGTGCATGGAGGTCATAGATGAGCTCTATGCCACCCAAGGGTAAAGGCCAAGAACCAAGTAATCTTGAGGCCTTAGGTGGGGCAAACAATTCATATACATGTGAGATTCTACGTTTCTACCTAGTGTTCCATTTATGGGTTAAGCAATGATTCTTTCTAAACAGCATGGAGGAAAAAAAAGGTATATATATATAATTCAGTGCTACTCCCTGGCCAAATAAAGAATGGTAAAGTAAGTAATGTTTCTGGTACAAGATTCCTTTTAATGTAGCAAGAGATAGATCGTGTAAACCAGATTTAACCTTTTAACTTTTACCCTAGTTCGGGGATTATCGTTAAAATCCTCAGCATCCACTCGCAGTATCTGTTCATTGATTGTGGACAGAAAGAGGTTGAACCACTAAGCCACAAATGAATTAGTGAACTGTGAATTAGATTAGTTTGTTGGTTTGTCTTAAAATGGATTGAGATGGATCTTAATCAATTAGAACTCATCATCTTATTGGAATTATCGATCTCAAATCTAAAAATAAAACATGAGCACAGTGGAGACAGATGGAGAGCATCACCGTCACCTCCGGGCATATGATAGTTTGCTGTATTTGGAGAACGTCCAGACAAGTCCAAGGCGGACCTGAAGCACGGAAAATCCTGTTCGTTTTGGTTTAAGCGTTTATCTCTTTAAGAAGTCGATATAGCACAGTTCATGGAATGGCCATTGTTAACACCCTTCCTTTTACATTTCTGAATACATACTGCTGAGCAAGGTACATCTGTAACTAAATTTAATGAAACATTCAGCTCGTGACTCATAAGTGTCTTTCTTAATGGCTCCATCTAATGGCTGACTGGGTACGAGCAACCACATTAAAAGTAATATTCCAGAGAGGAAAACGCTTACTCGACTGAGGAGTTAAAAGTGTCTGTATGAGCTAGACAGTTTGGAATACAATGCATTTGCATTCATCTTTACAAACACGCATGCTGATAGATATAGGACTCTTTATCAGGGGAGGGCGGGTAGCATTCACCCAGGTGGGGGAAAATCTAACAGAGGACTGGTTATAAAGCACCCTAATGTACATGCTCATTGTGCACTACTAGTACTCAGGCCTGTCCAAAACACATTTACAGAAAGGGACTTCTCAGAGAGACACTAAAAGGAGAATAGCAGGGGTTTCGCACTGTTTCGGCTCTGACCAGCCCTTTAGGAACAATTTTGGACCAGGTTAGCGAACCTGAAATGCAGCTGGGTGACGTAATACAATGTTATGTGATCCTGATGTAAAAGTAAGGCTACATGCAAAAGAGTGCGAGCAGCCAGAAAGAAAGCTACAAGTGTGGTACAGAGTACAGGGTAAGGGAGTATGTATGTATGTTGAGAGCATGAATGTATTAGTATATGTGAGCATGAATGTGCAAGTGTTTGTTTTAGCATGAATGTGTATGTGTAAGTGTTTGTGTGTTGGCATCAATGTGTAAGTGTTTGTGTAAGTATGCACATGTTTTTGTGTTAGCATGAATGTGTATGTGTAAACATGAATGTGTATGTGTAAGCATGAATGTGTATGTGTAAGTGTGTTGACATGAATGTGTATGTGAGCATGAATGTGTATGTATAAGCATGAATGCACATGTTCAAGTGTGTGTGAGTATGTGTGTGTTAGTGTTTTTATGTGTACACATGTTATGTGTATTAACGTGAGTTTGTCAGTTTGTGTAAATATGAGGGTGTGTGTAGATATGTGTGCCAGTGTGTATGTGAGTTACTCGGGGGGGGGGCAGGAAAAGACTGATGGGGTTGTTAGGGACACTTGGCCTTACGTGCCTCTGTTCTGTATATAAATTCTGGATCAAGTGCTTGTGACTCTGTGCACTATGGTGGATACATGTGGAATCGCAAATAGACAAAAATGAAAGACCCCCACTTGCCACCCTTTCCCATTCTTCATTGAATTGGCATCGGTCATTAAACCCAATAGATGCACTTTATAATTTTTTCTTTGCTTAAGTAATGGAATGTTTGGTCCTCAGATCTGGGGTAAACAAGATAAAAGTCTAGTTGCATGTAGATTATTGATTATACCCCTCTAAAAACACTAATAAATGTAACTGACTTAATTACCACAACAAATTACATTTACCAAAAAATGCAATAAATGTCTAAATATGTAACTGTTATTTTTCAATGGTTCCCTAAAGTATATCTAGAAGTGCATTTAGTGCCTTGTACTATTTTAAGAAAAGTGGAAATTCTACCTTAATCACACATAGTTTGGGTAACGTCATTAATTTTTCACGGATTAATTGATCCCGCTGCTAATGAGTCATTTGGGGATTCTGTGTTACTGCTTCTGTAATCTAGTCTCAGACCAGCGAACGCGGTTGACAACCATAATCAAGTAATTATTACTTACCGACATTTCTCAAAAATTAACAAACCACGACATAAATAAAAATGAAGTGACGTGGAACCATTAAGTTCAAATTTACAAATAACGTTGTGTATTCCACGTTCCTTCATTAGAACCATTTCACCGTTATTGCAGGTACAGTAAGTAGCTTCCTTAGTGACAGATATGTATTTTATCATGTATCTAATAAGCAGGGCATTCCGGATAATCCGGATATTTATGGAGAGGCTGCAGGTGAGAAGGCTGTATGTGCCTAATAAAAATAGGTCATAGAAAAATAAATAGACGATGCATCAACACGATAAAATCTAGAAATAAAACATATAATTGGAGGAATCCACTGACAGCACATTATATCAAGTAGAACATTGCGGTGGAGGGGTTTGGAGAAAATTCAGCTGCAACACATAGTCATTATGGTTTATGTATCAAAGAATACTTTTTTATTATTTATTAACAGTGCTACATAGGGTTTTGCCATATAGATATAGAAGACATTTAGACCCTATAGCTTTAGCATGCCCGTTAGTAATATTGTCATTCATATATATATATATATATATATATATATATATATTATTTACTGTGTATATATATATAAATACTGTATATATATATATATATATATATATATATATATATATATATATTTATATACATACATAAAAGGTTATTCTTTATGTTTAGATAATCGTGCAAAAGAAAGTGAAATTAGTTTTACACAATAAATAAAGTTGTACGTTTTTAACCAAAAGTAAATGTTTTAAGATAAATGCATTCTATATAAGATGAACACCGAATATATGATCCAACCAAAGCGAAAAACTCAAAGCACAAATTCAGTATTCATCAAAAGGAAAATATAGGCCATCACATTGTAGGTAAAATAATAATGTAATAATAATAATAATAATAATAATGCTTTTTGCCATTTTTGTAAAATTGGAAATTAGAAATGTAAAAAATGTTGTTATTTCCTATATTACCCAACCATGTTCTAAAAAAAAAACCCATTAGATTTTGAGTTTTTTTAGTAAGAAGTATAAAAGTACATTTTATGCAATATATTTTAATCTAGGCTTTGATATCTCCTGTCTGTGTTATTGATGGCTCTCCTACAATAAAGAGTCTGACAGGTAATGTTTTCTGAATCATAATGTTTAACGTGTTTGTCGGTTTTGTTGTGAAATTTTAATTGTGAAGGTTTGGAGGCTTGTTAGCCACTCACTCGATGAATGAATTATTTTTTGTGAGTCTGTGTAATTCACTAGCTCCTTTTTGCATTGGTTATTGCCGCAGTTACTATTAAATACAAATACAGCACTTTTTTGGACGAGACTTACCTCGGCATCGTATTCCCAGAGCTGATTGCCTCTCATGTGGTGACACTTCAGCATGAGAACCGGGCCATTTAGTCTCGATACATCCAGACATAAATCATCGGTACGGATTTCTTTGTCCGCCGTGTAAGAAAAAACCTGAAAAACATAATTTTTTCATTATTATGATAGATATCCAGTTACTTTATAAATAACACCGGCAATATCTGTAAATATGGGGCTCTACTGGCCACCAGCCACCTGGGCATCTGCCTGGTGTATCAGATGGCCAGGAGTGGGGACCATGAAGTTGTGTACGAGACAGGACAGAGACCCCAGCATCTACCTCCATGGCTGTCCTGCTTTTTACTGAATGTCAGCATATAATGCCTCAGAAAGACCCCCAGGGCCAAGTATGGTGTATTATGGGGGCTTTGGCTAGGTACATTGCTGTAATGGACAGGTTGGGGAGATCATTGTAACCGACCCGTTGAGAAGAGGTGCACAGAGGAGCCTGATCACCCAACAGGGCAATCTGGGCTTTTTTCAGCAGAGGGGCTGCCACCTCCCAGACCTCCTCCTTGGTAAATATCACTGACCATATGCATACCGGGGAACTCTCTGGCAGAAGCACCGCTTCTCTGGTTCTCCTGGTCTCCTGATCTCCTCCAGGTCAGCGGGTAGTCCGCTCGGCTCCCCGCAAAGGGTAGGCTCCAGGTAGCCGGAGCCCAAAAATTCCCAGGCATGACCATAAATCATCTTGCCAGGGATGCCCGTTTATAATGCATAATGAAGTCAGCGGTTTCCAACTATATCTCCTCTGCCAAAACCCACTTCAGTGATAAGGACCTTTGTATGATGACACGAGACACGCTTACGTTACGTGTCCCTAAATAAATAACACACGATGTAAATGTTCTTAAACAATTTTCACAGACTGATACACACGATAAACCCTTTTTATCTTCCTTGATCAAAAATGTTTTCACAAAAATACCATGTGTTGTTCAGAAGATATGAAAAGTTAATAGGGGTCCGCGAGTCTCAAACGAATGTTTATGTGGAGGCAAGCGCAGATGATGAAGTTACCATGGCAACCACAGACACTAACATGTAAAATGATGTTTTTTTGTTCCCCTACTATAAATAGAAATGGGAAAATGCTAGCATTAAATGAGCGCCGTCCTTAGAAACACTATTGAAAACACGGTACTTTTATTACAGTTTTCCAGAAAAGAGGGTAAAATGTCCAGCAGCTAGGATGTATTCATATTGCATAAAAATAAAAATGATATACAGTAAAAAAAAAGAATAATTAAAATAAGAATATAAGTCATTATGTAGTGTTAGGCTTCTGCCTTTATACTTTCTAAATATCATTAGGAACATAATAAAACATACTTCCTAAATCAAACAATCGTGCTCTGCTTCTGAATTCATGTTTATAGCTAAATCCATCCCTTTGAAACTAGAGATTAAAAAAGTATGAGAAATCTGCCTTTTCTTTTCCGTTATCCATATTTTTTTATATATATATATATTTATTTTATATTTATTTTATTTTATTAAATAACAAGAAATATTAGATCAAAACATTATTTTGTTCTGTAAGCTAAAGATTTATATATATATATATATATATATATATATATATATATATATATATATATATATATGGTATTTGTGTACATGTGTATATATTTACATATATATTATATATATATTTATATATATATATATAGTGTGAAAAATGTGTCTTTCGGGATTTTATTGCTTCTGCCAAGACGCTGTAAAAAATGAAATAAGATAATACAAGAAAATACCGAGATGAAACAGCTTGTCTTGCATTTCCACATGTCAAAGTAAGGGCTCTGTTTTTACCGGTTGCCATGGTAACAAGCGATAGCTGATTTTACCTAATAAGAAATCACATTTTTTTTTTAATGTCTCACCGCTGAAAGTTTATTTCTAAATAAGATGTCAACGTGATTGAAACAGTACCCAAATATCACAGTCTTCTGATCGAACATTATAGGTTAGCTTTTAAAATGTAGCAGTTCCAGGCGGCCCAAATTGTACTTTTTTTACCCCATAATAAATTCTAATAAATGGTTGGGGAATGTATAACTGATAACGTAGGAATGGAAGCAATTCTATTTTCATATTTTATTCCTAATAAATTTTGCATGAAACACGGCTGGAATTGTTTTCTTCAGACATTCGATTCCTAAGGCACTTAAATTTATCACTCAATTGTAAGAAAAATATCTTATTATTATATCCGTGTTCCCATGGCAGCCCCTGAAGCAGACTAACATTAATACCTCTCCATGGGTCCGATCCATTGGAACAAACGCTCCGATGATAATTATTACATGTCCTTTACGTTTCTGCCTGGAATAACTTTTATATTTTGTATTTCTTTCTACAACTGTGAAAAGGGTATAGTTACTTTAAGAACAAAGAGCATTGCTAATATATTATTTGCCACAAATCGCCTCTAGCATTCAGGCTCTGTGATCTAAATTAGCATTAGTGTTCTTTTGTATGTCGGGGGGAAAAACATGAAATATTACACATGATATGTAATTTTTGTATGCAAATAAAAGAGTAATAATAAATAATAATATTTTTAATTCAGTTTTAATTCATGCCAATGATATTTAGCATACATTTGATGACACAGAGCCCATTATATATTTTTGTCACCATGTATGTTACGTGTTTTGAAGCATAATTTTATTGATCATATATAATTGACCTCGCTAATTGCGCATGCTGTTTGCTGCTGCGCGTTGAACAGGGAAAAATCGAAAACAATGTAAAAAAAAAAAAAAAAAAAGGAAAATTAGGCTTGTTGCTTTGCTCCGTGTTATTTGCACTTGTCTATCATCATGCAATATTTAACAGACTGGCAATTACTGTTACTTGTAATTGCTTTGGTGCAAGCAAAATACTTAAAGGAAACATCGTGATACATTTAGATTTTTGGCTGACGTGCATGAATGAAGAAGATGGAATGAAATAGGATCAGACCAAATCTTATCAAATTATTAATGGTAGGTAGTTGTAGGTCTAAGGGTTAAAGACACTTATCCTTGTTTTTTTTTTAGTTTTTTTTTTAAAATCAACGAGTCCTTATTGTTTGATTTTTCTCCATGTACTGAATGATCTCCATTCCAGGAACAGACGGAGGAAGATGGAGCAGCCCTGGCACTTTGAGGTCAGCTGCTGTAAAACAATGTACATGTGGCCACGGTGTGGCTCATGGCGGACATTTAATGGGCTCTGTGGTGGACAATTTAATGATGTTCTATGGACCTTCCCAAACCTTGGAAAGGACACTGGTGGCCTTGTACGAACACTTTGCCGATCCCTGTATGCGTGGCAGTGTGCTACGTTATATTACTCTTGATGTGAGAGGCCATGTGTATTTAATCACTGCCACACACTGAAGAACCCAAATGCCCTCTATAGTAGAGGCTCCATTGGCCACTGGCCGATTGGGCACCTTCCCTGTTTGCCAGATGACCAGTCCGAGAGCCTACTCGATCCCATTCCTTTTTCTAAGCTAATTTACAAATGCAGCTTGATATGGGCATTTAGGAGTATGATGTGCCAAGCGGAAATGTTTGCCTTAAAGATTTTAAAAATGTTTTCTGAAAACCCCCAAGAACTCGTACAGCAATTACTGTGGCGTCTGTCACTTCCCTCGGGTCTGTTCTAGGCGGATAATATTAAATACGATCTATGAAGGCATAAAACAGACAGGCTACATTATACCGTCAAAGCAAAGAAACGGTTCAATTTCTCTTTCTTCTCTACAGACTCGAGCAATCATTTGTTTAACTATTTCAAACTTCAACACATCAAATGTTGACTTCTAAAGTAAATTTACTTCCCAGAGACAAACTTTAGAGAGTTTGATCTCAAGGGAGGGGGGGAAAGAACATCAGTTCAAATGCCGTAGCTTTTTCGTAACACAGTCAGGCAAAGCCGAAGTGATTAAACAGACCTTTCTTGTTCTGCGGAGTATTATGTTGTCAAGTTATTCAGTTAAAAAAAAAAAATTGACAGAAGTATTTCTTTTAGCGCTTCACTTTGGGAATACCCTTCAACATGAGCATTAATCTTATTGTCTCTAATTGTGAAAGAAATGTCATACAGTTTTAATTAGCTTCCATGACATTAATGGCAGTCATTTATTCCTGGTACACATTCCATGCCAATATGTTTACAGAAAGTGTTATGAAAAAGTTCATCGTAGAGTTCTATGTCAGTATAATATTCCGTAAATGATCTCAAATGAAACGGCTCCATGCCACCCACATTGATGCCTTTTGTGTGGCGGAATAGGGTAAAATATATTTGATGTAATTATGCATTATGGTTTTTTTCTGAAGAGAAGGCATGAAATCTAAAGTTGGAAAATCCATAAACCTATTCTTTTTTGATGATCGACTGTATGGTAGCAAAGAAAGCTGGGAGGATTCCAACAATAAATCAGGAGACGTAAGTCTACGTAAGAGACATGGTCATACAGCTCCATGTTTAAATGTTAGTGAAGTTACTTTGTTAACCTTTAAATACGAGAACTTTTAAACTTCGGATCAAAAGCGAAGTGTAAGATGATGCTCGGGAGGGTTTTGTAGCTAAGAGCAGATGACCGGTAGCTCATTGGGGAGTACAAAAGATCGGCAAGTCCTTGGAGGCTGTCCCCACTGACGCCATTTTTCCCTGCTTATTAGTATCTCATTTATTTTCCTAGTGGTTTTTGTCAGTCAACGGGTCTTTTTGTTTGTGTATTCCAATGAAGTCTCCCCTAGCGAAAGATCACACATGGTACAATGAGCCCTGCAGAAAGTTTTCACATGAAGGTCTTCATTTTTGTCTCAAAGAGGAGTTTTATGTTATGTTATCTATATCTCAGTACATTCTTTTTTTTAATGAGAAGTGAGATGCTGTTTAGGGGAGGTGCATTCCATAATTACGTTAATCCTGTTTGATCCAAATTAGAACTCTTTAGCTCATTATACTTGAATAATTATATATCACAATGCTGTCTTTGGATGCAGATGGGGAATTATTGGGTAAAAGTACAAGACAAGACTTGTACTCTCTATCACAGGAATCTGCAGAGAAGCAAGTTGCCAGTTTCTTATCATATGACCAGCTCCATCCAGCTATCAATACATGCAAATTGTCCCTTAACTGTGATTAAATGCAATGTTCTATTTAATAAGGTAAGTACAAAGTACAGGAATGCGTTCTTAGAACTAGAATAACATGGGTCAGAAGTTCTTCTCATTGACTATTTGAAACGATTAAGGAACCCTAGAACAATACCAGATTGTTCCAAAGCATTCAATAAATAAATCACACAGTCTACGGTGTCGAAAATGTTGCTTCTGTGACTCCTTGCTAAGTTCTATCTTATTTTATAGACCAGCTCAACAAACTGTCATATGAAATGAATATATTTTATAACATTGTCCTAACTAGACCTTCCTTCCTCATTCAGCAATACAATATGAAAACCATAACATGTTTACACCCATTATCGCCTTTATTAAGCAATGACTAGAAATGAAGGGTTTTACCTGGTTTCCTCCCATCCCATGGCAGTTGAATATGCCCACTTTCTCATTCTCCTTTCGACCCATGTTATCGAGACACTGATTGGTTTCTACGTTTCTTATCTGAAAGATAAAGATAGTAAAAAAATCGTTGGAGGTGATACCTTCTGGAGATTAAGATACGTTCCTGATAACCGGAAAAAGACAGCCAGCAAATTAAATTGTTGATCTTAAAGGTAATTCGCCACAGAAGACTTTTTAAACATCAACCATTACAAAAAGTTCAAATATTGTAACTTTCCCATTGGCATATGGCAAAAGAATTTGAATACTGTATCACATAAAGCTTGCTTGGTTCTAGGGTGATATGTGAGCAGGCCTTTGAATCATACCTCGCCTAGCGAAAAGTAGCGTCTCGGGATCTGGGAGTCCGGATATACGTTTTCCAGATACCATGAAAATGGTTTACATTTTAGCCTTTCTCTAAGTGCTTTTCTTTCGGTTATATCACCATAATCCACCTTCACAACACCTAAAAAAGAAAGAAATAATGAACTCATTACTGGCAAAATAAATTGTCTAATCTACAAAGACTTCGTTTTTTTTCAAGATGTATTTACCGCTTCTCCTTCTCGTTGTTATTTTCTGTTTTTTTTTAAAAAGCCTAGAAATTAAAGGACATACCTTCCTTTTTAGTTGACTTAGTAGAAAAATCATTCGACGGGTTCAATCAACAGTATTAAAGGCTTGTTTTATCACAGATTACCAATCTGCAGATATAATCGGGGTCTCTATGATTGATACTGCTCAAGGACTGTCAGTGGCATTCTAATCCACACGTCTTTGTTCTTTTTAATCTGTTTCAATGTTGTATTCCTTTAGATCCTTCAATATTACTTTTGACAAGACAGGGGGAGAATGAAGATGAATTAATTAACAAGCTCAATCTTTTTTGTATTTTTATTGACAATTAATAGAAGTGTGTAGACATGCAAAAAAATACTATTGGCATGTCGGGTTCTTCATTACAATTTTAAACCTGCTGCAGTGTGTGTGATGAAACATAGCCCTTCATATACTCTTTATGCGTCATTCAACAAGAACATGTAACCCGGCAAATGAATAGAGAACCTCAATTTGCTTTAAATATATCCATAAGTGTATTTTGATGCAGAATTCTAGTTTTTCTGTAACCTACATTAAAATAATTGCATGACTTAAAGATATTCCTAGACCTACACCAGAATTCTCTAAGAACAAGGAACAACAATACACAATGTACATGTGGAACCTCATATCATGTTTTACTAGCAATCAGCCAAGCTTTAAGATTAGATGTCATCACTGAGGTATTTCTTAAGCGTCCCAACCGAGTCTGACAATGGTCCAAGACGTACCTGATAGGACAGCATATTGATAGATTCCCCATAAATCCAGAAAAAAGTTCCCATTATCTCTGAGAAACTATGAATTCAGTGCCATGGTTCAGTGTCAGCTACCCAGAGGCCCAAGGTGACATGGCGCTGTGTTATGGGGTTAGGGAGTAGTTAAAGCTTGCCGTGTCCCACACATAGCTAGCCCTACCCCATACATGACTAGCGCCACTCCTCAAAAAGCCACTGCCCCAGAAGAAGGAGAGCTTCAGGTGCCCTACCCTGGGACGTTGCCACGTATGTCCATATCTCATCTATTGACACATGTTGACAATGGAAGATTCCTGTTACGATGAACCTCCCCAACCATTCATTTTATCCGCCATCTTATTCTATGAATGGTTGGCCCACCAAACAACATCTCTAATGTCCAAAGACTCTTTCACATGAAGTTGTTTGTTGTTTTTCTCAGGATTAGGAGTCACATTGTCGGCTGTACTATTTATAGTCTCTTGTTTATGTTATTCGTCTCTGGTTTTGTTTTTGCCTCTTTTAATAGCTTCCTCCATGTTGTGCGATGGAGGATTTAATCACTTTCCAAGGCGCCATAGTTTATTTGTGTACCTATTGAATGCTGTTTCAGCTTTAGCACACTGTGTAAGGCAGCGGGTACAACCATACAGGAATCCATGTGATTGAAGAAAAGCAAATTAACAAAACACAACTGCTGATTGTTCTAATAAGGCTAGTTCCGTAGCTGGAAGCACTTGGCTGGATACTATTGCCCATGACATTCATATTATTGTTTTTAAGTTAAAAATGCGCCTATAAACCTTTAAGAGATCCATTAGAGTTTTAAACAAATATACATAGTCAATTTAATCCAGCCCCATGTGTTCAAAAGAACCGCTGGTACTTCCCTTAATAAAAATCTTTTATGAACTTTTGTATAATTATGTCCCGTCATTCTCATATGAAGATTTTGAGTGTGTGAATGAAACATTTATTTTTTAACTGTCCCCCTCAGCATAGGCAATAAAAGCTGTTAAGGTTAGAATTCAAACTCCACAATGCATATTTTAGATCAGGGGCATCCAACCTGCGGCCCTCCAGCTGCTGCATGACTACATCTCCCATCCTCCTCAGCCAGCCCCTTAGCTCAAAGAGCATTATGGGAGATGTAGTCCTGCAGCAGCTGGAGGGCCACAGGTTGGACGCCCCTGTTTTAGATCTATGTACAGAACATGGGTGTTTCTTTTCACTGTAGAATCATGGCAATCTAAATTTACTTGATGCTCTTAAATTTGGATATTCAAATCTTCATTAGTTGATAAAGTTTATATTTTCCATTTAATTTTTTTTTTAAACATTCCCATATATTCTATTTCCTAAAAATGTTTAACCGTACGTTATGTGAAAGACTGGACCCTCCTTGCAGAAGAGGAACCCTGGACCAGATCAAAGCCAAAGCAGGGTCAGCAACAGTAACTCAGTCAGTCAACCAGAAGTGCAAAAGGAGTACGGATAATTGTAGTCAGGGTACGGGTTACCAATAATCAAAGCCAATGCGCGGTATCATAGATAAAGCAAGACTCGAAGTCAAGGAACAGTCAAGAATCAGGATTAAGAACACTCAGAATCAGGATGAACTCCTTGCCCAGGCAAAATGCAATGGGGAATAAGAAACTTTAATAGCCCACTCAATTAGAGATCACATGCGATGTAAGTCAGACAAAATTCAATTGTTTGTATCATTGCAACGTACGCTTTATTATCACTTTAATAAATTTGGTTTTATTTTGATCACTCATGTTTATGAACTCCTTTAACGGGTGAGGCTTCCTCGAATGTCCTCATTAAAGTTTTATTTTTTTTTTCTGTAAGCTATTGGCAGCTTGAAAAAAAATAACAAACATTATTTTTGTAATTACAAGTTCAAGAACTTTTTTTTGTTCCTACAGTACCATTATTTTTGTCAGTTAATTAAAATTTAATTTTCTCACCAACATTTATAGTTATACCAAACCATCGACAAGACTGAACGGAAATTACTTTTAGCCTCAGACGTCCAATAAGCAAAACTCTTCGCAACTAAATTAGTTTGTTGGCAACTTTTCACAGATAAAATTAAAACTCAGCAGGAGGTAAAGCTGCTAAATAGGGAACGTTGTCCTGCAAATCAATGTGAAATCGATTCTGTCCAGCTATACCCGTACTTGGCTGGCGTGGTCACCCAATGATTTTCCTTCCGACGATGAACTCCTATCAAGCTTAGTCAGTGCCTCCATATCGATTAAGTTCTAAATATGTAAGATGTTTGGCCAAACAAATTATCTATTGCCTCTTGAGTATATAGATGGACCCTTTAAAGGTACTGAAGAAGTCATTAATTGTTCTAACATGTCAAGCAAACCGTTGTTCTCTTTTTTATTCTTTTATCTGAAGGTTTAATCCAAAATAACTACATGGTAACAATGTATCAGTGCCTGGCCTTCTGTCACATTAGGAATGATACAATGTTTTAAAAGATTTGAGAATTACTTTTGAAAGGGTTAGGTCTTCCAGCAGCATACCTTCCAAGGGTCCCAGTTTCTGTTGGACAGTCCAGATTAATGCTTATGTGTGCAGTGGGGATCATGTGGTAGTTCGAGATACACTCTGCTCTTCCCTGACTAGCCCAGAGAGCTTTTAGCTAGTCAATGCAGCTCCCATGTGGCCACTTCACCATGGCGAGGGTAAGGTGGCAGAGGGGCTCTAACCTCACCCAATCCTGGCGCCTGTTCTCTCCATCTTCAGCCTTGATCCTCCCCCCCTTTTGCCGCACACCTCAATACAGGCAGGCCCGGACTGGCCGTCTGACACACCATACAAATGCCGTTGGGCCACTTGCTGATGGAGCTACACACTCACCTGATTTGCCGCTTATGATTTGGGCACTAGAAATGTTGAGGGGTGTGAAAGAGTGCTAGAAATGCTGTTTCCCGGGTCACCATAAGGGGGTACACCCGGAACTGGTGTAAGGGACCCAACCAGGCACCTTGGGTGGTTATTAGTATATGATCGTAAGTTTGTGTTTCAGTGCATGGTGTTGGGGTGTCAGGGGTGTTAGAGCGAGTTTGTGTGTTAGCATGTATGTATGTTAGTTATAGGGGGCCCTGAAGAAATGTTGCATCCAGGCACCACTTACCCTAGGCTTGCCCCTGTTCTAATAAGGTTTGCTTTTGGGAGGATTTTAGGATTGAGTGATGATTGGAGCAACGGGTGGAACAATGGGATGGACATGGGGCGGGATGATGGGAGGGGCATGGGGCAAAGGCATTAAACCTGTACTGGCCCCCAAGATTTCTGATGGCGGCCTTGACTGTTTCTTATTCTAACTTCAGCAGGGGTAGAACAGCACATATAAAAAATACCATCAACGGGGCAACAAGGATTATAATGCAGCCCCGTAGGATATATCTTAAATAACTATGTACTATTACCGCACATGTATCAAAAAGATGATGGGCCATCATGCTTCATACCTCTCTAGCTAATGAGGGAAAAGCCTCTTTGCACGCCCCCCTTAGATGTTAATTTAGGCTTCTCCCCGATGATTAAATGGTTTCGTTATGCAAGTTTCAGCCTGTGATTAGACATGTTCGAGGAGATTCACTGAGCGCATATCATCAATTACACTTTAGTACAAAATAATAAAAGTCTTAGCTGTCTTCCGCTTATGTAACCTTTGAATAATCTATATTATTTGCCATAGAAACTATTAAAGCATTGAAACATATCATTACAGTATTGATTTCTTAATGCTCTTCTTTCTCCATTCATTTATTTGGATTACATGCACGAGACAATTAACCGTTACTAACAAAGCGGAATTACGTACTAGAATACAGTGTGGTGCGTTCTCTGCTATCTTCATCGTGATTTACCATGTTATTGATAATCACCTAACCCCCCCAAAAAGCATCATTCTATCCAGGTCCCTAAGTTGCATTAGAGGAAATCCAGAAAAAAAAAAAACTATATCCAAAAAAAATGATCTTTTTGAAAACGATATTTTACTAAAATCCCATTCTTTTAGATAAGCATTTTATCCGTGTATTTATTCATGGAAACCAGTAGGGGGAGCTATTTCTCCACAATGAGAAGAATATAAAGCTTGTTACAAACGTATCTTCAGTGTAAGAGAAACCAAGAGAAAACAAACCCAAGTAAAAGATTAGTCGCAGATTTATTTTTTTGGCAGATGTATTTTTGTTGACGTACATGTCTTAGACTCTTAGTTTAATCCAACTATGCAAACACGCAACATCTTATCTCGTTGTCTTTTGGTTAACAACAGTAAACCATGAGACACATGATGGTCTTTTTTGATCTATTTATTCTATAAATGCTAGACACATTTTATTTTAACTTTTTTTCCGAACTTAACTAGAATAAAAGTACTTCTGCCATACATCTAAGTGCATAACATATTAATGTTCATATTATATATTAGGAAAACTTTGATTTTTATATATCATGCAAATTTTTATGCAAATGCTGAATTGCCATGTGACAAAAAACGCAATTACCGGATATGATGTTTGAATAAAAGTTATACATTTTTTTTCCTAAAGAAAATTTAATATGAAAACACCAGATCTATCATATATTAGTACACTGATATAATAATCAGGAATTCGGTACCTTCTGCCATTTCGTTTAGAGTTTATATACGGAATGACTCAGTTTTTTCTCTGACCAACGACAAAGCTAATTTTCACTTTGAACACAGAAGCAATTACTCTGGATAGTGGAGATTTAATTTATATTGATTGCAAATCAACATTTGGTGTGCACACCTTCTGGCATTAATCAATACACACTTAGCGGTAGTGGGGGGGAAAAGTGATCAATAAACAAAAAATAAACCTCTGTAATTCTCTCAAAGATCTGCCAATTATTCTGTTTTATTAACTAGCATGAGAGGTGCGTACTATTATTTTATCACTTGATACAGCTGTAACTCAGTTTAACTCGATAAAAACATTACTTATAAACATACGTTACGTGGGAACCAGGAGAAGGCACCGGTTCATCTGATAATTATTTAGTCTCTGCTTTAAGACTTATAACTCATAATAATCAAACTGCTTAATGCCAACAGTATCGGTATAGAGAGGTGACCATTGAGAAGCATCTAAAGTTCACGACTCTCATCATTAATAGCCACTAAATACAGAAAATGTGATTAGACTTTAAGGAATCAAAAATGGTATGGCGGGTACCCTACTAAAGTCCGGACACCTGTGTTGGAGTGTATGGCGAGAGGTGTGGAGGGACAGAGGCTACCCAAAAAATGAGAGGCAGTGTGGGAGTAGGAAAATTATGCAAACCCCCCCCCAAAAAAATAATTGTTTCTCCAAATTCTCCATAATATTTCCAAAAATAGTATTTTATCAATAAAGAATACCGCTTGATTAATTATACACTCATGTCTGTTACCTGGAGATATGATATAGAAAAAGTCCTTAAAATCATCCATCCACACTTCGGCTAGTCGTCTGTTATTTTTGTTGATCACGTGACCTGTTCCTCCTGGGAATGTATAAGGTGTTGCTTTCCGAAAGACATGTCCAACATGGGAACATGTTACGATTTCTAAAGATCCACCGCATTGCCAAATCTAAAATAAAAAAAATGATGTTAAGTTAATTTTACAAATTAAGGACAAGTCTAATGCTCCAGGGCAGCACATGTTCTGGTCGGCAACATGTAAAATATATGTGGGTCCTCAACAAATGGTAGATACGGTTAAATATGCACCCCTTAAGCTATGATTCTGGAGATCTTGATTACCATAGTGTCCAGAGCTCACTGATTTCTGTAAGGAAGAATTACATTTAAAGGATCAAATAAAGAACAGTAACCCACAGGCATTAAAGAACCTTCTGCGGACTTCTGTTTAGAAACAGCCATGGTGTTTTGGAGTAACATATTAGTGCATCCCACCTACATTAATTTACTGCTATCTCCTCGCCATAGCTGAGATGTCTAATTCTAGTCTTCTAGGGATCATACACCAGAACTCACCCTGGAGCTGCAACTGACCCCAATTGGCACCAGTGGCACCTATATTTCCCCCCTACTTTAAAATGTAAAAACACCCACACTCTCACTCACTCTTACTCATGCTCTCTCTTACTCACGCTCCCTCACACTCTCACCCACCCTCTCACACTCTCCCTCTCAGTGTCTCCTAACCTTCTCTGTGCTGACCACTTCCGTGTCCCTGTCTCCTTTCCTGCACCTCTGCTTCTTCTCTTGCCTTTTGCAGAAGTGCTCCGGGAGGCCTGGTTAACGTAGAAGCAGGCGAAGAAAGAAGACATGGAGAGAAGCGGAAAAAGACAGAAGACAGAACAGAGGAACAAAAAAGGCAAGAGAAGAAGCAGAGCTGCGGGAAAAGAGTAAGAGACATGCAAGCGGGCGGCTGAGAAGGTACCAGTGTGGCATCCCACTGATGTGTGCCAGCCAGGGTGGTGCCCCCCCCCCCCAAGTACGCCACTGGTTCCAATTTAACAATTAGAAATAAATTGTTTTTTATTTACATATTATTACCTGCATACATCCCCATCGGTGATTTACTTTTCTTTATATATTATTTATTCACTGTTTATTTATGCTATAATTAAAGTAAATTGGTGCAGAACTTTCAGTTTGTGTTTATGTTAACTTGTTAATATCTGCATAGAGTCGCTTAATGCAACGTAGTAAGGTCTGTAATCTGTTTACAAAAAATGCTAATCATACTAATATTGAATCTTCTAGACGTCAGTCTGGATTAAAACACAACTCACAACAAACATCTAATTAACCTAATGTGTTCTCTTTGCATTTTTGTTGATGAAAGGTAAATAAACGGTATTTGCGTGCATTGCATTTAAATTAATATTGGATTTTGACCACAATGTAGTTGTGTTTCTAGATGGGATCTTAAAACGCAGACAGACTCTAGACCCAGCATTCATACGATCTTAGCTTATGTATGGGATTAGTTTTCAGTTCAGTATTCATATTCTAAGCTAAAATAATAGGTAGACCAAGTTCTAAAGTGACAACCAGCATTGACTCACTCACTTGCTAAAACCTTGTGTTTGGCAGGCAATGTTGTCGCACTCCGACAAGCAATAAGAACAGGAAATCCACCACGTTGCCATGATATTCCATTCGATTAATCGAATTAAAGAATCAGGTTAGAATATAACGTATCATTTTTTTTATTGAATAAATGTTGAAAGATTTACTTCAACAACTGATTTATTCTATAGAGGATTTTTCGGTTTTATGTTCTATAATCACTTTCTGAAAGATCTTCTGATAAACCTGAGTGCAAAGGATATCTTCATTCTAGTAAATGGTGTAAAAGTAGAGTTCAGGGACATAAATGAAACTTAGTGAAATAGCTGAAGGATACACAAAGGATTCCCCTGCAATTATCTGATGTCTGGATATCAGCTGATTAAGTGAACAGAGGGATCAAGTAGAGATGCCCCTTATTGTATCGCACACAATCAAATTACCGTATTTATCGGCGTATAACACGCACTGGTGTATAACACGCACCCCCATTTTTGAACAAAAAAACTGAACAAAAAAAACTTCATCAGAATCACTGCTATCTGGGAAACCACACACACACAGTAAGACACACACAGTAAGACACACACACACTCAGACACACACACCCTAACCCCCCTTCTCAGGATCTCCCCTGTCTCTCCCTAACCCCATCCCGGTCACTTACCTTCAACTCCTGTGTTGGAAGCGTGAGGCGTTTGTCTCGGGTGCCGGCGCTTCACTGCTGAGCGCCGGCACCCGAGACAAACGCCTCACGCTTCCAACACAAGAGTTGAAGCGCTGAGGCAGGCGGCGGCGGCAGGCGGCAGGCGGCGGCAGGCGGAGGCTGAGGCAGGCAACAGGCGACAGGCGGCAGGCGGCGGAGGCTGAGGCAGGCGGCGGAGGCTGAGGCAGGCGGCGGGCGGCGGCGGCTGAGGCAGGCGGCTGAGGCTGGCGGCGGCGGCCGCCAGCAGAGGAGTCCTGGATTTCTGTCAGTCAGGGGGGCCCGAGAGTTGCCGAGCGGTCGTCTTCAGCAACCGCTCGGCACCCCTTGGGCCCCCCCTGACTGGCAGAACTCCAGGGCCCGGTCGCAGTTGCGACCCCGGTAGTTCCGCCACTGGGTCTAGGATTTATCGGCGTATAACACGCAGGTAGGATTTCAGCTTCAAATTTTAGTTAAAAAAGTGCGTGTTATACGCCGATAAATACGGTAAACTCTGGGAGGGATTGTGAATGAGTCTAAAGTTGATATTCGCTGTCAGTCATACACATATCAGTCAGGCATATAACAGAACCATTTCCCCCTAGATTACTCCAAAGAGAGAAACACTACCGAGAACACCTATGTGCTTGACTTTATACACCTGTTAGCAATAAGTATGGCTGAAACACCTAAATTCAATAACTTTGAGAGGTGTCCACGTACCTTTGGTCATATACTGTATGTTTCAGATGCTGTATTTATTTACCAAAGTGTTAAAATCCACAGAGTAGGAAAAATAGGAAAACGCCCATCATTTTCAAAATGAACGTGTTAATATTTACCCTAAATGACATTTCAAGATTTTCTCCTCCCCATATATCCATTCCCGAATCATAGGTTCCTAGTTCTTCAAAGTAATCCTTGTCAATTGAAAACAGTCCTCCGGCCATTGTAGGTGTCCTGGAAAGGCATGGAAAATTTCACAATTTTTCATTATTATTTTAGAATACAGTACATGTGTTTTTGCGTAGAAAGGTATTTCATACCTGGTGTTTTTTTTACTTAAAAAAATGCTGAAACATTTGGTTGTCAAAATACTATATTATTATGAATATATAAAAAATATTTTCCACAATGTATTTATTTGCGTGGAGCCTTTGGGTCCCTGTAAGGAGTCCTCTATAGGATATTTTCAATATTGGAAGGTATTTTTGCTTTCTTAGATTTTTAATATACATTATCATAATTTATGACTTATTCGAGGTAAAATACAACACAAATGTAATCCTAGCAGAAATGTAATTACAATTTGTCATGTCTAGGATTTTTTTTTAAATAACGAAAATAAAAATACATATGAAAAGTTTAAAAAATCAATTCACGTCGTTCACACCAGAGGGCGCTGCCGATCTACAGTTTGCCGTACATTCCGGGGGAAAAAAAAACATTTCTCTGGCGCTACCGTTCCACTGCATTGCACACTCCAGCTCATTGTAGTTGAAGCTGGAATGTGACACATTTT
Organism: Spea bombifrons; assembly: GCF_027358695.1. Lineage (NCBI taxonomy): Eukaryota > Metazoa > Chordata > Amphibia > Anura > Pelobatidae > Spea > Spea bombifrons. Next base: position 7,470,339 of record NC_071093.1, on the reverse strand, counting down.
CAGAGACAATGAGAATTTTATTGGCAGACAATGGTAACAGTGATCCTCTGCCGCAGCAATTGAAAGAGAAGTGTTTGGGCCAAACGCCCGGATAAATAACAATAAGCCAATGACAATACAAAAATTCTGCATCAAAACCGAGCAAACAGAAATGATTTTAAATTCTACATTCATGTCATTTTAATCACGCAATGCAGCTGTTTTGGTTTCATAGAAAGAATGTTTCTTTTTTTTCTTTTAGCGATCTAATTGTGCTACCATCTCTAATCAATATAGTTAAGGGATTTCTAACACCTTCTGTTTTGTACAGAACTAAATCTTGTCCTTAAATGTCCTTTAGTAACCAAAATAATCTTAATTCATCCACAGACCATACAGTTGAGGAGATACATCCTAATTCATCCACAGAACATACAGTTGAGGAGATACACCCTAATTCATCCACAGAACATACAGTTGAGGAGATACATCCTAATTCATCCACAGAACATACAGTTGAGGAGATACATCCTAATTCATCCACAGAACATACAGTTGAGGAGATACACCCTAATTCATCCACAGAACATACAGTTGAGGAGATACATCCTAATTCATCCACAGAACATACAGTTGAGGAGATACATCCTAATTCATCCACAGAACACACAGTTGAGGTGATACATTTGCTTGGGTGACGTCTTTCTGATATCTCTTTGAGAACCAGGGACATATAAATTCCAAGCATGTAGAGTTTCTTGTGTGTTCTTAATGTGATTCTCTAAAAAGAGCAAAAATTCCGATTGTGGTTGTCACATATCATAAAGTTTAAGTTTTATTTGAACTTAATTAATTGCAACCAACCTAAAAACCCCATATACCGTTCAAAGAGAAATGAGCCAAATATCACCGTGCTGTGCAGAGTGAGATGGTTTTGGTAACTATTTCAATATCTGTTTGTAAAATAGATTTGTTTCATCCGAGAATTTATGCCATGTTAATATATTCTGTGCTCTACATATCTGAACTTCTATTTTAGATTAAAATCCTTATCATCTTGACAATAAAGAAAATGTATTTCTTGAATAATACAGTTTGTCTTCGGTCTCTTTGTTGTATTGTTATGCTACGTACATTTTTCACAGCCGAACCAAAATACCTTGCACTAATTAATCATCTCATCAGGATAATCCGGGATTAGGAGAGAATTACTATCTGTTGACATTTTCTTTCACTGCAGGTTCAATGTTAGACTGTAAACATTCTTAGATTCCAGAATGCGTCACTTTTATTAAGATATAAGAATGTTTCCGAGCCTTGCAACAAGCCCAACAAAATAGATATTGAATAGCAGAGAGGTTGCCCTTGGTAGCCAAGGAGAAGAAGGTGTATGGGGAAAGTAGACATCTGAGATATCCTTTTGGAACATAAGAAAAGGCTTACAATGAACTAAGGTTTGAGGTTTTCCAGTAAAAGGAAAATGGGGAGATTGTGAAGCTCATTGACATCTGTAGCTTTAGCTAACTCCCTTGTTCCTAGATATGGTATAGTTCTGTACACAAAATAAACATATGTAATGGTGCATTCACGTCAAAAAAATAATATATATATATATATATATATATAATATATGCATGGCATGCATACATGGGGCAGCCATCTTCTTCACAGAATGATTATTCCTCCTCGTTATCTCACCAGCCTTCTTTAGTGTAAGCTGGTTGGCTCTGGTAGCCTTTGTATAGGTGGAAGGAGGAGAATGGATTGGACTCTTTGACAGTAACATGATAACTGATGTGCAAGTTGTGTCACCTTAACTCAGCTTTCATGTTATAAAAATGGACTTACTTTTAATCCAAATAAATCACATTGGTTCAAAACCAAAATATGTAAGCACAAGATTCAAACAACTTAATTTATTTGCTATAAAATCCTCACTGTTTACCTCACTGGTAATGTTCTGTCTCCTTTCCGTCTGTCCATTTCCCTCTGAGGAACAGGATACCATCTAAAGTTCAACTTCCAATTAAATCCACCATAGGTCATGTCAGAGCCGGCCATATATTCAAACGTGTCATCGCTTATAACATCAATTATTGGGCAAACAACAGTTTTTCTGGAAGATGAACAAAAAAGATAAATCAGCTTATAGTAGCAAGTACCCTTTACCTTCCATAAAGGCTAATAAGGACCCCATAAATATTACTTTGGTTTCCTATTAGTCTACTAATACACAGATTGCAAAATTGACTTTTAGGACAAAATCTGTTTTTTTTATTACGACATTATATAAATGTTGGTTAATATAATTAAAGTGGAATAATTATCTACTTAACAAAATACTACTATGACAAAATAGCTGATCTCAAACCATTTTGTATTATTTTCCCTTTTGGAAACCTCTAGGAGCTGTCAATTGAAAGTTAAAGGGTAGTCCAGATGTGGACCTCTTTGGTCACTCTGCCTATAGGGATGGTAATCAAACCTCACCAACAAGGCCCATGAAGGTCAGCGTTCACATATCTGGTGTTAGTTCCCTCGTACAGAGAAAATATGTCTTGAATATGCCTCATATGCCTTGAATGTGCCTCATAAACTGATAGAGATTGCTCGACTGTAATGGCAAAACCCAGATGAAATGTGAGACTCACCTGGGTAGAGAATCACCATGCGGCAGGTTATGTAGTGTTGCCTGTTCTTGGCTGAGTTGTTACTATTACCAAACACTTGAGTTTCATGAAATCTCTCTGCACACTCCAAAAATGCGTTAAAAATATAAAATAGAGCGTCCATTGCCTACCTGTCCTCATGAATCCGTGCCAGCAGAGGCTCCAACCACCCGACTGTACATTCACAATGAGCATCCAGGAACGTTATCACCTGGCCCTTTGAAATTTTTGCTCCTCTGAGTCGCGCTCGAATCAATCCCGACCTTTGCTCCATCCGTAAAATTTGTACCGGGACTTCCAGATGCTTAACATAGTTTTCCAATGGCGTTCTCAGGAAGTCTGAGGAAACACCAGATACATTTGAAACATGAAAAAAAAAATATATATATACTGTAAAAATAATTTGCTAAGAATTCTAAAGGCTGCAACTGAACAAATCCATTTATTTTAGCTTTGGGCCGATGATTGTGGTTACATACAGCGGCATTATTTGTGCGAACTATAAGTACTATGTGTGTACTTTATAAATAACAGAGATGTAAGTGCTTTACAAGAGTAAAATTATTATTATTGCATTTTTTTATTTTCAATTTTCTTTTTATTCCACCAGTAGTTTTTTCCGCCTTCTTCTTTGCAGGAATACTCTCTTTATTGGTTGTTATTTTTTCTATACTCTTTCCTTTCTTTTACCCCACTCTTTTTCACTAGCCAGCCATTTTTGCATCTCAGTTTTTTTTGGGTTTTAGCTTTTCTGCCCTCATTCGCTCGCCACCCATATCTGTCTCCATCAAAACAAATTTTGTGACATAAATCATGTCATCAAGTGCTACGTTGTCGACAACTAGACACTACTGTATAAACATTCTTAAACAATATTCTTCTTTTAAGACTGACATAAGGAATTCTGTACCTCTTTCACTTGCATCATCAACCAAAATGATTTCAGCCAAGAGATGGTGCGGGGACCGATTGATAACGCTGTGGACAGTCCGCAACAGGGTGCTCCAAGCTTCGTTGTGAAACACAATGACAATGCTTGTATTGGGAAGTCCATCTGAGTAAACCTTGGTTTTACATCTGTTAAAAACAATCAAATGGAAGAACTCAAAACGTGTTCAAGATTTTATATTTGCATCTTTTAAAGTCTTTCTGGAATTCAACAACACCAAAGCAGGAACACACTTGGTACATCTATTGAACTTTGCAGGACCCCTTCTTACCTGGCACTCAACTGAGTTCAATGTGGGTCTAAAGATATGTTTGGGTTTAGATTACATTGGTTAAAACGTGCCGTTAGCAGGTTCAGTAACCCATTTGACAATAACAGAAACATTCATACATTGTCGATGCCATAGGTTCATCCAGGTTTCCATTTACATTACGATATATCATGTGCAGACTATAGCTAAACGCACTATAACAGCTGTACTGAATAAGGAGATATACTCAACAGTTTACTTATTTAATGCCATTTACGTCTTGGTTTAATATCTGAAAAGCTCTTGAGAACACGATATAAGAGAAGCAGCAGTGTCTCCAATGCCTGGCTAAAGAACTTATTTTTCTTGAAAAATAAAAAGCTACGTCTTCTTTTTCTTCATCCTTTCTATCTAAATGGGTTTTGGTGTAAAATAACACAAAAAAAAAACCCCTCAAACATCTATGCCAGAGGATAAAATATATTAGCTGCCATACAAGTTAATCTCTTAAATTGTTCCCAGCAGTCCCAGGCAGGACAAAGTGTATTACAGTTTTACTGAACATGAAATTTTAATCATAGTCTCTTAGAAGAGATGTGTGAATCAGACAAGAAGTGCTCCATTAGAAACTGAACTTTCTGCAAAGGGCTCCTTATTTTAACAAGCGCCAGGATTAACAGAATAACAATGTGACTCCAAATTACATTTTGACATAAATGATTTTGCTTTAGTGGATATTGATATGTATTCTTCCTACATTTATCTTAGAATAACGAGGCACTGCGTGTTGGGGCAGCCAATGTAGACCAAGTCCGGACAGGCCATCTGGCACACTGGTGTGTGGCCAGCGGCTGGATAGCCTCGGCCACTTGGTATGTTAGCTTAAAAAAGTAACATTCAGCACTCTATGTCCAGCTGCACCTACGTCATCAGGCGACCGCAGGCTTAAATCACCAGGGCCGCCTCGTAATAACCAGTCCGGCCCCGATGTAGACTATCAGCGCTATTTAAACGACATCTCCTGGGATGCCCAGGAAGCCCGAGTTGCCTTTGTACCAGAATCACTTTAGGTAATGCATCACCCCAATGTCAATTCACAATTTATTGATTTCCAGACATTTAAAATAGTTTATTTTTTTTTATTTTTACATGTTTCTTTTTACCTGTCTCCTGCCATTTACATCAATACACCGACAAAACAGATTTACAGCAACATATGATTATCTTCTGGCAACACACATATGTGTCATTCTTCAACTCCAATTCATAACTTATTTCTGCCCCCAAAGCACTTAAATATTTGCTTTTGTTTTTCCCGGTGATGATATATAGTAGATAGTGTTCATTTCAGAAAGAATTTCTAAGTTGAATTATTTTTGATTGTGCGGCATCAAAATTCTACTTGTAACTGACAATGTACCAGTAATCATGGAAAAACCTAACCTTGAGCCAGTCTAATCGATTTGTGTGACTTCTACAGCTCTTCAGAACTAAATCATAGATGTGAGAGAAGCTGAACATACTTCTGACTGCATACATTTAGGTAGCTCATTAAACACATTGTGGGATATGCAGTAAGAGCAATAAAAGTCAGCAGGAGCACTCAGTCAGTTCCATATGAAGCTCTTTTTTGTACCAGAATTTATTTTGTTATTATTATAATTATTAATTAATCATGGGTATCCGGAGGGGGGTGGCAAGAGGGCTCCCTGGAAATTCATGGGGGCCCACTGGAGAAGCAGCAAGGGAAGGGGAAATAGTAGGCTGCAGTAGGTTAGCTAGACATAGAAGGCAGAAAAACACCTTATAATCAGGGGAGTGCAGCAAAAAAGCTTTTATCTAATTCTGTACACCCCCTGCTGTCAGAGAGGTTTGGTATGCTATCCTCCTTTCCCCCTTAGCTGATCTCCTCCTCTTCCCTCTGGCAGTTGCTCCTTTACGGGCACAAGGTCCCCGCCTGGGCAGAGACACAGTTTGCATGCTGCAGACACACAGTAGTTTATTTTAAACATGTATTTCAGCTGTTGAGACTACATTTCCCATGACTCTCAGCAAGTCTGATATGTTATGCATCATGGGAAAGTGAGTGCTCAACAACTTGAGTGCCAAGGTTAGCTTTGCTGTCTTCAAGGATTGGCACTGCAGCTGCCGTGGAATGAACATCAAATGATTCTCAGGCACCAATTTGATTGGCTGAACATCATGAAAAATGTGCTAACAGCACTTCGAGTGCCAAATGTTACCACAACTGCTGAAAAGCTGCATTCTATTTTAGTTCCGAGCCTTTATGTCCCTTTTTTACTACCTTCATTTTTTGTAATACCTCATAATGTTTGCTGTGCATCGCAAAGCTACACTACACTAAGTTACATTAACTTTTCTTGACTGCAACTCCCATGATATTGAACAACATTTCCAGCTGATTATTATGGGAATAGTAGCTGTAACTGTAGGTTGGTCTTTGGAACAAGCAGGGGCTTACTCTAAGACTACAGTACAAACACTATTTTTTTCTTGATTGTGTTTACAATCATATTCACCAAGCCATATTGCTGGCTGAACATCATGGGAATTGTAGTTATAGATTGGGGTTGTGGTGGCTGACACTACATACTAACTAACACCAAACTAAAGTTCTCATGTTGCTCAGGTACATGATGGTCTGTTAGCTGCAACTACCACAATCATATAGTTTTTCCTATTAAAGGGTAACCAACATTTGCCTTCCACCCAGGAAATCCCTCTCCTGAGCCAACAAAGGTAGATAATGGGGAGGTGGAAAGGAGGTATTGGAGTATGAGAGGTGCAGAGGATATTTTGACACCCCCCTCGAAAAAAATCCTGCAGATGCCCATGTAATGTATAATAGTTAAATGTAATAATTCCACCATCAAGACTGGGTTACAGTTACTTTTAGTAACACCTTAAAGGTATGAGAAGTACTTATAAAATATGTTCTTTGTTTCCCTTTCATAAAGTAAATATAGTTATCATCAACTCAATCGCATATAATCTATAGTAGATGCTGACCTTAATGAAAAAAAAATCCCCAAAAATCTACTTGGTCATAAAAGTTACTCAAGCAAACACTGCTTGCAGTTTCTTAGTAGTTTTGGTGTAAAGTCAATGATATTATACATGACCTGGATAAGAGCTCCCAGAGAAAAAATATAGTAAAAATATAGGTACAATATGGTAACTAGGTTAAGAACAAAATTTGAATGCTATCAGTACAGAAACAAACCTCGATAAACGGTAATTTAGCATCATTATTAAGCTCAGTCAGACCCACCTGCCATTATTTCACATTAAATGCCATTAAAGTACTTTACTGTGATATACTGAATATTGTTATTTACTTCCCGAGCTATAAATAAAAATCATCTCGAGTTGGTCTCAAAACATTTTAATAGAAAAGTAAATAGCAGTAAAAAGTTAGGTTACAGTGACATGAAATGAGGTTTTATCCACTTCAAAGCCATAAAAGATTAATTGATATGTTTGGTTGCAGCTACCGAAGCCATAAAGTTTATTTCACCATGACAGTTAAAAAGACTTTAGATTTTCAAGTTCTCCCTGAAGAAGGCATTAAGCTGGTGCGTTGGACACACATAAAACAGAATTAGAAACAGTAACTATTGTGTGTGGAAGGCCGAAGCTAACCGACAATGATTTGCATGCAGAATAATTAAAAAAAATTAAGGATATTTTTTTTATGCTTCCTATTTTAGGGAGTTTTTTGTGTCACTTATTAAATGATCAACCCTGAAAACTTCAAACCACCCGCTGAAATCCCAAAATATAATTTTTATATGTTGGCACAATTAAAAATCTACCCCACGATGATAATTTATGTCGTTTTAACCCCCCTCATCCCAACAGGAATGGCATATGGGGTGAGGCATGGTTGGGGGTCTCATACTGGAATGTCTATATTATTTAACACATATATATATCATCAATAGTTTGTGAGTTTCAGGTGAGGACATGGGAGTCCAGTCATTCAAGTTAACCATTAACTTGACTGACCGCTTGACTTCTTAGTAAATAGGTCCATCTTGTGAAAAGAACACACTCTAAGTTTCAGAGTTTGTGAACCTGTAAACATTTTTTTTCATAAGTATAGAACCCGTGATATTTCCGGTATCCCATAACAGTGTAATGATAGGTCATGCTAATTATACGAAGCTTTTCTCGATTTCTGAAAATGAATTCAGAATTTTAAAAAGTACATAATTGCTGTCAAAGGAAGCCTCGTGGTGATTACTCTGTGATGACTTTATAACATTTCTTGCATTATCGTCTGCAGTTTTACCAATTATAGACAGTGCATTAATTCATGAAAAGCTGAAGGCATGATTTTGCTTTTCAATTACAGCTTCTGCAAGAACTTTTGATTATAAGCAGAAAATACTGTTTTCATTACTGAACAACTTCATATTTCACTTTCTGCTTTAGAGGAACCCAGGGCTTTTTATTTTCAGCCCATCGGAGAATCCCACCATTAACGCGTGATTCTACTGAAGGATCCATCTGTTTAGACTTCTGCATTTAAGATCAAGGGTAGGAACCTCTAGGAAGGAGAGAAGGATTTACTGAGAGCAAGGGATCAGGGTTGCCCCCCACTGCCCCTATAGCCTGCAATTTATATTTGCTACTTAAAACAGGGCAGCTCCCCTATTGCCTTCTCCGAGGCCGCCATCTTGACTGCATTAGAAAGCAATGCACGCCTTTAAGACATAAATCACCAGGATATGACGTCATATTAATGCAGTCAACAGAGGCTGTGCTAAGTGGGTACAGCCTTCATAGTGTAAATGGGCCAGAAATCTCCCATGTAACCGCCCCATCGAGCAGCAAGCCTTGTTTAGCAGCAGATAGACTGCTGCTCCTCGTGACCTGGGGTCCTAGTTGTCCTAGGCCAGGGCACATCACTGCCTACACCCCTGGCCTTACCTAAAGGTATAAATCAATATATTTTTTTTCAGTCAGTAAATATCAATTTATTGATGGCTGCCTGCTAGGCAAAACAATGAAGTCCATATATTACGTACACTTAACATTACAGCACACGGATCAGATTTATTTTTATAATTCAGCTTACCTAAGGAATGACATTTTTTAATCGTTACATTTTTTAAATGAAAGCACCTTTACATCATTTTTTAAGTCACCTGGTGCCAAGCTCTGCTCTCAAGCGAATTGTAAGCTCCGAAGGGCAAGGCACTGTTCTCCTTCTGTACCAGAATGGCATAAAGCATATTAATGTTATTGATGTCAATTTTGTATATTGCCAATTTTAACGCTATTGATTTTTTTTGTTAGTTTTCACTCTCCTCTATTATAACAGCTCCACAGAATCTGCTTGCGCTCTATAAATAATATAATGTAACAGAGTGAACACGTAGGGCGTAGATGGAGCTACATTATGAAAACATATGTCCTAAAGACTTATGATCACTCAACTTCATTAATCGAAGAGTATTTCGACATTGACATACATTGTCAATGTTTCTATGTCATGGAATTGTTCTCAATCACAAAATGTATGTGGGGATTTGTTCAAATCCCGAAAGGTTTGATGATGTTAATTATTTTAAATTGCTAATATATGATAATGTAGGGTATGTCTATGTTAGAATTCCCTTGAAGATAATTAGGTTCAAACCCTAGAACTTCTGTGATCCCTATTACAACCATGTGGGCCATTGGTTATGTTGGTAGCTTTACATAACTACACAACTGTACAATACATTAAAACCAATATATGGAATGACCTTCACTCCAAAAAATTAATTCACTCATATTTCTTCGGGTCATTTTGAAGGGCTACAATAATTTTCTATTGAGTATGAAGGGTGAGGGGCTCATTTGAAGAAGAGCCAACATAAAACTCACTCAAGCACAGAGAGTGAGATGATGGCAGAGAAGGAGACTGAATCTTTTTAATTACTGGAGAAAAAAAGTTTTGTTATCTACAACCAAGTGTGATATAATGGACATAAAATCTAATTAATGGAAGTGTATTTCCTACCTTCAGACTTGACTAGGGAAAGAGGGGATAAAAATATGGAAGGCAAAGAAGAAGAAATGTAGTAGAAGAGGACAACTACATGACTTTAGAAGATGTTTGAAGAAGGGGCAACTGAATATTTAACTGATCTCTTTCAGTATCTAATGGGTTTGACCACTCGGTTATTCTTCTTATCTATTATTTGCAGTCATTGTTCGCAAATCTTTCCTTTGACTCTTGGCAACTATTATCAATGGCTTCTTTAGTTCACACATTTTAATAAATCAACAGGATGTTGAGGAACTTTTGCATTTTTGACAGTTTATGATGATACTTCTCGTTAAATGTTGGCCTTTAAAAAGACATTATCAGTCATTGTTAAGACACATGCTTTTAATATATGGTAATGCCAAGGGTTATATGAAATATAAATCTCACTATGGCTATTTTATTACCTGTCTGGAATCCTTAAAATTGGCCTTTAAATGGCTATGTTTTTTTGATTAGGAAGGCTAATTTAAAGACAAAAGACACAATTGTGGATTCCTCAACAATCTTAATTTTCAAAAATATGACAAGAAGGTTTTAACTAAATCTTAATGTTCTTTATGAAGCATGAAGCAGAACAACTTTTAACGATATGTGATGTATAACTAAAGACACCAAGATACAGTTAAATTGATGAATCATAGTTGTGTCAGCTCGTATGGAATCTTCCAAGTACTAAACACCTACTTAATAAGTCCTAAAATAGAAAGTGAAAAATGTCAAACAAATAAACTGGGAATAAACTTCTGTATTAAACCTGAGTTGACGATCTGTACGGTGGAATTAGAAGTCAGACATTATATAAACTTTCTTTCCGCTATAGTACAGATTATTAAAATCTAATTAAAATATAAATACTGAACATTCTAAAGTACAGCGAAACAATCGGTGTCACAAAGCTAAGTAACCAAATGCGAGGCCAATACTGTTGTTTGAATATTTGAGCGTCGGACATTGACTCATAATTTGGTTTTATATATGAATTTCCTTTTACACGAGGGTTTTAAAATGTTCGGCTGTTGGTATAATATTTCTTCGCCAATTGAAGGTCAGAAGCTGGCATTCCCAAGGTATACGTTTTGCGGAAATATACTGCGGCCTATAACGATAACGCAATATAGATTTGTTATTGATGTTCTTGCTATGGAGGAGTGGGCACATGATTCCTACAGCCTGACCAAAAAAAAACTCTCCAAGACCTAGAGCTGGGACAGAGATGATTCAACGTCAGTATTTTTCTCCACTCATTTCCTATTTAGCAGGTTGTAAAGTGCAAGGCGGTACACTTATCATTTCCAGGCTCCCCCATAAGTTATCAGCAGAAGGTGAATCCAATAGAAAACGAAGTCAATTTCATGCTAGACTAGCCTTGAAGCCTTAAATCTGCATTCACTTTGCAGGATGATGTATTACTATTGAGAATCATTAAATATTATGTGCATCATTTGTTTTCTAACGTAAATGCCCTCGGCAAAACTCCAGCCGGTCGAAGTAAAACGTGTAAGTGTGTTTAAGTAAAACTCACCATTTTCTGCAGAAAACCCTTTTAACTCCTTAAGTGCACAAATGTAACCTTTTGCAAGTTTCAGCCATGGGTCACCCTTGGTCCTCAAGAGATAAAATCATAATGCAACCGAATAAATATAATATAGTTTGCAGTGGCAGCCTACCAAGAGATTATTTCAACACTGGGTATCTGTCTTCTATCAACAGTCTAAAGATCTATAGTCACCGGGAGTTAATATTTTTTATTAATTTAAGTTTTGTTCTGCATATTCTAGGAGGATATATAATAACTATAGGGCATGCAGAATTATATTTTAAATGCACTGTATTTATGTAAAGGTTCCATAATCAGCAATTGATTTAATTGGAAGTACTTTACTGCTACTGATTGACAGCTTAAGGAGCCTATCAGAGGCAAGAAGTTCCGGATTATGGAGGAAGAAAGAAGATTTTGTAGAATGTCAGCTAAGTGTTTCGTACTCACAGAGGGTTAGGGTTACCCGGAATACTTTAATAAGCATTCTTCTATAGTAGGGGTGTCAGGGACACTAAACTACCCCTTTAATGGTTGTAAACAATCTCTAGTACCAGAAACTCATATGCAGTGTACCATGGAATGACATACATACAGCCGCAAGTTACGTTGTTATGCTTTCACAGCGTGCGGTTGCTCGTATCCAGCCAGTGGCTGCACATAGTCTGACCCGATCTGCCACTCGAGTGACTGTATCGATAAGTAACTGGCCCTACTGGCCACCGGGCATTTGCCCAATGTGCCAAATGGCCAGCCTGGACCTGAAATGGAGTCCAGAACGCATCTCACAACTTCCTACTACGGCACACAGTTGGCGTCCAGTCCAATTTTCATGGAAAACTAGAGGGAGTTTGCATACAATCTACTACCATTCTTTATCCACGTTGGTAATGCGTTATCTGTCTATGGAAGGGAAAAAAAAGGAAATATTTAGAGAGGAATCAGGTTGTGATATAATTTGGATACTGAGATATCGGTTTTATATGACATGGTTTTGTTTTAACCACATCATCTGAAAATTTAAATATTGCAATATTATTGTGCATGTATAAAGGCAGCGGTAAGCATCTTCATGTGTCCTTCGGGAGTTTCAGAACCATACGACATGAAAACTCATTATTCTTTATTGGAGCTGAATATCCTAAGGCATTGGTCGAAAGAACAATCTATTTTTGAGCAGATAAATATCATCTGCAAAGTCTTTGGGGGATTCTGAGATACGAAATTCCGGGAATGTAAGCAATAACACATACAGAAAACCAAATAGAACGAACTATAAGCCACATACATTCTAAAGAAAAGTAGGTATAACATAAAAAAATATTTTTCAATGAATATTCTGTTTTGCTTGGAAACAATACAGTGCAATCAATCATCCTAGAGAGGAGGAAAGAGGTTACATAATCTAAAATGTACATGATATGGCTATGAAGATCTCTGCCATAAGACTTATATTGTATTAAATATATTAAATAATATAAAAAATATATTAATATAATATTATTATATGATTATATGATTATATATAATAATATATAATAATATAATTATCAGATATCTCTAATTATAGGACAATATTTCTAACATACCCCTCCAATCTCACATCGGGTAGGCTTCGGTTTAAAGCGATTAAATCGCTGGCCATTAGGTTGAACTGATTGATCTTGAAAAGTTCTTTCATTTTTTCCTGATCATCTTTAGGGATGAGGACTGCTTTCCCCTGTTCTCCCGGACCTTCTTGATTTCTTGAAATAACAGCTGGAATGAAAAATAAAAATTATAAAAAAAAATGTATTTTAAAATTATTTTAAAAAAAAAATAATATTAAAGGTCAAGTCAAGCAATTAACCCCAAACTGATACATCTGATCAGAATACTTAATGGTGTTGTCAGCATGATATTAACCATCCAAATAACTGGTAATCCAAATATAGCCAATATGGATTATAAAAGTAGCTCAATCATATCTTGTGTTTACTTCCACATTTAAAAAAAAAGTAGATGTTCTGTCTACAAATGAAGAGTTGCTGAGATGTGGACCACGTTGCTCGTTGCGGCACAAACCACAGTTGACGTGGGAGTCCTCTTTAGTTGAATGTCCCAAGGTATGCTGGTTGGCAATTATACCTGATAACCATTCGCAACCTCTGTGAAATAGCAGCAGGCCATCAGTTGGCCCTGGCACTTTAAGGCCATTGGCCGCTTGATGGTGTAGGTGCCGCCGACGGTAGATAGAGCGCGTGTCAAGATATCTACAGCCATTGGCTTCACGCTGCAGCATCCGCAGCAGATGGGGTGAGAGTGTGTCGCTGTTGGACGGCGGCCCACCAGGCCAGATGGCCAGTGCAGGCCTGATCAGCAGTCTGATCTGGTAATGGTGACGTAATGATCAAAACATACATTATTTTTACAAAAAAAAGCATTATTATACAAAATGAATGGTAACATCTGCACACATTTTAATGCAAAGTAGATTAATTGTTGTAATTGTTGTATGGCTATAGGCAAGCTTTATTAGATTCCCACAGTTTTAGAGACATCTTTGATTATGATGTAGTAACTGGATAATTACCGCAGTCTCCTCATAGTGGGGCTCTTATATGATGTCATTATGATGGTCAGCCTAAATGCTAACAGAAAATCAAGCAGCTCAGAACCATTCGTCTGCATGTTTTTCCTAGTAGAAAACCTTAATCAGTCATTGGTCTCGTCTTAGATTCAGGAGCCACGTGGCTATCCCATGCACGTTTACATTCTCTCACTGTACAAACCTCTACTACATCTGCTGGGAGGCTGTTCCACTTATCTACCCCCTCCCAATGCTACTAATACCTCTAGCTATACAACTAATCACTCTGCTTGTTTTTGGCAACAAAATCTATTTCCAGTTGCAATTCCAAAGCCTTAACTTTCTCATTGTTAAGGCTGCACTCTGTTATTAGAAAGTACGTGATTATTCCTCCCTGTTATTTCTGGTTCCTCCTTTTTTAAGTTATTCTTCTCCTTGAGATGGGGTTGAGTGGAAATGAACAGTTACTGTATGTATTGTTGAATTTTGCTTTCCGTATCGTATGAAAGCAGCATTACATTGTTTATTTTATTCTATTTGACAATAAAGGTGCAACATCTTTAAACATCACAAGCAAATGCAAGCAAATGTCACGTATAACGTAAGAAAAAAAACCTTTTAAACAACTAAAAGTGGTGCTTTTTTATATTAGAGCACTGCAGTTCTCTCAAAAGAACACAAGTTAATAAAATTAAAGATTAAATCGAATTGAGCACAAAGACAATTATGAAAAATTACAAGATGGCTTTAACTCTGGTGTTAAATCAGAAAAATGAAGCAACCCAGATGAAATTCTTCTAAATTAAAAGGGATCCATCGCTTTAGCACATGGCTTTAAATAAATTGCAGTGTCACGTAATTGATGCCGTGCTAAGCATTAATCGTAAAGTCCAACGTGCGCCGTGGCTACGATTCTCCGCTTCGTAGTATATTTTTTATAACATAATTATAATTATAAAACGTAATACATTGTATCTGCAAAAATATCATGCAAAGGGTGTGAACCGGTGTGACCTGGGACATGAAAAGAAGAACACGGGATAAAGGGAAGAAGGAAATGGTGAGGAGGGGGATACTTGGAGAGAATCGAGGGTATTATATAAGATATGGTGAATGGATTTTAAAACATTCATTTTTTATAAAACTTACAAAAATGTACTTTTATCCATCGGCGGAACCTTTTATCTTATGGTAATAAATAAAAGTTATGTTTTAGACACATTTTGGAGCATAGGAATATCACTTTTCAATGGCTGCTGTATAAGCAGAATAAAGAAACCGTTTTGCTGGAAAAACGGCCCATTTATTCTTTTCTGTATTTACAAGGTTTGGAATTTCACAAGCAGAAACACTGTTTTCTATAAAAGAATTGCTTCTGGTATGTTTTTCTATCCCCCCCCCCCTCCACCAGGCTTTCATATTACGGATAAAATATATGGATTAATCATATCCATTCCTGATTAATTAATTATACTTTATTGATTAATGTTTTGTAGGTTAATACGTTTATTCTGTATAGTAACAGAATTGCATTTTTTTGTTCATATAAAATGTACGGGGAAAGTGATATTTAAGGGACACTGGCTTGATGAGGATTCCAGAGGGGTACACAAATGGGAGAGCCTTCCCGCACCTAATTGGCTGCTTTAAGGGGGACATTGCTCTGCAGATTTGGAGCTGCAGCTTCTCCTAAAGTACTTAAATATCCATTCTTTTTTAGTGAAGTTGCAGTGGACAGTAGACTGTCCCTTTAAATCTGATCTGCCGTCTGTCATTACGTCACACAATAATTGTTTTTATTTCAGAAATATATTGTGTCTGCACTTTTTGTTTTTAGGGCGAGGAAGAAAATCTCATAAAGCAACAAATTTAACAAACTGGCAAAATAAGTTTAGCTTCTTTGCGCTGCAACTTGATCCTGACGTATACAGCAGTGATTAGCTTAAAATATTATACGATACGACAGTTATTCGTACTTACTATCAGGATAGAGAGTT
Organism: Spea bombifrons; assembly: GCF_027358695.1. Lineage (NCBI taxonomy): Eukaryota > Metazoa > Chordata > Amphibia > Anura > Pelobatidae > Spea > Spea bombifrons. The sequence goes on along the minus strand of NC_071093.1, from coordinate 7,454,325 downwards.
TAGTGTTCATGCGCGTCTATCATTTACAAATGACAAGGCGTCTCTTTTGTTAGGAAATGTATAGGTGAAAAATCTTCCTTCCGGTTATCTATACCAGCATGAATATGGCATAGAGATTAACCCCTTAGGGACAATGGGTGGTCCCTAAACCCTTTGAAAATAATGCATTTTGAGCCCGTACATGTACAGGCTTTGTCATTAATGGGTTAAAACACAATGTTACAAACTACACAGCACTCAGACAGCCATATTGTAAGACCCTCAGGAATCAGAGTTTCTGGAAAGTATACCTCTTATATACAGTTCCTACAATTTTCTGCTAGCAGTGGGAATATATATAATTTAGAAACATAGAATTTGACGGCAGATAAGAGCCATTCCAGAGCCAGTGTCCCCATCTAGTCTGCCCATTTCCCCGATGTAAAGACTCAGACCGCAATCAGTCGCTGGCGGGGAGAATGGTTCTTATCTGCCGTCACATTCTATGTTTCAAAACTATATATATATTCCGAGTTCTAGCAGAAAATACTGTATAGGGTGCTCACTAAAACTTTTCTATAAGTATTATTATTTGACCTTCTTATTATAGGTGCCCTTCAACAGAAAATATTGCAATGGATCACATGATATGGTATTATATAGATTTTAGCTGGTTTAGGCACTTGCTTTATAGTAATCCAGAAGCCCTGCTTTACTTCATATTTCTCCAATATCTCCAATATCTCGGGATGGGCTTTGCCAAACTTTTAGTCTCCGTTTAATGATGAATAACACCAATAGGCTTGGTTTGGCATTCACAGCCATGGTTTCCTGCCCACTATTCTAACCTACGTCTACTTCTTCTTCAGCTTCCCATAGCTCGTGTGCCACGGCTTAATTATAACTTACGATTTATAAAATACTTCCTAGCAGACAAGATCGGATACTTCACTAGATTTACTGGAATTCCAATTAGACTGGAAATTCTACCGTCTGGAATCTCACATTGATCATTTTCTTTTCATTTCAATGAAAGACAAACCATTGACCATAATTGCCATTAATCTATTGTTATTAATCATGTTCTAGAACATAAATGTTTAAATAATGACATTCTTTCATAATGAACACATTCCTTAATATTACTTAATCAAAGATAACTTGTTAAAGGAATATATATATATATATATATATATATATAGGATATATATATATATATATATATATATATATATATATATATATATATATATATATATATATATATATATATATATATATATATAGGATATAGGATATATATAGGATGGTTTTGAAACTGTGTTCATCGTGTTGTAGTAAATTACTACCTTTTCTCAATATAAAAATAGGAAAAATTAGTGTCGTAAAAGGCATATGTTTCCAAGTCAACATTAATATTCATTTCATTAGATACAATAAAGAACTGTTTTGAGTTTTCTCCATAAATATATTTTATTTTATCCATTTTTTTAATCCAGTTTTTGGTCATTAAGTAAGGTTAGTAGAACGCAGGATAACAATTTGAATATACAAGAATTGATATGCCTGGACAGACAAGAATTTGACGAGACAGAACCTTCACAAATTTGGGAATGTTGGCAGGTATGACAATATTAAATATAACTTTACCGAAGTTTGTTACCCATGGCTTTGCTGTTTTCTTATATTTTGTATATAGCCGATCGCTCTAGTAAGGAACATGCAATGAGATTGGATGTTAGCCTCAAGTGAGGCATCAAATTGTAATGTCTTTTTATTATTGGAAATTGAGTCTAAGTATGTAAAATAGTGAATTCCGCTGTTTTGTGTATAGTACGGACCAAAGATTGGAGCTGGATGAATGAAATGTGGACAAAAAAGCAGCACTTTCCATCTTGGACAAAGCAAGGATACAAACTTGTATTTTATATACACATATCTCAACAATAACACTTAAAATAAAATGAGATTTAGTCTGCATCACCGTACCCAGACTAATCTATTTTATTTTTCTATATGCTCAGCGTGGTTACAAAATATATGAGCGTATGCAGCATCGGAAACAATCTATTTGTTTGTTCTGTGCTGCCTGAAAATTAAATTATTTCCAGCTAGAAAATATCTTTTGGGAATCGTTGCTTAATCCATTCAACCGAAAGCGGAATAAATGTTTCTGAAAAACATCCCCTCGTATTAGCTCTGCAGTTTATAATATACACAAAAAAAAATAAAAAAAAAAAAAAAGGTCGGCGCGCGTTCTATATGCAGCCAAGGAATTTTCCAAATGTTGTGTCAGATTTACTTAATGTTAAACAAAAAGGGCATCCAAAAACAAATGGAGACCAAATAAACCTTTAAAAAAATAAGACTTTCCGAGTAGGATTAAAAAATGGTGGAAATTTAACGATTTAGGTCCAACAGATAAATATTGCATTAAAACTTTTTCTTGTTGCGCTCTAATGAAAATTCACAGCTAAGGTACGTCTGAGTTGATGTATAGTGTTCATTATGTAGTTTGTCTTTGTAGCTGGAGTTGCTATGCGCTTAATTTGCTCAAGAATAGCCTGAAATGGCAATTTATCCCTCCCAGCTTGAAGTGTTGGGGTCCAGACTCACACCAGCTTGGTCTATGGTGGGAAACTGACTGGCTCCCCCTTCTTTAAACCAAAAGCAAGTCACACTTTAATTTACATGGGTTGGCCATTGGTTACATGGGTTGGTCATGGGTTGGGTTGGTCATGAGTTGGGTTGGTCATATCCAGCCTCTGGTGACACTTACATCATGAGGGCCACCTCGTCATCGCCAGTCCGGTACTGATCTCTTCGATCTATCAGCCCCCCAAATGGGGATCCCAATATATTTTCATCGCTGTTAGGTAAATCGCTCTCTTTTAGTAACTTTATAGAATCTTTCCTGGAATTTTGAATAAAATCACATGATAGAAACTTACAATTTAGAATTGTTTTTCTTTTTCAATTTAATTTTTCCCATCATTTATTATGAAAACAATCCTCGCAAACATAATGTGGAAAGACATTCATATGGAAAAAACAAAAAACTATCATGAATAATGATTATGTGACCCATCCACTGGGCTCACTTCTTCCATTTAGAGAATGTAAGTAGGAAAAATAACAAGATTAACTAAGTCAAGTAGAGTCACTTTTCAGACATAAGGAAACAAGTCTGAATGCTCAAAGATAAACATCCTGTGCTTTATATTTTATTTAAATACAATTAATAACTTGGCTCTAGCATTGGAACAAAATACATGGACACGTGAGTAAGTTGCTTAAAATACACCGGCTTGTGTACAAACCCTAACCATGTTTCCTGCCTTTCAGTTTTACATGGTGGAGTAAGAATATTTTCAAGAGGATGGGGGAAGAACATTTTCTTTGCACTTAAGTCTCTTCAGCAGGGGGTGAAACAATACACAGCTGGAAGTAGAGGGTGCAAAGGCAAATTGCTTCCCCCCCTGCTTCCTGAGAAAACACATATATTATTGAATACACAAATCACAGGAAACTAAAACCTATGGAAATATTAACATTTCAATGTGTACAAGACCATAACTTGAAGTGGTTTTAATTAACCAACATTTTATCTTTCCAAGGCGGAGACATTAGAAGGAGGAACATGGAATGTGACCTACCCAACTGGCAAGAAGAACTGGGTATGACTACCTCCTGCCCAATCATAAAAAGTGGTCTTAGAATTAAGGACAAGTCTTTATTCATTGTTTATGTAAAGAAGCTAATGTTATATTAGCATCTGCCCCGTCAGTAATCTCCTTTGAGAACACCTAAAAATGGTATCATCTACCTTCCATTCCATAAACACTATTATATGAGTGTATGTTTAAAAAAAATCCCAATTAAATAAAAACACTATTACTGTTTATTAAACTAATAAAATTTTATATTGCTTTACACTAATTAGATTTTATGGGCAGACCGAATGGTTCATACCTGCTGTAAAATTTTATGTTAAAATTGTTCTCTACGAGAGACTGCACCGGTTCTGTAATAAGTCTTCATTTTATTTGCAACAACAAAATAAATGTATTATGAACCCGAAAGTGCTAGCTTTAGCCCTCTGAATAATAATCTCATCTGCGCTATGACCTGTAGGACTTGCAGAGAAATAACAGAATTGACACACGGGATACCTAAGCATAAAGAATACAGCACTCCAAATGCACTTTGCCTCTAGATATTTTTTAACATCTGTCGAAAAGATTGCTCGCTGTGAGAAGACAGTCCGTCTAGAACAGTGCAGGAGAAGGAGGGAGGCTATGAGAAGTGCAATGACAAGTAGAAACGCAATACCTCCCATTGTATAATGATTATGGACAGTTATTCCGTGGGAAATCAGCACTGTTTGTACTTCTAGAACTGGTGAAATGATTCAGGCATTCATGTAGCATTTATGTAACTTGTACACGCATGAAGCGCATAAACCTAAAAGGAACAGTCATATATATATATATATATATATATATATATATATATTTATATATATATATATATATATATATATATATATATATATATATATATATATATATATATATATATATGTATTTTTTACATAACTGTTCTAAAATTCCCCAAGCCTCCTCCTTTTCTGCTAAGCCGTTCCATGAGTAACCGCAAGTCTCTCCCAGGGCTATACTAGTTAGTTCTTGCAATGCAGAATATGACCAGAAGGGGGCTACCAATAGGGAACAGATAGAAAATTATAGTAAGGGAAACAATTTACGTTAAGATACTTTATTTCTCATTTATGTTTGTATTTGTTGATAAATCCTCCAATCGCAAACCAAGCTACTGGTTATCATAAATTAATCATAAATATTTATAGCCGTCAGTCTAACAGTCTAGACGAGCTACAACTAACACATAGTAGTTAATTCCCCATGCTAATTGCATTCATATTGACTCAAGCGCCGAATATATACATCCATACATACGTTTTTGCCGTCTATATTTATAGGTAGTTTATCCAGAAAGGAAGATCCAAGACCATTCATCCTAAAGAATGGGCAATTTCTTTTTATGATGTGGATTCTATCCTTTAAAGTGAAATACCTATGATTCTTATTTGTAGTCCAAATTGTAAGTTGCTACGAGATGCATGTTTTTTTGTTTCCTGCTGAATATAAAATTGGGTAACAGTGTATAATTTGTGATGCAACTAATTTATTTTTGGTGATGCTGTGAGATTATGGAGACAGGGTATATTACAAATTCCGAGCTATGTTTACACCGGCTAAAAACGTACTTTTTTTATGACTTTCTACAAAATATTCATTGAACCATTATGTTTGCAGATTTTTAATGACAATATGTTCATTTTATAGTGTACTATCAGCCTTAGAGATGAAGTCTGTCATATGACGAGCATTTAGTTTATATAGAATAATTATTTTTATGTGGCCCCCAAGAGATCAAGTCATTTGTCCTCTGGTTTCACTGATGAAGTTTTACTAAAGGAAAACGTAATAAAAGATTTCAAATTTGTCCTTAGGGATAGCGGTGCGCTCGGAACACCTGCATCAAATTAAAATGATCAACCCTTATTTAAAAATTATACAAAACTAAAAATAGTTAACCCTCAATGCACCAGTTTCACAGCTTCATCCCTACAATTGTTTTAGATAAATGGATATATAGAGAGGGTAGCCTACAATTAGAAAGAGTGCCCATTATAATGTCATGTCCTCAGGATGATTATTCCCACCCATTAAGTTATTGATCCACTATTGCTGGGCTGACCAATGTTTTTTGGTTGATCTGCGAAGCCTATGGAAGCATGGAGCGAGGAGAAGGAAAATAACTTCAGGATAGGAAATTGATTAAACTTCCACCATAGATTTCAGCTTTCCTGGAATAAAATAGTTGCACATTTTTGTTTTTTGATAACAAAGTAATAATGACGGAGTTTGATTCCGTTTAAGTCATGGATGAGACTGTGGTAGGAATGAGATGGGAGAGAAGATGCATTCTACTAGGTAAAGTTCTAGTGACACCAAGACTTTTTTGGTTTTCATTTTTATTACTAGATGCTTATTTAATATTGGCCCCTGAGCTTATCGCTACACGCCTAGATCATGATGTTTGTTGGATAATTGCAAAGGATTCCATCAGTAAGCAGTTATTCTGATCAAACTACTTGTTAAATTATATATTAAATGAAAGAAATAACCTGAGAATGGTTTATGTTGGTAGCTGTAATTAATGTGCCAAAAACTTCCACGTTTCAGAATGTCTTGTGAAGAACTGATTGGGGCATCCAAAGAGATGATTTCTTTTACAGATTTTAGAAAAGTTCAAATGTATTATTGGCACACTGACATAATTTAATTAATACATGATTATGTTATATACACTATGATTCAAAGGTTTTCAGTCACTTAGAAGTCTCCTTGTTTTTTTAAAGAAAACCACATTTTGTGCATTAAAATAACAGAAAATGGATCAGAAATCCAACACAGACAGGGTTAATGTTGTAAATGACTATTGTAGCCATGTGGCCCTTTATCACTCCCATCACTCCTGTGTTCCAATGGCCCTTTATCACTCCCATCACTCCTGTGTCCCAATGGCTCTTTATCACTCCCATCACTCCTGTGTCCCAATGGCCCTTTATCACTCCCATCACTCCTGTGTCCCAATGGCCGTTTATCATTCCTATCACTCCTGTGTTCCAATGGCCCTTTATCACTCCCATCACGTCTGTGTTCCAATGGCCTTTATCACTCCCATCACTCCTGTGTTCTAATGGCACGTTGTGTTCGCTAATCAAAGTTTAAGTTTAAAATGCTAATTGATTGTTAGAAAACACTTTTGCAATTCTATTATAGCGAAAAATGTTCTTGTTTTCCAAAAAAATAACAAAAACAGCTAAGTGACCCCAAACTTTTGAATGGTAATGTGTATATACATACACTGACCCACAGATGATTATGAAAACTATTATTCTATAGTTCCCCAAATCAGTAGCCCATAGACAATCTATAGGCAGGCCTATGGGGGCAGCAGCCACTCTACCACATGATAGGGTTTTGGGATTGTGACGGGATGTAACATAATATCTTGACGTCCATTAAAAAGGACCGCGACGTGGAGGGGGCAGCAGGGGGCGCTGTGCTGGGATAGGCCTAGGGCAACACCAAAGGCAAATATGCCCGTATGACAGTTCAAAAAATTCCTGCTGTGATAAATACATCCGCAAGAGAAAAAAAAAAGCAACACAAGTAACATCCTTTGCTTTTTCAGTAATCAGAACTGCAGTGTAATCATTCAGACTTCAATCTAATTGAGTGTCTTTTAAGACGGATGTATTGTTAGCATCTTGTGGAGAACTAAATATATCAATCCGGTTCTCGAACCAAAATACTGTCTGACACTGTTTTGATTACCATCCATGATTTAACATGTTGAATTTTAAAGTGCCATACGCCGCATTTTAATTGGGCTCTATTAACACTTAGACCCCAAGACGCAAACGTATTTGTGTCTCTAAATAATCCTACTAATGTATTTGCTATGAGTTAAGTGAGAAATGTGAAACTGTTAATCTCCAAGAGAAATGTAAAATTCCGTATTCCTTTCTCTTGGCATTTTGACAGCCATTGCTGGCATTTCAAATCTTCCCGATACAAAACCCCCAAAATTAGCTTTGTGCACATAAAAGGGTTATCGAGAGCACACGGAATACAGAAACTGGCACATTTTAAATACAACAAGCCTCCGATTACAAATTGCTTGTATCGCCATGTACAAACAGTACAAATATTCTTCCTTTAAAGGGCAGCTTTCTAACAAGATCGTGGAAGAGACGCAGAAACATTTCCCCTTCTCTGTTATAATACAAGAAAGGTAAGCATGGTTTCTTTATAAGAAACGGAAACGTACATTTATATAATAATATTGAAAACATTCTAAACTGTTCTTTTCCCCAACTGAGGTTTAATGCAAAAATGGCCTCCGTACATCAACCATTAAGAATTTAACCCTTCAAAACGCACCCATTCCACTGTGAAATTGGACAGAGCTAGACAGTCCTATGAGTCCAATTCATACGCCAAAAGCTGGGAACTCTCAGGGTTTTTGTCCCACACTTGGGGTCTCAGGCTGAAGGGGTAGATTCTCAGTGTCACACAGTCTGAGCTGACTCCATCCTATTCTACCCTACTGTGATCATGTGTAAGCCAATTGGTGCCTTTACTACCGGTTTGTTGTGCTTGAAGACAGGTGACACAATTAAATGCAGGTTTTCATAAGGACCAGCATTAAAGCCAAGTTTGTTAACAGTTTTGGTGATTTACTACACAGAATCTTCACAATGGGCTATTAAAGGGTTAATATTTCAAGAGTCATGGAGTCAGCTCATTAAGAATGTTCCCATGAATGGTCCATTGTAGAAACAAATACATTATTATTATTTATTGTTTTATATAGCGCCATCATATTCCGTAGCGCTGTACAATGGGTAGACAGGACATAATGAGTAGTATGTAACATAACAAATTACAGAGACAACAGGTGAGGAGGGCCCGGCTCCAACGAGCTTACAGTCTAGAGACATGATGGGATAATAGAGAATATTCAATTTTGTAAGCCAAGTACCCATAATTCGTTACAAATTTGTCTTTATCTCCAGACAAGAAACCAAGAAAAAAGGACGTATAATGCAAATTATTCAAGTGATTGTGCTGTCTTTTGCTCACTTTGCCTTGAAACCGTTCACTTGGCTTTCTCCTTATCCAAATAGAAAGGGATGTAACAACTAACATTTTTATATTTATTTATCACTGATCATAATTAAAGTTATAGATTTTGCAACCCAAAACATTCTGATATTCTTGTTTTTCTAAAAAAATATTGTGGCAGGTATGGTTTTATCCAGACTTTGTATTTTTTTTTTTTTTTTTTATTTGAGAAATCTTTTTGTGATGCACAAAACATACTTTTTTTCAACACTTCCTTCTTCTGTACAGGCAACACATTTTATACTGATACAAGATATCATTTTTTTCCTTAGAATAGACAAATATATTAGTCATTTAGGTTTCAAAATACAGTATATTATAAATACTTACTTTGCCAAATTTTGATGATTTAAAAAACCTAGTCCATTTGCCTAGGGATTTTTGGGGATTTTTTTGGTTTGGACAGAGAAAATGTTTACTGAAATAATGAGAAATGACTACTTTGTAACAACAAACTTTTAGTACAAAAAGATGAAATGTTATGAAACAGAAAAGGAAAAATGTTCTTCATTCCAGGTTGCCGGACGTCTTGTTTGTTGAATAGTGACAGATGTTACTCTAAACACAGACCTCAAAATGGAAAGACATTGTAATTGTAGATTAAATTAGTATAATTTATTTTTGTGATGCTAAGCATCGTCCAATGAAAGACATGTGGAGCCAGCCTATACAAGGACACTGAGCAATTTACGCATTACAGTGGAAACAAGATATTTTGTCATTGAGGTGATAGAGAAAAATAATTCCATATGTTGCAGTAGTGCTGGGAATTATTAAATATGCTTATTTTCCAATATCATTGGGTTTACCATAAGCCGTAAGCGATGCAGCCCACCAAGCAGCTGAGCGGAGGGGCGGATCGCGTAAGTAGGGAGCATTGTTGGCCATTTGACTGTTACGCCAGATGGCCGGTCCAGGCCTGCATTCTTCTAAAAGAGACTCGGAGTTTGGTTTTTACTAAACGGAGAGAGCATATTTGTGGAATTAATCATTTTTTGGCCGGATCTGTGATTCTATAAACAGACCTTTATGAATCTGTTGAGGATAAATTCATGCATTTATACATGTAGACATTTCTAAAGTGTGGGTTTGTTTAATAAAAATCCTGGCATGCGTTCTGCATAAAAGAATTTCATCTTTATTGTAAGATGCCAGAATTCTTTACCTACAAATAGCAATTATTTATACTAGTTATACTTTAGGAGTATTGTGAGCTTATATTATAGGAACATTAAACCTTTTGTTGTCCGATACTATTAATGGAGGAAAAAGAGTTAACATAAGATTTGATGATTCTGTTTTGTGAGGTCATACCCCATGCTAACGGCACATTTAATTCCAGAAGAACCAGGAGGCATCAGGGGCATTTTGTCTCTGAAGCTCCAGGGCCCTCCTCACCTTGCAGAGTCTGGGGCAGGTACTCTTCTTGCCCTAAGGAAGTTATGGCCCTGATTTAAAGAAGGCACGGACTGGCCGTCAGGCACATTGGGCAAATGCCCGGTGGGACAGTTGACAATAGGGCCACATAATCCAGAACCACTTAGTAGCTCCCAGTCTAGCCCTGATTTAAGGTATATCACATGTTATATTACTCTTACTTCGCCCCTATTTAGATATCGAAGCCCAAATCCATTACAGAGACTTCCAGACAACTAGGATTGCTGAACCCATACTGCCAACGCTTTCACTAGCCAGGCTGATATGACTCTCAGGATCATTTAGTAACCGGAGAACGGTTACATCTAAGACATATATGTTACATATACCGTATATATCATATATATAGATATCCATCGCTTGTTGAATAGAAGTAATGTATCCAGCATTATGCCTTGTGTATTCTGTTTCTATATATTCACTCTGTGAACATTCTAATTAAAATCTGCACATTCTAATTAAATATAAATTATACGTATAGAAGAAACCATGTCTCAAGGGCATGCTAGATCTCAGTTTGATTGGCATATCAAATCTACAGCGAGCCCCAGGAATAAAGTATAATTTATCGACTGGTGCCAATTTTCTCAGTGTCAGTAACATTGCTGGTTGACATTCGATGCAACCAGACTGCGGACAGAATTCCGAATTAGCGACTGGGGAGCAACTCCTTTGTTCCGAGGCACCTGAAGCTTTTTATTGCCATGGAAACTCAGTTATACCGCAGATAGAGAAAAGTTGCAGTTGATAAAACTGAAAGATGAAGTACCGAGAAGCGAAAGGTTTGTGGGATACAGACAGAAGGATTACAAAGCATGTCAATTTAGTAAGTTGCATTTAATTGTGGGAGAGTGATAATGGGGCAGAATAACGAGATTCGGGATGGCAAATTAGGGAAAATGTCGTTTTAACAAGCTATATGACCTGTGGGAGACGGATTAAAGTAACAGTATTAAAATAACACTGCTGAGTGGAAGCGGCAGACTAACGAGAAATGTAACACAGACGGTGACTAAGCCTGTCTTCTAAAATTTACATTTTTATCATCAGAAAAGCATAAACAAAAGAATATCTATATGGTACCTATATGTGAATATCTATAGGGCATGTGCACTGTTCTGTTCTTTAAGCTGCAGATTTTTTTCACATTCTTTCTACAAAAACATCAACATTCCACTTAGTTCTTTGTGGGAACAGTGAGTCTATTCTCAAACTCAAACCTTGGAGAAGCAGCATCCCAAGTCCGGCCAAAGCACCTTAACTGCTCCAGACCGTTGTCCATCCTCCACCAGACTTAACAATTGGGACTATGCAGACAAGCAAGTGGCGTTCTCCTGGAACCTGCCAGCTTAGTTGTCCGTGGGACTGTCAGATGGGCAAGCATGATTTATCACTTCAGAACATATTTCCAATACTCCAATGAGTCCGAAAAAGAGTTTTTACACCACTCCAGCCGATCCATGGCATCGCGCTTAGTGATCTTAAGCTGCTTTGCTGTGGAAAGCAATTTCTTGAAGCTCTCAACAAGCAATTCTTCAGCTGATGTTGCTTCAAGTTGAGTTTTCAAACCAAGGACAGGCAATTTTCGCTTCCCCTTCTGTCAATAACAGCACTATCGCAGATCTAGCAGGGCAAAAAAATTGACTAACATGCTGGAAAGGCAGCATCCCGTGAAGATGCCACTTTGAAAGTTCCTGAGATCTGCAGAACGGCTACTCTGCTGCCAATGTGTGACTATGGAGTGTTTGATTCTATACACCTGTCAGAAAAAGATGTGGCTCAAACAGCTAAATCTACTAAAAAAGAGTATCCACATACTCTCTGCCGTGTATTGCATGTTAATTCTACATTTAGAAATATAACAGCAAGTATTTATTTGTCTTCAGGCTCTTGTATTTTCTGAATTTCCAAATGTACACAGATACAGTATCTACACTTCAACGCACTGCCAACCTCTATAGCCTTAGGACAAGAATTCTATATAATAAATGAATGCCTGCTGAAGACAGAAGATAGGGAGATCTGGAATTCTCACTTTCTATCTGCAGCATTATGATAAATTGGAAAAATACTTGGGCTGCTGATATAATTAAACATCAAAAACACAAGGGAAAAGCTGATTGAAAATGTTCTAGGATTCTAAGTTCCTCTCTCTCACAACTTGTCCTCAGATTGTTGCGTTTCACCAGCCAGTAAGGGGTCAGTGTGTGGTCAATGACTGGTTTCTCACCGTACTGTATGGGGGATCCGCTTGCATCCTGCAGCTAAAGAGTTCTGATATGCCAATTCATCTTATTATGCTCTTCCCATAATGTTTTCTCCATTCCTACCCTTTTTTCACGTTCTTCCTGTGACGATGCCCTTTTTCCTTTTTTTTTCACTACCATTTCTTTCTCCACGAAGAGCTGAATGTGACTCTGCCTATTCCCCGCCTACATTTGTTATACTCCAATGTACTCCTGCTTCCCGGTGAGTTCCCTCCCACTAAAGGTTGTCTAGGGCTAGCCCTGCCCTGACACATTGGGATGCCCATTTGCTACCATCTTTAAAAAAATGGTTTAGAAAATAAGAAACTGGTGGCTATTTAGAGAAGTGCCCAAAGTACTCAAAGATTAACAAGTAGACTTGATTGTTACATTCGAAACATTGGAAAAATTGCCCAGGGATGTCGTAGGGTATTCTGGCCCATGCCAACAAGGCATAGGGTGGCAATTACAGGGGGGCATTCAGGCTCCCTATAGCATTAGTGTTTAATGGGAGATCACTGATATTTTCAGCTGGCCCTTTAACACTATGGCGGACTGTTCTGAGTTGGCACGGACTCCGTAGTTTGTTTCTGCCCAGGGGTCACATCTCTTTAAGAGGTGTAACGTTGTGATATGGTGCAAAGGGGGCAGCTGGTGGACTGCCCTGGGTTAGGCCTAGGTCAGCACCAAAAGTAATTATGCCACCGATGGGATGGTATGTTAGAAATTGTTTATACCTTGCTTTGTATACCATATAGTGGGTTTTAAATATGCAAAATCAAATTCAGGTGCCTAAACAAGGCCACTCAGACACTTTATTCTAATTATGGTTGTGTATTGAATTAATTACTTTATTTTTAAACAAATTACGTTGTTTAAACGTCTAAAAAAAACGAGCACAGAATTTGCATGCAAATATATGTAAAATGTGGAAGATGGTAAGCAGCTTAATAGTGAGAATATGATTAAATGTGATCCAGGTAATTCTCCTTAGACAGAAAGCCATATGGTCATAATCTTTTCTGCCATCCAAGGGGAAATTATACTAACGCACAGGGAAGAAAAGCAGTTCTCAAGTAACTTAAATCTAACAGGTGTTCAACTTAGTAAGAGCATCTTAATACAGAGGTATTGAGCATTCAGGCAATATGGATACGTTTCTGAAGGTACCTCAATATAACATACTGCATGATACATAAAGAAAGTGTTTTGCATGAAAGTTAGATCTCATGTTTTATGTTTTATGCTTGCTGTTTTTCCTGTTTTAGGTCACAAGAAGTGTGGATTCATACAGTATACACATGGCATATGTCGGAATAAAGAGGTGCCGACATGATCAGCTGGACAGGACCTCCAAAGGAACCCCGGAAAAGTAATCAAAGATACCTGGTAATTATTACTATTAATACCGAATATATATATAAAAACAAATGGCCTAAACAAAGACATTAAGGTTGTTTGAAGATAATGTTTTATGGCACATGCTTAGTTACTTCTAAAAATAGCTAACTATACAATATCTTGTGGATAGCATATATGAGCCCCAGGAGACATGACCCAGTAATTTCCACAACAGCGTATATCATTTGATAACAAGACAGTTGCTTAAATCGTAGCAATATACCACATGCCTTAACTCAGTTAATATATTTATCCTTTTGAGATAGAATACCGGTACTATTCATATACAGGGCAATGTCCATGAATGCACAAAGAGCAGATAGTTTATCATCCAAGTGTTATTACAGTATAACATAACATAAACTATCTCTATATCACCTTTATTCCTTGTAGTTTTTTCCTTTATTCCATAGTTGCGCACTGCCAGTATGAAAATGTAATGACCCCTCGGGTATATCCATCTGGTGACCGCACGTCATTTAGCAGCCATGGGCCTTGAAGCGCCAAGGCTGCTTTGCATCCCCATTCGGCACTTCAACTACGCATGGGGTTCATGAAAGTAATAACCGCTGTACATTGGAACATTATACATAACAAAACGCCGCTCTTCTGCATTTGATTAAAAAAAATCTATTCTTTTCAAAGCAAGAAAGACAAAATATTCTTTCTTTAATAATGAAGTGTCATTCATGCCATCATAAGCATCACAACTAAATATTGCTTACTGAGCAAAGCAGTAATAAGCTAAAGCAATATGAATATTTTTCTTTTTCATGAAAAAGTAGTAATATACGACTGAACTACTAAACACAGTGATTGTAATAAATGTAGCAATAGAGGTTTTGCTCTAACGTCCCCATTAGATTATTACAGAATTTATCCTGGCTAATATAATTCTACTGATTAAATAATGAGACTCGAGCCAATAAGTTAGTTAATTAGATAAAATAAAAGCATCCATCAAGATTTAGCAATCCAAAAAAAATCTTCTTAGACCAGGTAAATGGTACTGGGATTTTTCCCGGAATACACCTGCTTTTTCTAGAAAAGATATCTTTCTCCATTGCGACGATCAACTGGATCTGCCACACTAGCTTCATTTATCAGTGAATTCCTGATCTTCACTGCCCTTTCCTAAAGTAAAGTAGCAGAAAAACATGGGACCTCGTCCTGTTATGGATGTGAATGATGGAACATGTCATGGTGTTAGTGTGATGCTGATGCTCCTTTATGTTATATTATGGAGAAAGTAACACAGGGTTGCCAATCTTGTACTCCAACCAGTTATGGGTGTTTTGTAAGACCCCAACCTGTTATGGGTGCAAATGTCTGTGAGACCCCAACCTGTTATGAGTGTAAATGGTGGTGTACTTAAACTCATTCATGTACAGTTATGTACAGTTATATTATGAAGCAAGTATCATAGGGTGCCAAATTTGTACCGATAAGATTTGCCTATAACCTTGCATGTGTCTGTTAATAGGTGATTACGGACGTCATTAGCAGTGGATACCATTGGTGCACTTGTCAAAAAGCCAACATGAAACCTTGTGGCCTTCTAATGTCTTGGACTCTCTTGTCCAACAATGACTGCAAGGGCCTACAAGATACCTTTATGTTCTAATACCGAACATAAAATCTATTCTATACTCTAGTCCTATAATATGTCTCATCTGTAAAGTTCTAAGTATCAGGAGAATTTTTTACATTTGACTTAGAAGTAAAACACTGAATAATAATATAGAACTAGAAGTATTCCATTAGGAATGAAGGAAGTGTTGGACATCCTGGGCATGACCTTAATAGATAGACGTGGACTCCCACATCCAGCTAGCCGGATTGTCATGTATTGTCCTATTAAAAATTGAAAGAGATATATATATTTGCTGTAATTGTATCTTTAAAATCACTGAACCGCGGTCTGCGGGGTGCTATTTTCTGCTCTGATACATTTTACCATGGGCTTGTTTGTGGTTATCCTTCTCTATAATACAAGACGTGACATTTTGCCTGGATCTGTCAGATGCATGAATGTTCCCATATAACCTTTTTATGCTTCACAGCCAGTTTTTATCTTCACTGTGCAAGACCTGAAAAAAAACATTCTTTATGACAAAAAAGGCTTTTTGGAGAAAGGATTCTAGCCTTTTAGGATATCTTTCAATATTTAGAATGTCAGTCAATAAAATAGATATAAATATTTACAGGTGCAGTAATATAATGCAAGCTATTTCTGTTGCCAGCAAGCTGAAAAAAAAATATAAAAAGTCCTACTGTTCTTTATTCTTTGTTATTTATTTATTTACTCACTTGCTGCGTAGTACTCGCTTTGTATTACTGCAGAGAAATCATAATCATCTTTACATATATCTCTTTTTATGGCGTATTAGCCATGAAGGGACAATTAAATTTAAATTTTGCAATTACCCCCCCAAAAAAGTGGGTGGGGCTACACAGAAGTGGGCAGCACAGGAGGCGTGGCCACCCGCCTATTAATCCGATTAGCCGCCCAGAGCCGCGTTTTAAATACATACAATCTAAAGTCGATAAATCATGTGTAGTCACTTTCTATTTTGAAACCTATCACAAGAAATGAAACTGTTGATAGCTCACTAAACGCTGGTACATGTGGGCCTTTGACGGATAAACCTGTTGCTATGGAAACCATATAAATGAATGCCTCTTTATTTTCTAAACTTGGCCGTAACCCCGCACTTGTGTGATAGCAGCCAAATGTTACTCCGACTCGAAAGTCAATTGCTCGTAAAAATAGAATAAATCTAAAAGATTTTTGACATCCCCAAAATACACACCGTGAATGAATATTTCATGCAAATTTAATTGCAAATTCATTTTACAATGTATTGTGAGATTATAAACATTATGCAAATTCCTTTTTTTTTTTCTTGAATTTAAAAGTTAGAACATAAAAAGCATAAGATGCTATTGGAATTCTGGAGGCCCATTTGAATTGACAAAAAAAACATTGTACACAAAGTAACGCAATATTTAGGATGTATTTTTTAAAGATTATTGGTAAGATATAAATGTATTATTTTTCAGTGTTTCATTCTTCTTCATCCTTCTGGTGGCTCTTAGACCAACGGGGGCCCTAAGGAAGACGCTAGTCTTGGTTTCTGTAAATTGTGTTTAGGAGTAACTGTAAAAAATTGTACGGTTTTGCCTTTTTTCATGGTTGTCTTCCATGGAAATGCTAATCCCTGCAAAAGAAGGGCAGAAACTGAGACTATCCACTCGCTAATGACACATTGCATGCAACGACACTATTTACCTTGTGACAATTTTGTGAAATTTCACGCAAAAAAGGGGCCATTATCCACTGTTGTTAGAATATGAGCAGAATTTTTCATCCACCTCTAGTTGCACCACCTCTGGGGCAGGCCTTGTCCAATTTAGCCCCTGGGTTCAGCCCAGAATGCATCTGTTAAGGGTATGTAAGGAAATATTGGGTTTCACAGTGCCAACAGATGCCGACCTTAACCTCTAGGACTAGTACTTATGTATTCTCAGCCCGTGTAAAACAAGGTGTAGTTGATGATATCCAGCTCGATATGGACATAATACCCATAATTTAACGCAGTCTATGGGGGCTGCGGCATTTTGATACATAGTGTAAACTGGCTGGTTGAGGAGGTCAGAGGGCGCATGGAGCAGCCACACATTGGGATCACTGATCACCCAAGAGGTCAACCTGCCCTCTAGTTTTGCAGTGGGGAGCCGCCTTAGGCCTAGTTGGCCTTGACCTTCATACATGACTGACCCTATGCTAAAGTTAGCATACATTGTCAGATCTTCAGATTACTGAAATTGCAAGAAAAAGTTTTTACCTTAACGTTTTGGATAAACATATCCCTATCCCATATGATAAAAGCTCAAGATGGAGCAAATAGTGGATGGCGGCGCTATTAGTGCAGGCAATTATGTGGATATAATTTTTTTTTTTTAACTAGGCGCGCCTCCGTTTTAAAAAATCTCGGCAAAACGAGATTTCGAATGGAGTCCCCGTGAAAAAAAATGACATTGACTCATGTGCCCTTGATACACAAGAGCATTAACGCTCGACCAAACTGTTACTGCGATACCTTCCTTCACACTTACCAGCGAGGTAGAAATGAATTATAAACATCTGTCTGCTAATCTCATCAAAACAACTCTGAATAGTGTTGACAACAAGCAGTACATACCTAGACAATAAAAACCGACGATAAAAAAAGCAGCTACGCGTGTGCACTGGACCGTCTAATTTCCTGGTGCCATTCTAATTTAGTGCTAAAAGCCTATTTTGCTAAATGCAATTTCCTTGGTTAAGGTGACATTGCTACTGCACAAATATTTGCCATCTGAATAATGAAACAAATACCTGCATTTTGAGGTTGACAACGACAGCCGGCAGCTAGGAATGGGTTTTATTGGCCCTAAACGAAAATGTGGACTGGGCCCATTAAGGGGATATTCAGGGTCGGACTGGCAATAACGCGGTGGTACTGGCACATTAAGGCCAGTGGGTGCCTGATGTGGCTGATGGCTGCAAGCTACCTAATATGTGGCTGGGCATATCCAGTCGCTGTAGCAGAGTGTTGGGCGCTGTCAGACTGCGGCCCACTGGGCATTTCTCCTGCGTGCCAGATGACCAGTCCAGGCTTGGTATATTAACCCCTTAAGGACAATGGGGGGTCCCTAAATCCATTGAAAACAATGTATTTTGAGCCCGTCCGGGCTTTGTCATTAAGAGGTTAAACATGAATTACGGAATTATTTTATAGATCGCATCAATGATCCCTGATTATCGGGGGTAACATTTATATTAAACTTGAGTGTTACTCTGTCATAGTTTTACATTTTATGATTGTAAATGTTATGACATGTTACCTGCCAGCTCATGAGTTAGACAAAGCACATTGAAGAATATTTAAAATTGTCACCCAATGTTGTGTGCCATGATGGTATGAACACCAACAGATGTTCAGTGCAGGGGAGAATAGTGCACTCCGCACCTGTCTGGCACAGAAAGTGTTAATACCAGTAAGCGTGCTCCGTAGTGTTAATTATCTTAATACAACGTCAGCTTTGATTTTAGGGATTTTAGGGGTTTAAAGCAAAAACATAACAAGCAAGCTTGCTAAACCCTCTTGGCCATCTGCTCTGAGTGAGGTCACTTAATTTGTTCTCCAGAAAACTGGAAGGATGAACTATTTCCAGGGTGGCTACGCAGCGTGCTAATGATTGTTTGATGATAAATGACAAATGTGACTACTCCGAGGCAGTAAAAAGCACATGCGCTAAATTATGACTTAATAATATACAGAGAGAACGCACACAGACCAACACAGAAACCTCCATGATATAGGGGGATTGCTTAGCTAATTAAAAACAGGCAATTGTGAGAAGTGAGAAAAGCAGATACCCACCAGGGTCACTTTGTGTTTATATGTATTTGTATTTATTTAGCACTAACCGTTGTATTTAATCAGTGTATGGTTCATTAGGGAAGGGGTACAATAAGTGCAGAAGATATGATCAGGGTGCAATTGGTATGAATACGTTAGAAGATGAGGTCCGTGTCCCAAAGAACTTACAGTCTAAGTGTCTTCATGCTTGCTGGAGCGCTGTTATGAAATTTTTGGTAAAACGAGGCAGTGAAAAGGGTTAAAACTTCCCCAATAGGAAAAGGATTGAAAATGTGTCAGAGGGGAAGAGGCTGTCCTCAGGGATTATGGGCAAGGATGGTTTATGGGGGTCCTTAGTACTTAGGAGGGGACAAGTGGATCTCCCATTCTCTATCACGCTCATGGTCTCTACATCACTGAGAGATGCAGAGTGCAGGGATATGATGTCATACCTTACAGCTCCGCTTCACTCACACTTGGAGAGATCACAAGTGTGGGGTCTGGGGCAGGCCCTGGAAAAGAGTATATGACCAGGATCCAGGACGTTTTTGGAAAGTTCTGTGAGTTGTAGATCAGATAGCATAGGGTTTATACACCATGGCAAATTGGTTCTCAACACTGGTCCTCAGGTATCTCCTCCAGATGCCAACTTTAGTTGTGGCATCATAATAATTTGGGCAGGCACCTCTCTTGTTTAAAAATATTAGGAAAAGACTCCAGGGATCAAGAACGGGGGGTTGCATTTGACAATTTTAAGAGCAAACAGCCCATTTCAATAACACGTTCATTTGTGCCTCTCTGAGACCCAATATACTATTTATCTCAAGTTAGAACCTATGAACATTATAATTAATCACTCATATCGTGTAGATTTTCCCTTTGATCTTCCTCTTCCCTGTCTGTTTCTTATATTCATTAGTGTATGTTTTTACAGAGTGCTTTATATTAAGACATATGTTATTTCTCCCACAGCAAAATCCCTTGAAGAGAGATGTCTTAATACAGATCAACGTAATGGATGACTACATCAAAGATAATTGACTACTTAATGACTTCTTGCTCCCTTATCTCTCATTAAGAAATTGATCAATACCATTAATTAAAATTGCTTAATCAAACTTTTTAAATACACATTAATATATGCAGTATATATATATATATATATATAGGTATGTCTATAGAAAACATGGCGTGCCCTGCAGTGGTTATGGTCCAGTTTCTGATCGTAACTGTTGAGTTCCCTGCTTTATGCATAATTATTATTATTATTTATATGATTATTGTGTTTAATATAGTGCATCTATAGATGTTTTTGCTTATTGCTCAGAGTCTCTGGGTAAAGTGCTGTTTCTGGGTCTCAGGGTCAGTTTTGTTACTCTGGAAAGTTCCCCCGGAATGCTTACTCCTACTTTTTATTATTGTACACTATTACGTGTTGATACAAAGTGTTGTTATTTGTGTTGATACTTATAAACATCTGAATCTGTTAGATCCTTATGGGGATTCTCTTATGGCGTTGTGATAAAAAATCAATAATGCTTGAATATTTAACCCTAGAGGTTACACGGTGAAATGTTAGATATATATCTTACTAAGACAGAACATTTCTAGATTTATCTTGAGCCGGAAGATTTCTCCCGCGAGGAAACAGCAAGAAGGACTTCTCCAAGCAATACACTGATTAATCATAATGAATGTACAAGTATGTACATTTTTGAAGCAACTTGTAATGATATATATATATATATATATATATATATATATATATTGCTTTTCTAATTGTGTATAATTAAATCCATTGCTTATTTTAGAACTAGAAATGAGAATCCCTAGAATCGAGAATGAACCCTAGTGGCCCCCGGGGCCATGGGAAATGAGAAAATATTATATGTCATATGTATTTATGGTCTTTTTTATAAAAAATAGAAAACTGATTAGTACATTTTACATGCCCCTTGGCACAGCCAAAGAGCGACACTTTTGTGGCTTTGTGAGGGGGTGGGACTAGCCACTCACAAGCAAGGCTAGCCATGTGAGGATGTGGTTAGATGTGCAGGGCGGGGCTAGCCAAGACAAGGGTGGTGCTAGCCCCAGAGAGCATTACATGGTTTGGGAGTGGGAGGGGAATTGGGCAGGAAGTGGGTGTGGCAAACCGATCCTCCCCTGCACCGGAGAAAGGGGAGAGCGACCAGGCGATCAGAGGAAGCAAAGCTTTACTCAGAGACTCTGGGTCAAACCAAAGAGTTGCCATATATGCACATCCGCTTGTAGAAATTTTGTCTTAATTTTCCATTTTTGATGAAGCAATTCTCAGGACCACAACCCTTCAACCAAGACACACCCACTTTCTTTCATGTATTTTGTTCCACAGTATTAGATTGCAAGCTCTTACAGACAGAGCCTTCATTACTTTTCACCTTGTGTAATGCATTTGCCAACCCATTGAACTGAACATCATTACGGAATATGTAGGTGCTATATAACTGTTGATAATAATCAGTGCTTAAGGCAAATACTTTATTCCTTGTACCTGTAAACATATTCCCATCCACGTTCTTTTATCAGGTTGACTGGGTTCATTCCTTGACCTCCATAATATATTGCTTGTGCAACATTTTACATGGAAACATTGCATACAAATTCAGAGTAATTAAAACTGACCCTTTAAAACACATATTTTAAACACATGTATTTATATTTGTAGCCTTCTGGCAAATCCTATCTCAAAATTCTACAGAATTTATAAAAATAAAAAATGTATATTAGACAGGTGAACCAGCTGGTGCATATGCAGGTTTAATAATGTGTATTTCTATCCCCTATAAAACATAAATGTAAATCTGTCCTAAACCATCACTTTTATTATTATCCTACAGAGATATAAAGTGTTATTGCCCATTTACATATAAAATTTAAATTAATGTCCTACCCACATTTACACAGAAACAAGACCGCAAAGCACCATGCAACTTAGTGCGCAAAATCTGGTGAAAAATACCCATTATTAGTAACATATTCATTGTCACATACAACCCAGAGTGCACTTTGTATTATAATCCCTAAGAATATTAAACACAAAAAAAGGGATTTAACAAAGTACAGGAGGGAGGTTTATTTCAAACGAGAAGGAACATGAGGTCATAACGTAAAACGAGAGGTTCAGATGTAATGTAGGGAAGTTTTAATTTACTGGGAGGGTGGTGGATACGTTGAACAGCTTACCAGCACAGGTGGTAGAGGTTAATACAATACTTTCAACACACATAGGATAGGCATATGGCTCCTGAATCCAAGACACTAGATGGGCAAAATGTTTCTTATCTGCCGTCAAATTCTATGTTCCTTGGTTTCTATAATGATCTCATAGATTGTAAGCTCACTTGATCAGGTCACTCCTTACGTTTCGTTTTTCTGGAAGCTCTGTGATATTCTGCTTGTTGTATCCTGTTTACCCATTGTACAGCGCTGCGCTATATGACGGCGCTATATATATATATATATATATATATATATATATATATATATATATATATATCTCGATAAATAATAAGTACGGACACTCTCGAAGATATATGAAAATACTCTTTCTACAATTCTGCTGGCAGGTGGAGTCGATAACCTCCCTCCTTTATTACTAATGTGATATAATATAAATAAAGTATAATAATAATAATAATAATAACAATGTGTCAGGGAGAGTAAGCGAGCGTGCAGAACAGACTTTAGGCTTACCTCTGAGTGCAGGCAAAAGTGATCTGTCCCTTCGGTCATCGCACTTATTACATTCGCTGAAGTACAGAAGTAAAAAGACGTCCAACAGAACCCACACCAAAGACGTGGCCAGAACCACTTTGCAATAAACAAATCTTCTCATGTCCTTAATAGGATTCTCGCTGTCACAATATACGAGAGACAGCCAACGCTGAAAGCAGTCCAAGCCACCCAAATATAATCCAGCATGAAAGCGAAGAAAAGAACATCCCAGCGTAATTAAAAAGAAGAGACCGTCTGATGAACTTTTACGGCTAATTCGTGGCCCCGGGATTGTGTGACGGACACTAATTGAATTGCATTTGTCACGGCTGATGGATCCAGACTGGGTACCTCGGTGTATGAATTGCCTGCAGCGGCTAAAGGTGGCAAATGCAGGCAAAAAAAAAAAAAAAATAGGGAGAAGTGTATGGAATCGCTGATTCTGTGTTGCCAGGTTACTTGGGGAAGGAGACGGTTTATTTTCTGATTGGAATTAAAAGCTCGGCACCCTTTCCAATTGTGGTTGGGCTTTTTTCTGCAATTAGCATCTTCCCTGCATGCATCCGAGCAAAGACACACAGCCAAGGGGGATGTGAAACACAACCTCCTTACATGACTGATTGCCAGCCAAGGAAACCAGGAGATATGAACCAGGTCCTGGATTCAGTATGTAACCCAGCTCGCCATTGGTTCGTCTTCCCGTTCCCTGATTGGGCGCAAAATATTCTCGTTTTGGAAGTGCAATGGATAAATTAGTTTATTACTGCAGTTCGAACAGCAGAAGGTTAAACAGAGGGAGCGTACGGCGAGGGAGCCGAGTGCTGTATTTGCGTGCAAATCAGCAGCACGTGGAGGTCAGGCACGGCAGCTTCTGACTACTACGACAAAGCATTCTCCGAGACACAATGCAGAAGCCAACGGATGGATCTAGAGAGACACGGAGCGGTGGTGACCATGGGAACTGCACGGCGTGCAGTCTAGTTAACACTAGAAATGCCAGCAAGTTAAAACAGATTCTGTAAAAATTCAAGTATTATACATTTTCCCTACTTGACTGCACCCGGAGAGGACATGTACAGTATATATATGATGAGAGCATCCCGGCGAGGGGCTTGTGATAGAGCTATCCTGAATCTAAGACAAGACCAATGTCTGACCAAGACCTCCCTTGTAACCGGCTCACTGTTCGGCAGGAACACTGGGGGTCTTGTTCGCCGAGAGGGCAATTTGCACCCTGGTTTTGTGCCCCTGTATACATCACTGGTGTTTACATCAGGAAAAAGGGCAGATTAGACGGGCCGAATAGTTCTTATCAGCCGTCAAATTCAATGTTTCTATATGCTTGTACAAAATAACCTGACCCTTATGTAAAGCCTGACTTACAATCCCTCTTGGGCTCCAGAGTGATGAGAAATTATGTCCAAGGGGTCCAGAGTGGGTCTGAGTGGGCCTTGACTGGGATGCCGGGTAGGGCTAGTTTTGGAGCTAAAGGGAGGTTATTTTAGGACGGGTGTAATTAGTTTAGGGGCCATTGTCCTGTTAACGCACCGAGTTTTGGTTTAGGTTGCGTGCCAATGACTCGGTTAAATAAATCGTCTGTGGCCTTTTCAACCCCACTCTTGGTGTCATGTCATTATTGGGTTGAGTACCCCTTGAGTGCCGGTTCTCTGCAGCTCTGACAATATGTTATACTGCTCCCTAGTGGGGTACATATAGATCTCTTTCTGTGTAGACTTTTTTATTCTGTCCCCATGGCCAGACTGGTGATCACAAGGCAGTCCTGTCACTTTAAGGCCAATGCCCCCCTGATGACATAGGTGTGGCCGATGGATGGATATGCGCAGCCACATGCTACATTTTTACGCTTATGTAGCATGCATATACAGCCATTCCTGGCATGCTACAGCACCCGATATGGGTAAGAGTAGGGCATTTGCCTGTTGTGCCAAATGACCAGCCTGGGTTTGCTGACATCATCACCCCGTTGAACAATAAAATATCTTTGCAGCCAGAAACATCTGCCCCTATTGCAGACCAGTAGCACAGGTTTCAAAAGAGTGCGGAGTACCTTGGCCCCTTGGGATTGGGGATCTGATCTCCTCCCTTTCTCCTGGAAGAGGTTGTGGGAGAAGATAGGAAGGGAGAGAGAGTGAATGATTGAAAACCAATACACTTTAAATCAAAATTGTTTCTGGACATTAGTACAAATTAACAAATTCAACAAAAGGCAGTAAAATTTGGACGAATCCAAATGCGCAACTCTACTCCATACTACAGTGCCCAGCCGCATGCTACGTGAGCATGAAAATATAGCGTGCGACCGCGCATATCCAGTCATTGGTCAGGACTGCTAGCATTCAAGTGCCAGAGTGCCTTGTTGCCTTCAGTCTGGCCCTGAGTGTAAGCAAAAGGTGAATGGTTCGGACAGGCTTGTTTAAATAGGAGGATCCAATATATTATTAAAATATATTATCTATTAAATATTACTTCCGTGGCTTATGGGCTTATGTCCTTTTGGCTAATTAAAACAGTTTCTGACAGTTCATGTCTTTGGTGGGGATGTGTGACCTTTCCAAATAATAGCAGGGTACTCTAGGGGTAATGCTATGCACTTAGTTTTCAGATCTTTTATCTATACACCATTTAAACATTTAAAATGCAACTTAATGGCAAGGTCTTTATTTCCAGCCGTGACATTAACAATTCAGCGTATTAAGAAAAATTCCTTACTTTCTATCCATAAATAAATAATTCCTATTGAACCTTATAAAGCGAATAGTGCACGTCTATTCATCGGTTCTCTGTTTTGGGTATAATTGCACAGAATGCTCGCTCGCTTCACATTTCCTGTAATGAAATGCATTTTGTTTTAATGTTGTATTATTTAATAGATATTTTTTTTTGTTTTGTTTCTCCACAAAAGCTGTGAATGTTAAGATAAATTTAGAAAGGCTCAGATAATACTACCAGCAAATTGCGAAAAGCAGGCAGTTCGAGATCAGTAGAACAGCCAATTATAAACCCAGGGGGTGACTTGTATAAATGGAACACAGTTTCAAAAAGAAAATTATACCCAAAACATACGTTATGCATAAAAGCTATTGTAACATTTTTATGGTCTCTCTGTTACCAACACTTTTTAATGAGTGAGCTTCCAAAACTTACGGAATGTGAATGAATGAATGATGCCCATCTTGCATTTCTAGGGCACTATAGCTGGAGTTAATTTCTGACCCAGACCTATAGAGCCCTTAACAACTCTTATATACCCTTACATCTCTACCCTCCTATCCAAATACACCCCTAACGGCCGTCTTCGTTCCTCTTGTGACCTGGGTCTCTCCTCTACTGTCATTACCCCTTCCCACTCCCGTATTCAGGATTTCCCCCGCGCTGCACGCCATCTGTGGGACTCCCTTCCTCGTTCCGCCTGACTTTCTCTCTCGTACACAACGTTCAAAAGCTCTCTGAAAAGCCACCTTTTTAAAGAAGTGTACAACCTCTCGTCCTAACACTCTCAGCCATCAACCTAATTGAGCCGTCTGAACGATCAACAACTTCAACAGATCATTCGGACTCGATCAACTCATCCCCATCAAGATCTTGGACAGTTCTGTGTTGTCGGGGCGGAATGTTGGATGTGTTTTACACGAGTCCCCCCTTGGCTGGATTTTTTAGCTCATGTTCGATACCTGGTTTAGTTAGAACCAAACTTTACGAATGCAGAGCTACTAGATCACCCGACCGTTGACATTTGCCTGGTGTTTCAGATGGCCCGTCCGAGCATTCCCATCTTCATTTCTTTTTTTAGTACGTACAACGTCTGACGGGAGCACTGTGAACGCAAAAGCCTCCAGAAGTCCCAACAAGCAGGAATTTTGGCAGACAGCGAACAGCCGCATTATTGGGAACGTTCCAACATTTTGGGCAATCCTGGCAACTACAAGCATACACTATGCTCAGGCAATAATAGCCTAGCAGGTCATCATGGGAAACCCCAGAAACACAGCTGCGAACGAGACCACTGACAAACCTCATTAAACTCAAATGAGCGGGTGAGATTATAGTCATTGATGGGGCTATACGGAGGAAGCAGGCGATCAGCGCTGCCCTATTCTCTCTAGATCCATTGTGTTTCAAACTCAAAGTAAGTCAAACCAGTAATTATATAATAATCCTTAAGGGCTTTCTAAATATTTTATGCATTATTTGTACAATCATAAAGCAACTTAAGAACCCCAAACTACACTTCCAAAACAGAAAACACAACACGGGCGCAAAAAAAATAAATGTTTATGTTAAAAATATCTTATGTGCTTTCCTATTTATGTCTTTTAATATTGTTATATAAAAAAAAGATGGCGCGGAGAAACAAAGCATGGTCTAGTACTTTAATATAGATATAATGGAGTGTTCTAGTGATCGAAGGGGCTTATGTAAAGATGCAGAGGATTGGGGAAGGGGGGTTGTTGATTAATATTAATATTCCTGAGTAAAGCATTAAGAGGAAGAATTTATTTTATTTATACAATTTAATGCATAAACACATTGTGTTAGTTTATATAGAATGCAGAACACTGTGACGCACTCACAACCATCAAAGATACTGAGTTACTATACAAGAAGGGCATCAGGGGAGGGTCAGATGGATCTAAATTCCAATGAGGGTAAGTCCCTCCTGAACCGGGACAGTTTGGACGTATGCGATTAGTATTTGCAAAACGAAACAGTGCTGTATTAGATTTACTGTATATTCAGCATAAAATACTGGAGAATTACCAGAACTTGATTTTTTTTTTTAAACAAATTACCCCACAAATAAAGCATGTGTTTATTCTTCTTATTATTTGTTTTATATTTTATTTCAGAAACAGGTGGCGCATTATATTGTTTGAGAAATCAGGAATTATTTATATGGTTATTTATATGTGCATATTTATTAGCGTGTTTAGTGAATTGGCTGTATACTCGCTAAGAATTCATCGCTTTAATCCCTTGGCCGTTGCTTGGTTACTCTCAGTGGCATTTACAATTAATAAAGACGATGTCTGCACTCAAAACCCCAATTAAAATGAGGCCCATTATTCTCATTCAGTTTTTTGCTTTTAGTTTCTGACTATTCAGAGTGACTTTGAATAAAGTAAGTTCAAGAAATACACCAAAAAAAAATTAAAAAATTTAAACAAATAAAGTAAAAACAAACATAACTACAAGTATGTAAAAAAAAGTTTGTTATATTTTCAAGCTGTTTCGTTTAATGTATTTGTTGTAACAATACAAATGGGTTCTTTGGAAGATCCCAGTCCTTGTTGTCTACCAGGAGGCTTTGGGCAAGATGTGTCCCTCAAGAGTTTTAAACTTCCTTTATGGCCTCTATTCTGTCTGGAAATAAATATTATTATTTTAATACTTACGGCTTGGAGAAAAGAAGAGAGAGGGGCGATGTGATGGAAACATTTAAACATATAACAGGATTTAACAAAATGAAGGAGGGACGCTTATTTCAGAGGAGAAACGTTAGAACAAGAAACCATCATCTAAAACAAGAGGATCAGAGTTTTAGATGTAGTGTAGTTTATTTTACTGAGAGGGTAGTAGATAAATGAAACAGTCTCCTATTAGAAGTGGTAGAGGCTAATAAAGTGAGGGAAGGTAAACATGTATAGAATCTAAGACGAGATTCCATACATCGTCTGGTTCTAAGACGAGATCAAAGGCTGACTATCAGGGAAAATGGTCCGAGTAAGTGAGATTCTATGTTTCTATGTTATGTTTTAAGTTCTACTTATAATACTATCCTATGTGAACATAAAAGT
Source organism: Spea bombifrons (assembly GCF_027358695.1). Taxonomy (NCBI): domain Eukaryota; kingdom Metazoa; phylum Chordata; class Amphibia; order Anura; family Pelobatidae; genus Spea; species Spea bombifrons. The sequence goes on along the minus strand of NC_071093.1, from coordinate 7,425,505 downwards.
GATCTGACGCCATTAGAACTTTACTCAATACATTAATTAAAGCTACTTATAGCTTGAGATGTTTGTCAATTGGTGTAATTATTTTGGAGGCATTTTGTTGAAGAGTTACTAGCTTAGCTTTGTGTCTGAATGTGACACACTATGGTCTCTGTGCTGTTCCTGTCCTGATGCCCCCCCCCCACCTTTACAAAGGCTGTCTGATCCAACCAACATCAATTAGGAATGTAATACTAGAGGAGAAGGAATGATCATTGCGAGCCAAGAACAGGAAGTTGAGATGACATGGGGGGGGGGTTATTCGTAAAAGTGATTTTTATGCAAAGTTTCACTACCATAGCAACCTTTAGAATGCTTCCATTTGATTTGTTGCTATGGTAACAAGACCACCTCTCAAGCGTGTCTGGAAATGATTATTTATGGATACCCCTAAAGCCTTTTATGTGCAACACAATACTTAAGTAACATACATACCTGCAAACTCTTAAGGTGTCAACCTGAACCTCAGGGTTTTTGCCCCAATCTCAGGGTCTCTGGGTGAAGGGGTAGATTCTCTGGGTCCAGCAGCCTGGAGCTGACTCCTTCTTATTCTAAACCTTTGTGATCATAGCTGAGACTTTCAATTAGTTATTTTGTTACCAGTATGTTATGGGTGATATCCCTGCTTGAATGCAGGTAGCTCAATTAAGTGTAACTAATGAGATCTGGTATTAGAGCCATGTGGCTTTTATATTTGGTGAGTCACTGCTTAGACTATTCACAATAGTCTGATAAAGGGTTAACATTTCAAGAGTCTCAAGGTCAGCTCATTAAGAAAGTTCCCAGGTATGGTACTAATTTCAGACACTACACAAAGCTGCCATCTTTGAAGACCAGGCTACGAAAGCTTGTACGTTTGATCTATACATTTGACGCCGTCGCACATCTTGCATTATGATGAGACACACAGACGCACAGCTCTTCTGCTGAACAGGGAGCGGGGCCACTTTAGAAAGCTCCCATGTTTTCCCATAAAGAGGGAAATAATGAGGCAGGGGCATTTGGACATATAACATTGCCTACCCCAAACAGTCAACGTCAGCCATTCTTTTTAAAGCCTGCTGGGTATGATGACACTGTGGAATGTGTAAAAAGAATGTATTTTCATGTCAGCAGCACACAAACTGATTGGTTCCATTATTATGTAGTCTTGTAGGATACAATGTAGCAATTAACCTTCCCTCTGTGGAATCTGAACACAATAGATTGTCAAGAGGTTTCCATTGCAATGAAACAATTAATAAAACACTCGTTTGTAACAATTTTAGCGCAGTTGTTTAATGGCAGATTAAAGTACTTAAAGCAAAGTATTTTCTTAAAAAAGCACTTTGTCTTCCACAAGCTTAATAGCAAATTTAGAGGATATATTTGGCATCCGGGGAGCTAGAGCCAACCCAAGAGTTTGTTGAGAAAATAACGGGCTTTCAAGATGCAAAAGACATGACTTGTAACAGCGTACAGAAGGAGAAACGTTAGAACAAGTGGTCCTAATCTAAAACTACATGGTGTGAGACTGAGATGTCATTTAAGGAAGTTTTACTGGTAGATAAGTGGAACAGCCTCACAGCAGACATGGTAGGGGCTAATATAATGAGGGATTTTCAACAAGCATGGGATAGGCATATGGCTAGCCTGGCTTTAGGGCTGTCCCATGAAAACTGTGACACCTGACACGTATGCAGTAGCACTCTATAGATTACATAATCCATACTACATGTATGGAAGCTGCAATCGTGGAAGTGATTATGTATAAAGTTAGTGAGTTCTGGTGAAATGTGTTGTAATATGTGTGTGTCAGTCTGCCCACCCCTGGCTGATTCTGGAACTGCAACCAAAATGTTCTTCATCCAGAAATTTCTAGAGGAATTTCTAATCTTTGAGCTAAAAAAAAATAGCAATCAGGATAATGGACATTACTATAGAGTTTGTTTATAGCTCTAGGTCATAAATGTAATCTTAAGATCACAAAAGTTAATAGGTGCAGTATTTTTGCCTGACATTATATTGACGAATATTGGAATATGTAAAGGATAGGTCTGTTTCTAAGATTATGATTGCTTAGCATAAGACCGTGCTGTGCAAAATGTAACATTGTAAAGAAAATATTGGTATTAGATGAATGTTGTTAAAAAATGTTCTTGATGTTTGTAGGACAACTGACCATTTCTACAGCTCGACTTCCATTATGCACCATAAAGGAGCCATAAGGAGCTTCTCCTATAAGTTAACTCCTCATATTAACCATGCATTGTGCAGGGCTATCCTGGCATCTATTGCAAGAGAAGCTCACTGTGTTGATTCATAAAACTTACGGAATGTCAATGAATTGGAACGTTCAACTCTTCCGAGTTAATGAATGTACCCCTTAGAGTTAAGCCTCAACATACAAGTGCTGGTCATTCATTCGCAATTATATGTACCGGGTATTGATTTTATGACAGCTTCTCCACGCAGCTTGTATGGCAAACACATAATCAAAAAAACTCACTTGGGGATTTTCTGAGGCTTATCTTGTCTGCAAACACTAAACTTCTGGTAAATAAAGAGTGATGGAAAATACACTGACCAGCGTGCAGGCAAATCACAGGGGGGTTAGTTAATAAAGCCGGCATTTGTCAAAAACACGGATTCACAAAAAAATCAATAAAAGAGTTGGCTTTTGTAAGTCTGAAGCAATTATACCGTTTAATTTTTTTTCGGAATTTATAGCACATTTTCGCAAGTGAAAAAATGCAATCAAAAATCAGTGTGGATCATTTAGTGTACCTGGCAGCCAACGTCTGTCGCATTAATCATCGAAACGGTAATACCTGGCAGTCAATGTACGCCACATTAATCATCAAAACCATAATATCTTGGACAAAAAACAAGTGGGAGCCTAATAAAATGCAAATAAAAGTATTTTCAACAACAACACCCAAAATATTTGGTTGAAAACTACCATTCTCGCAACTTCTTCAGTAAACCTATAATCAAACCATCCTCATCCAAGCAGTTCCTTTCCTTCTGTTTCATTACCCCAAAACCTCCCAATAAATTGTAAGCTCCCAAGACCAGATCTAATCTCCATCAGTACTGATATGTGTCAACGTGTATTAATGTTAGAATTGCTTTATATTGTCAATTTTAATGTTAATATTTTTTTTCACTAAAATAAATTAAAAAGGGCAACATCGACTTCCTGAGGGAGAACCTTCAAGAACATCTACATTTCCCATTTTAGTATGTATACAAAAAGTGAAATATGTTATATTTTTGCATTTTGATCTCTTTCATGTCTTCGGATCTCATCTTAAAATTGTGGTTTTAGTCCAAAAAAAATAGAATAATAAAATATTACTATGCATAGTATACTCGTTTTGATTTTATACAATATATTTAATAAGCCTAACAAAGCTATCCTCAACAAAGTTTAAAGTATAATATATATATATAATAGTATAATATAGTATAATATAGTATAATAAAGTATCAAATAACTTTCCCATTCTGCTCACTAGGTGTCAGTATAGCACACATTTGTTTAGAAGGAGCAGTTTGATCTAAAAACATGACCAAGCTAATCATATGACACAATATATATGTTGCCAAACATAAAGTATTGATGGTGAGTGCTGCCAAAACAAGATTTTAAATCGAGCTGATTTTTGGTACTCATTTCCGAGGCTGCTGTCCTTTCTGCTGAGTGCAGAAGACATGACCGTCCAGCGCCACGCCTGAGGAGGACACATACCACCGGGAAGAGCCTTTGCCTGCTAGACATGGTCCTCCATACTGTACATGGGCCGGTTGGGTATGTAGTAAGCCCATTGAACAGAAGCAGACCGAGGCGCCTGATTGCCCAATAAGCATACCTGGGAACTTCCAGCTGTGTGAGGCTAGCTGTGTGGGGCTAGCTGTGTGGGGCTAGCTGTGTACATGGATGGGGTTAGACCTCATCAATAAAGTCAGGCTAGCCTCAGACAGCCTAAACCTGTATGGGGGGAATAAGAAAGAAACGGGGCGTTCCTAAACACCACTCCTGCGACCTGGAGACAGAGCCCAGTAACCTGTAGAACGGGAGAAGCAACACTTCACCAGGAGACTCCAGGTACGCCAACGAGGCTTAGGCCAGAATACGCTACTTGTCCTCTTTTTATTTTCCTTCCAGAGGGTGGCTCCTCTATGGTGCTCTTATGAATCGCAAACATAGCACTCAATGATGTCAGTAAGATAATGTCACAGGGGTGTTAGTAGGCCAAGACTAGACCATGGTACATATACAATAGGACAAGCCTATCAGGGAACTCAACAGAGTGTATTACTGGCCAACTCTTTAATTACTGGGTGGGGGGATGTGTTTGGCCATTCCCTGCACAGTTGCATCCACCTTAACCTCTTAAAAGATGTAATATAGACTAGCCATTCCATATGTTGCAAGCCCTACCCCCACCCCAGCGGTACTCATTCCAGACTCCCATGTAGAAATGGAGTGGTTTCACACAATACGTTAAATGCGAACCACTTACGTTGGTTTGACACATAACATACAGCACGCCAGCACCTCCATATGTATTCATTGTGTTCTATCTCATAGAAAATTATGGAAAGAGATAAAAATGATAATTCTGGATTTCATAATTTCAAAATATTATCCAAAAGGGTCTTCAAAAATGAAATTGCAGAACTCAGTTGTTGACTTATGTAATGTCTTGACATAGCTGATTAAACATTCTATTGATTGCTAGTAGCTTTTTACATTGTTTGGTTTGGTTTTTTACCCATAATTTATAATGTTATAGAGGTTGCTTATTTTACTTTCTTTTGGTTTGAAGTGTTGACCTTTTTTATTGAATAATAATGGTTGCCATTTCATTTTGTTGCATCTGATTAATCCTTTGAGAATAAATTATGATATCTTAGGTGCAGATCTTTTGCTGAACCCAAATTCAGTGAAGAAAGTCTTCCGATCATTATGATTTTCATTATTTTTCGTTATCTTTTTCGAACCCCCGGTGGGGTTTTCTTTCTCTTTGTCTCAGTACTCACCAAGCATCCATTCATTCATCCACAATTGCCTCAGAACATGCAGACTCCCCGGATGGTCAGAGTAAATACGCATTATTTGACATTTCCTCTCATATAAAATTGGAAAATTGAGTCAACGTTAACCCTTCACGGTTTATATATTTGACTAATGGCCAATGTGATTTACTTACTACAATATAAGGGCGGTAATATTGAAAGGTCAATAATTATTATCAAACGGATAAGCCCTGTTATATAATTAACTTGTATTACATAAACTTTAAGCCAAATGATATATTATTAATATTTCTGTAATGAAGAACAGCAGACATTGCTCGACAACCATGAAGAGGTCCTTTTACTTAAAGCAAGTAAAATAAACATGCTAAGTTATTATCAACTTTAATATATATTTCCAGCAGATGGACTCTATCGACATTATTGGTAACTAATACGGAGCAGATACTTCTGATTATACTGCCTCTCTCTACCCAAGGATCTATGACGAAACGCTGACAGCTGTCTCATTTGTATTGCGATTGTCTCTACTATTTCATTATCTGTGTCACATATGTTGCATGGGTTCCATGTCTCTCTCTTTCTGTGTGTATCATCTGTTACCAGCCTCTTATTTCTTTTTCTGGGTTTCTTTCACTGACAACCACCTACAGAAGGTCCTCAAGATGTTGGACCATCCTTTTAAATGTTTTATTGTATTACATATTGTATTGCATAGAGTACGATTGACATTTTTGTAGGTGCTTTTCATAGTTTGCTCATTTATTTCAAAATAATGTATATTTTGCGCTTGTTAAAAGGGGTCTTCTTGTATTTCGTTTAACATTTTTTCCCCTTGTTTTTAGTTTAGTATTAGGTTGATTAGTCTGGACTAATGGTAACCATTTCCGGCATTCTCTAATCCAAAGTATCATTTTCTGTACAACAGCAATGTCTGTTATTTTGTCCACTTGTCATGTTCTCTAGATTCACAAACGGTAAGCCTCTGGTCTTATGAGATCATATACCCCAAATTCTATTACTTGTGTACAAATTTCTGGGGCATTGATTTAATTACTCCAATATTCCAACAGATGGCACTGCATCCTTACATCTCCCGAGCAGTCGCCTAATGGGATTCAAACACCTCCCTCTGGTAAATGGTTGGATACAGAGCAGTATAATAACCATAGACAAAGAGCCACGACAGCTTTGCCTGCCGCACAATTGCCTGTGAACTAAAAGAAACTGATTAAGATTAAAAATAAAGATAGAGCCTGATAAGGAAGAGCGGAAGCAGAAGACTTTCCACTACCTTTAAGAATCATCAACCTCGATGCAGAAGCAACAGGACAGGAGCAGAAGAACGATTGCATGACTAATGGTTTCTATTTCCTGATTACTCTTTGTCGATTCAAGAGGACTACCTGTGTGACTTTTTGTTCTGTTCCGAGAAGTTTGGTACAAAAAAGAAAAAATGAACCAAACGGAAGCTGGATTTTTGTTCGTTAATGGCAGTGACTCTATAGGCACGATCTTGGGTTGCTGTACCCAAGCTTCTGTTGTGACAGACAATGGGTTTGAGGTGCCTTCTGTTGATGAGAAAAACCTTTTCATCATGAGAGTAGTCCAAATCGCAGTAATGTGTGTCCTGTCGCTTACGGTGGTATTTGGCATCTTCTTTTTGGGATGCAATCTCCTTATCAAATCCGAAGGCATGATAAACTTTCTTGTCAAAGAGAGACGACCATCAAAAGAAGTCGAGGCAGTAATCGTTGGCCCTTACTGAATGAACAAAGTGAAATATCAGTAGGGAAAATATGCTGATATCCCGACGAAGGCGTCTCAAGGAACACATTTTGCCTTTTGTTTCCATGTACAATCGGTCGAAAGAAACGCGAAAAAAAAAACCCATCAAATAGAGGGGCAGATATCTGAAGGAAGATGGAAAACAGAAGAAAATGGACAAAAATGTGTTTGAGGTCTTGAAAAGTTCCAAGTGCTTCTCCACAGAGCAAATGAAACCAGTCTCGGAGAAAACATGTAAAAATTCTTACAGCACTTTAAACAAAAAGATCACCTCGTGCATTCTGTGTTAAATGTCCAAAAGCATAAATTGTGGAAAAGTATAGCACAAAGCATGGACAAAAAAAAAATCTTAACCCCTTAATGACAAAGCCCGTACATGTACGGGCTCAAAATGCATTGTTTTCAATGGGTTTAGGGACCGCCCATTGTCCTTAAGGGGTTAATGTTGTCTTATTGCTGGATGGAGGAAACACCCAAAATACTTTGATTGTAATATTGTTATTATTAATATTGTTATTGTAATATTTTTCTTGGAAGGACAGTACTTTTGATAAAACCAATGCATTCATTCCTCCTCAGACTGTTAGTTTTTTCATTATATGCCTCTTAAAAAATAATTCTAATAATCGATACTGTGAATGTTTGCATTATATTTGAAGTATGGCATTTTGTATACTTGATGTCATTTGTAAAGGTTGTTGTTTTTTGTTTTTTTTTTTCTAGCCCATCCTAATTTACACAATGTAAAAAAAAAAATACACTAAAAAAAGTATTTAAAAATATATTTAAAAAAATGATCTGTGGTTTCTTGCTGCTGTTCAGTTTACAAGCAATGGTAAATCTATGAGAAAATCTAAAAATACAATTTTATTAAATGTTTACTCAAAAAAGGTCTCCTGGAAAGTATCAATTTCCAACAACAGACCTAAGGTTACTAGAGTTTATCACAGAAAAAAAGCATTTTGTGCCTAACGTATAGATAGGTCAAAGTGTAAATGAAGCCAAGGTAATTGTTTATGTTTGTTATTTAATGTGCATGGATAGATATTTTTTTTAAAAAAAAATCTACAAATTGTAATTTAAATTACTTAATTAAATTATTAATTTTTTTTCAGTAAAAGGTTTGCTTGCTGACGTGATATAATTTATGACCATTTTTAACTTAATAGGTTTTAAGATATGTTGTTTCTTTCATCTGACTCCAATCCAAGGGGTTTCCATAATGTATTTATCTAATGGACATTCTCAATGGTATTTTTTTCAGTAATGCAATACTAAAAAGTTATCCTGTATTTACGATCTACTGTGCCAGACAGAACAGTAATAATATTAGTATGTTTTCAGTGTCCCTTTGGTTCCTGAGATGGAACAAAATGCCGGAATCAATTATTCTAAACAATTAATCAGAAAGCAGGTGCGTGTTAGATAAAAAAAAAAAAAAAAAAAAACAGACAGGTGATGAAATAATATTTTTATGCGATTAATGTATTCTTTTTTTCCGGGCTAGAAAATGAAGTCTTGCCATGCATAAATTTCATTTCATTAAAATAATCAAATGTGTCAAGGTAGGAATTAATATTAAAGGAGCAGCCAAAAAAATCTGCAATTTAAATGAATTATCAGTTATAATGAGTTTGTTGATCTGCAGTCACTATCTTCATAGCTTTGTACAAATGCTAAATATTCATCTGTTGCTATATATATATCCTGACATGACATATGGAAAAGTCAGCAGATCAAACAAAGTTAATGTCTTTGAATATATATATATATATATATATATATATATATATATATATATGTATATATATATTAGAGACTGCTGAAATAATGTTAGGTTAATTTGAATTTTTTTAATAAGAAAGGGTGATATTGATTGCCGGCAGGTTGTAGTTTTTATACAAGCTGTTAAAAGGGTATTTATTTATTTTACTTTTGCAAACTGCTATTTCATAAATAAACATAAATCCATAAAAAATGTATGTGTCGTTTTTCTTAAACTGACATAAAGAGAACCTCAAATAGTTTTGTTTTTTTTAGGAAATATTGATATATCTTATTTTTATGTGGAATTAAGGTAAATTGTATTGGAGATGCATAGGAACCCTAACCACATATTTCATTTTCTTAATATGACCCTGCTTGAAACTGTCCATTTTAATAAGGTTGTATTGCACCTGATGAAGAATAAAGCCTGCCACTTTGTGATGGGGCTTGGCTGCCATACAGATCTTATATAATAGAATACCTTTTAATAGAATATGTATATGAATGTATTTATATATGTTTATATCATTTTCTATATGTAACTCTTGTCAATTCTGCTTCTTGCTATTCTTGTTGAGGATTTGCTTTGTCATAACTAGTGACTAAGCCTTATTGCTCAGTGACAGCACAGAATACTAATATCAGTCCAAGGACACACATTTGTGTGAATCTAGTGAATATATTCTGTCTACCAGAAGGGCAGAGGCAGGCATTCCGAGTTCTACTTGAGAATAGGAAATTAAGTTTCAAAGGTGTACCTTCTATAGAAGATCTACAAAATACCTCTGCAAGACTGGCAGCAGCATTGACCGACAGACAGGTCTTACTCCTAATTCTGATATATTGTGACAACATTATTTTTAAATTCTTGGCTTAGCTATCGAACGGCTGTTTGAAATATTTGCCAAAAAATGTGCAAAATAAATGTTAACAGTACAACAGCTCTAAGAAACACAGTGCTACAGAAGAAGCTCATCACAGCAACTGATCTTTTTTAGCAGTAGGAACCCATTGTATGTATGTAGAAAGCCTCCTGAGTGTCCCTTATTGGGAAGGAAAGTCACTTTTTTAGGGCCATAATCCCTCTATCCCTCTTTTATCTGTAGGTCACATGGTCAAGTCGTGCCTCTAGTAATGCACCCTAAAACATACGTGTCCATCTTTGGTAGTTTTAGATGTTGGGAGATACATTGTATTAGTATAAAAGTGACAGAATGACATATAGTCATACCTGCCAGCACTGGTGCCCTAAAAGGGGCAATAAGCAGTCTTACTGGCAGTCTTCTCTAGCTGTACCTACATCAGAAGTATTATTAACTACTACAGTGTTTTAGGTGAGCATCTATTTATGTATCCACAGTGCAGGTCTTGCATCCGGAAGGTCTTCAGCGGAGATTTTACAATGAACACTGTCCTGTAAATGGGGCCAAATTAACGGCGGATCACATTGCTCCAGTTTTGAGGGGCCCTGCACCAATTTCTCTGTGGCCCCAATCATCTCTCTTCGTGGGGCGCAGTACCAGTGATGAAGGATGATTGCAGAACATCATGGATCCCTATCAGATCTGCAAACCACCAGAAACATGCTGGATGATTTGTATTAGCAGGGCTTGAAACCACGAGAAGCATCTGTTCGAAATACTCAATGACAACCTTGATATTGAAAACATTGTGGATTTAACTGATTAACCTTAACAATACTTTTTCTGCTACTGCCCTTCATTACCCTTTTAAGTGCCTATGTTTACATAGAAATCACCCGTGATAAATGAAATGAGGAAGTGATGAATTACATGATTGCAATACCTGTGAACAATAGCAGATTTTGCCTTGAATGACCTTACAAATGGATGGCAAAATTAAAATGGTCAGGAGAATGTCTCATTCACATAAATAATGAAAATCACAGCTACTAAACAGGTGTTACATATCAATTAAAATAAAGAATTGTTGTGGTCATGATTCCACTGGAAGAACATTAGCAATGTGCACCAACATTCCAAGTCACTACTGTTGGATATCTACTTGCAGACAAAACTAAATTGTCCCATGAAGCTATACGTGCCTATATGGAGTTTACAAGGGGAAAATCCTGCTTCCATGAGCTTAAAAGAACCAAAGAAGAGGAAAAGAGTAGGGGATTGATTGTCTGGAAAAGGCAGGAAAGGTTAGGAGGCATGGCTGGACTCATAATCATGAGATGACCCTGGCCAGTAGCCACCTGATGACATAGGTAAAAACTCTATCTGGGCATATCCAGCCGCTTTTGCCCAGCGTGCCAGATGGCTAATTGCCCTATTAGGAGTATGGGATGCCTTCTTGAAGAGACAGGTCTTTAGTTTTTGTCTAGATGTAGAAGGTTATCTTTTCTCCGGGCGATCTGGAACCGTCCACCTAGTACAGAAGGTGAATAACCTCCTTGTGCAGTATGTCTTCAGTTGAGTATGAACACATGCCTCTGGTGGAAGAATGGTGGGTAAATACCCCCTGTAAGTATATTGGCCCACTATTATATAGTAAAACAAATTGGTAGTAAATGCCCCCCCCCATTCAACTGATTAAAATACATGATCTTTTCTATCTATGCTAATTAAAAACAATCTAGCATAGCTTAGTTAAATACATGTCATTGATATCATTGCCAAGGTATGACATCTCTGATCCCTTGCTACTTGTCACAAATGATTAAACATTCCAATTCAGTATCTATAAATAGAGACAAACCACTAAAGCACACAAGTGAGAATAACTGTAATTACTCCGTATTCCGTACATTTAAATTCTCCTCTCATGCTATATTTGTCCACATCACCGTGTAATTTAAAATGCATAGTGTTACATCAGTACAGATCATTTTACATACTGTCTTACCATCTGGGGAAAAAAGAAGTTCTGTTCTCATTTAATTATCAAATAAATAGTAATTTGTTTTTTTTTTATGGGCTATTTAGATCCTTTGAGTCGCTGACAATTTTAGGGTTAATATAAGCAGAGATTTGCTTGAAACATGATATTTATTCTTATCTTGTTGCATGGGTGGTCTGCAGGGATAATAAAAAGCATTTTAGTATCCAGTAGAGCATGACAGTTGTCTGGATGTACTGGTCTCAGAAGTCTTCTGGATACTGTATAGCATGGCTGATATTGTTAAGGCATACGTTGAACTCTAACCATCTGCCCTGCTGCTTCCAGAGTACTCAACGGAAAGAAAATAATGATTCTCCCAACATAATTTTAAACAAAAGATTGGTGTACAGCACATTCAAGTTGGCAGTCAACTCCTTTAAGATGCTCATTGCATATAGGACAGTACTTGTCCTCTATACATTAATCTGCCTATAGAACATCACACTAGAACAAACTTTTTAAGACATTTTATGAATCAATTCATCAAAACAAAATGATTTTTTTATGAGACAAATCATCAAAACAAGCAAAATTATTGTTGTTGTTTTTTTTGCAATTCATTGTTCCAAGTGGAACTTTGAAGTAAAACTTTGAGCTTTGACGTGGAGAACAAACTAAAGAAAATACTAGCTAGGAAAGTCTAATTTAGACACGTTATATATTCAGATGGATGCAGTTGAACCTTTTATCATATCTGCATTTTACTCCAGTATTTCGAAAGAAACCTAAATATTGCAAGGATTCACCGTTGCAGTAAAAGCAAAATGTTTGCAGATCCCAGTGTTGGAAAAGTTGGTCTGCTTCTCTTTTTCTGAGCACCCAGTAGACCTCTTAAGCTTCGTAATAACGATAGTCCACGGCCTGGTCTGTATACAAAGCCAAGCTTTGGACACCGTTTCTTAACAATGATTATCAAAAATGTAGCTTCATCAGTTCACAGTAATTGGCTCTATGAACATGAGATGGTCAGTGGAACCTGGAGCAAGGGAATATGGAACACAGTAAGCAAAGAGTACATGATCACCTTTAGAGCATTCAGGAGCATACAAGGTCCATGACTAAAAGAGCCCCACACCATGAGCTTGGGGGGTCAAGAGACACATTTTTACTCCCATTTTAATGTTTTACATGAAACTAACGAGCTGGGAGGTTCCAGGTTACTTTTTCCTCGATTAATAGCAGTGTGATTGGAGTGTGATTGGAGAAGTTTTATTTTAACATGATGGACTTGTGTTTCTTTTCAAACTTATCAACGTACAATATTTGTCTGTGACTCACATTTCCTCCTGTCTCATTTTATCACATCAAATTTTGAGACAAGGGAAATTGAGAGCATAAAGTGAGACAGAAATCATCAGCATGAGGAATTTGACATTCTTTATCTGTTCTAATTTTTTCCATCTTAGTGCCGTGACATAAATGTAAGTTGTCATATTTACTATGTTCCGTTGCCTTCCCGATAGCCAGGAGATCTAATGGATCACAGCCCGTCATTTCATGCATGTGTGATAATTAGAAGAACCCTGCTGTGTTAGGGAGCACATAACGTGTTTCGTAAACTAAGGGAAGGGTGAGCTCACTAAGGTTACTAGATGGCTTTGATGAAATAATGTTACTAGATAACATATTTATTTTCCCAAAAAGAAACATTTGATGGCAGATAAGGACCCTTCTAGTCTGCTGTTTTTCAACCAGTAAACATATAGCTAGACTGTTCACCTTGAAGACCAGACGCTTCTGGTCATAAATGGGTGGTGTTGATAGAAGAATGAGAAGTGTTATGGTTGACATCTGGGAAGGGTGATGCAATAGATAAGAGGGACATCAGGATACTATGGATTATGCTCTGTGGAAGAAAGTGGAATATCGAAGGGCACTTGTCTGTGGGGTGTTAGGTCACTATATGGACCAGTGGTTATTAAAGGTTATTTTAATGCCTTCTTTTTGTCACGGCATGTGGCAGGTTCCAAAGAAAAAGATCAGTAAAAAGATAAATATGGTTCCGGCTTTATTTTAAAGCTAACCATACGTTCAGCTCTTTTTTTTTTGTTTCTTTCTCAAATAGAAAAAGAAAACCCACCGAGCATTAAAATGAGCTAAGCATAAAATAAATTGAGCAGGCAGCAAAAATGAGATTCATAGTCTGTTCGAAACCTTTCTGGAAATGGAAATGAAACCTAAAGGATCACATATCTTTGTACAGCCTGTGAAAATAATTCCTTTAAGTCTTTTTCTCACGTTATTGCATTATTATTATTTCTAGGTATTATGTTGAGACCTTTTCCCATTTTTATCTCTGTTGTCGGCTTTTACAACATTGTTATTACGCCTTATCGCTGCACTTTGGCCTATATATATATATATATATATATATATATATATATATTCATAGGGTTGTTGTGGTCATTATATTTTGGGTTTGACAGCAGACAATAGGTGGCGAAACAATGTGAACTCTTTGGGTTATTCAAAAAAGGTTTTATCGCTGCAGCAAGCAATGGTATGGTCCAGTCAGTAAGACGTCTACTTCTGAAACCAGATACAATCATAAATAACCTTTAATTCCCTCTGCCCTGTATGTCTCTCTCCACCTAATGTATCGGTTTGTCTTAGTCTGTCAATTCTCGTCTTGTCAGACCCCTTGAATTATGTATTGTATTAAGTGCTGCGTAAACTGTTGGCGCTATATAAATAAAAGATAATAATAATATGTTCCTGGATGACTTGCTGGTGCTCAGAGCTCAACAAATGTAACACCGGTAACGCGTGAATACATGGTTTCCTAGATACTGAGCAGCAGAAGCTTTGGGAAAACAATGTTATTATGAAGCGCTATATGTAGACTGTACATTGAAAAGAAACCTCATTGAAAACGGAAACTATTTGTGATTAGTTTGCTTGTACTACATGACTAGTGATGTCAGAGGCCCTCAAAAAATATCAGAGCAGTGCTACACTGGACAACAAAAAGACATTATTATTAAAAAGGTTCTTATAGAAGAAAATGGTCCTTTGGGGTAATTTTTGATCCTAATTCACATCTTCCCAATCTTAGATGTGATTGGGAAAAAGATTTTTGTCTACAAACTTAGTTTTAACACATCTAAACCTGTATTTATATATTCATACATATTTGGAAGCTATCTGAAATTTATACAGTATGTTAAGATGAAATTAAGTCTAATATTTTTTTTCTGGTCACTATCATTGTGTGGTTTTTGATCACAGTTTGAACTTCCATCTCTTCTTGACTTTGAGCAAAAAGCAGTGACTGCCCAGAGTTTAACAAAGTGATATATTTATATACATTAATAACGACAAACAGATAAAAATAAAATGTTCTTTTGTAGCCTGTCATTTTTATATAGCCAGTAAATGACTCATTTTGGTGTAAACTTATACCCAGGGCCGGCCCAAGGCAAAGTGCCGCCTGGGGCAAATTTTAAAATGCTGCCCCCCCCTATCTACCCTTCCTCTCCCTCTGTCCCTACCGCCCCCCCACCCCATTATCTACCCTTCCTCTCCCCCCCCCCGTACTTACCTTTCAGCAGTCCTGCGGCGAGACTCCCTGTTCGGTCTCGGTGCCGGCTTGTAATGCTGAGCGCCGGAAATCTTCCGGCACTCAGCATTACAAGCCGGCACCGAGACCGAACAGGGAGACTCGCCGCAGAGGAGAGAGGGGGGGGGCCGCCAAGCGGGTACTGACCACTCGGTGCCCCTTTCTCTCTCTTTCGCTTAAAAAAAAAAAGGGGGCTTGGGGCGGCGAAGTGCCGCCCCTTCAAAAGTGCCGTCTGGAGCGGTTACCCCACTCGGCTCCATTGTCGGGCCGGCCCTGCTTATACCTTTTGTTTGGCTTTTGTTTCACTTATGTACATTTTGTTCTACCCACCATGCAGACAATAGTAGTCCATTGAGCTCACATCTTTAAATATCCTATTGTTTAAACTATGCATATGTCAGCAGGTATTACGATTAAAACACAAGAAAGAAAGAAAGAAAGAAAGAAAGAAAGAAAGAAAGAAAGAAAGAAAGAAAGAAAGAAAGAAAGAAAGAAAGAAAGAAAGAAAGAAAAAAGAATACCTTATTTCTTCAGAAACATCATGAAAAATAGTTGTTTTTCATGGCTCTATCCCCACTCTCAATATTAAATTATTACTAGTCATTTGGTCACAGTCTCTCCCAGTTCTCAAACTTCATGCAAGGTGTTTGACACGTGTCACTCTCTGATGTCATAATTCATAAAAATAATGTTACACAGAAAATATAAGGGGGGCTTAAAAAATGACCCTTGCTGATGCAAAAGCATACACGCAGATGCATAATGAGTTCTTAGATAAATCTATATTGACAGAGAAATGTTCATTAATGCTTGCGTTTCTTGGTAGTTATGAATTTTGAAAACGCATAAAAATGCTGTAGTGCTCACACATAAACCCAGTGCTGATGAAAGCAGTAGTTTAAGGGTTAAGTAGATGAAAGGGTTGTTTGTAAGAATGAGCGGATGAGGAATAACTTGCCAGGTCTGTGTAAGAAAAAAAGGGTGAAATATTATTGTCGGAGTGGAAAGTGATTTTGTTGCAATGTTAGAAAAGTGGATTTATCATTGTAGAAATTAATGGAACGATCCAAATCGACAGGAACAGTCAGTTAGTTGCTATGGTAAATAAATAAATAAATAAATAAAAACACTTTTCAGACTTTGCACCAGGATCACTTTTATGCGTTACTCCATAGAAGCCATGGTTGGGTAACTCCATAGAAGCCATGGTGGGGTATAGATTCCAAGGCAAGGTTACAAGGTAAGGTGAGATGTTTGAGGATTTTAGAACAAGGGAGTTCAATTTGAGTTTATTTATTTGTTTTATTTTGTTTGTTTGTTTGTTTTACAATTAATGATGACAACACCTGCATAAAAGAAAATGTAAGATCAACAATTATCGATGTATTGGGTCTGTATGGAATTGCTGGTGGATGGTGTCAGATACAATGTAATTTAATATTTTTATATATTTTATATTTTAATGATATCTCTGCCTAAAATGAGCCTAGAGAAATATTGCAGGGGTGCACCTTTCTGGGTTCTGTATCGCGCATCAGAAGATCCAGCCATTATATACTTGGGGAAGAAAGATAATATAGAATACTATACATTGCTTTTTATAATGTTTCACTAGTTTCTATTTTTTGAGATTAAAAAGCACGAAACATTTATTTTCAAGATTTTGTTCTGTATAAACACCAAGACAAATGATTCATCCAATATGGTAATCATTGTATGCATATGGTCAATTATTCTATAAATAGAATGAATAATTAAAAGCTAATGGGTACACTCTGTGCAGTATAGCAAGTAGGTCCCTACTCCTCAGCATGAATAAAACATTCAAAAACATTTTACGTGTAAAGACACCGCTCAATAAATTCCCCGCCACCTGGGAGGAAAGCCTTTAGTCCGGACCACATAAGGTTTTCTTGCTATGCTTTCATATAGAAGAAAAGAGTGTTGGCTACAGCTGAGTTACAACATATTGCACGGCCTTTTGGCAGAAAAAAAAGGTTTATTTGGCTTTTGGGATTTTCTCAATAAAAAGGATAGCCATCTAGGCAGATTTTTATAACAGATACCCCAGGAGAAAATACTATAGGGGTAACCTTTAGAGCAACTATAGGGTCTACAAGGAAGAAGCTTCCACGGGGACCTTGAGTTCTATGGGGACCCGTATAACTGTACCACCTGTAACCTGTACTGGATGGAATTATCTTCCACTGACAGTATATCTCTTTATTGTCCCCTTGCCTTGAGGCTATTATGTGCAGTAGCTCAAGGTTCAAGGTTATGATGCTGTAACCCATGACCTTGAGACTCTACATGTATGGAGCAGCAGAAAAACAGATCGGATATTGCATATCCCTCTTTTAACGACTCATGAACCAGTCATAGACGACCCCAGACAGACAATAGGTGTAGGAAACAAGCGTTCCCCTGGCCAACCTGTTTAGTTGACATTTGACAATAACCAGAAGATAGTTGAAACCGCTTAAGGGCAGCACTAGATGCTTCCAGAATCCCTTAATATATGGTATAATAAGCACCTGTTTTGTATTATGTTAAATATTTAGCCTACAATAAGAAAAGAACCATTTTATTTCCCAAAACATTGTATTCGGGAGATAATGAGTTATTAGCTCTCTGAATATTATTGGACCCCTAGGTCAGAGCAGATAGGCTGTCTATCTCCAAACCATATATCCCAGTTTATTGTCTAAACTAAGAGGAAAACAATAGAAATTGGTTTCATTTTCACATCCTCGTGCTGCCAAGTTTTTACCTGTCTAATTGCTGGCAGTGTTTGTTTTGGCCGCAGCAAAGTGTCTTATGCTTCCATGCGTGATTCATTTTCGGTGATTGATTAGAAAAGCACTCAGATTTCTTTAGCAAAAACTCAGGGCATCTGTCTTCCAGCGAGAATAAACTGCAATTGATTGTGTCCTGCGGTTTGGAGAAAACTTTCAAAGTTGTCATGTTTTTAAAGGAACAGCCATGATTGACCATGGTTCATCTGGTAAGTAGACGGGCATTATATATCTATAATATAATCTATTATATATATAATAGATTATATTATAATCTATTATATATATATATAATAAGATGTAGGGTATAATAATTTCAGGGGCCCTATATACACAGGCCATGTTGTGTTTGTACCTGTATGGAATACTTGCTCCCATTGCTGGGCATCTTAAAATAGGGAAAAAAAGGTATAATAATGCATTGTGCAGAATTGTAGCAAAGCATCATCCGACATGATCTTCTTTTAAAGGTCATTCAATCCCATTAAAAACTGAGTAAGGAAATGTGATAATATAATTAATAGCGTTGGTTCCTGAGTGGATATTCTAATTTTCACCCCAAAAATAATTTCTACCATTTTCAATGGAGTCCTAAAATTCTAAAGCAGCCATATAAACATCTTGAACATGAATGGAGTATGTTAGACGTCTTTATTCGTGTTCCCGGTTGTCGGAGAATATGTCACTGAGGACTAAGCGATCTTGCTGGTTTGCACGAGTCTAGGAAGTAATAATCTTCAGATTCTTTATCTTTAAGATGAAGTCTAAAGGTTTTCTCAGATTACAATACCAACTATGAAAGGTTTTTAAATAATTTAGTAATTGTTATTTAGTAATAAGTAATTTTGAGTGTGCCTCTATGCTGATTGGTCACATTGTTCAGAAGGTGTAGTCGGCCAAGGATTGCTGATCTCGATTAATTCTATTCAATTGATTGACATGAACCCGGTGGTAAATCTAGCTTCTTCAGGTATGTAAGAACTCCATTTTAACCCCTTAATGACAAAGCCCGTACATGTACGGGCTCAAAATGCATTGTTTTTAATGGGTTTAGGCACCGCCCATTGTCCTTAAGGGGTTAATCTTGAATTGGAATCATCCTTTGTCAATGTACTAACCATGGTCCTTTAAATAGGTAGGATTCATATTTCAGCGCCAACTAAATACCCATTCACTAAGAATCTGTCATCGCCATGTAGCGTATCTTTCGTATTAGAAGCCTGCCCTCCAGTCTCTGGATTCACCCCCCAATTATCTTGAGCCATAGATATTTCTGGAAGACTTTGAGCCGATACCCATTACACCGTTTAAATTCTGAGAACAGAAGCGAAATATGTTGAAAACCAAAAAAGGCGTGAATTGGAAAAGCTAACCTCTGCCCTTCTTCGATATCAAAGACACGATCACGATTATCATCTCAATGAAACCATTTATGGTAATTTCAACATATCAAAAAACACATCTACGCTTCAAACGCAGGGAAATCGAACTAACTGCTTGAATAAGTGGCGTCGCTTGAGGTGTCTTCAGACCCTGGCGCATGTACAGACCCGTCTTGGTGCCCCTCTGACCAGAATCTCCGTATTATTTTCATATTACAGCTATTTTTCTGGTAATAATGATATCTCGTAACAGATCTATGTATCGCTGTTATCCAGAATACCATTTTCATTAGCTGTGCGGAACTTGGAATACAGCGCAGGTCAGAACCTCCACTTGGCGGGAAATCTTTCCTTGGCCGCAGAAGTCAAAAGGGTCTTAACGGTGCATTTTTTTTAGTGTTTTCATACATCGTGGCGACATTTTCATATTAGGATTGGTTCGTGCTTCCTTCGAGAGAACAGAATGGTGAAAGGGTCATTGTCATAACAACGTCAAAATACCCGACAGGCTTCTGAGGGGAAAAACTAAATTCAACACTTATATTGTGTTAAAAAAACTAATGTTCAAATACGATGAAAGTTGGATATTATGTTTCTAGAATGACAGAAAGCAGGGGGAACAATATTAAAATCTAACGGTGGAGCTCTGCAAGATTTAGCATTGAACATTCACAATAACTAATTAGACTTGTTATTGTGTTGGACATGACGGGGGGGGAAATTGTAACAAGGAAAAAATGAATACAAATTACAAATGGTTTGTTAATTATGTTCTGAAGTAATTTGCGCATTATTTACTGGAATGCTGACGTACAATCCATTATCTGTAATTATAATTAAAGGATAGATTATTATCGCTTTACATTTAAGGAAAACGAGGTTATGTGAAAAAAAATAAATAAATACACAGAACCAGCTTTCTGTGACCAAGATCAAGGAACTAACAGATAAACAGCTTTACTGAGGGTGGTAGATAAGCGACACAGCTTCCCAGCAGATGTGGTAGAGGATTACATAGTAAGGGAGTTTAATCATGCATGATTAAGGCATATGGCTATCCCGAGTCTCTGCCGCAGACAAAAGAGGCAGATAGATGTTATCTGCCATCAAATTCTATGGCCGACAGCCAAGTGCGGAATATAATGCAAAAATAATGTAGTGATGTCATCTTCTTCATTGACATCACAAGAGAAAGATACGGTGGGTTGAAGGAGTTGAGATAGGATTAGGATAAATGTCCGTATTTCTTTCTGCACATTCTAATAATTCTCATTTAAGCCGACACACAAACATTTAGCAATACACAATAAAAAGAAAACTCTGTATCGGTTGATTGTATTATATGAAGCTCATTTGGCAAAGGTAGTAAACATCTCATCGCAATGGAGCCGGTTAATGGCTTGTAGACACCTGTCTGCTCGATAAACAGGAATGTTTTTAATCAGTCTGTTGCTTCTGCTTAAACACAACATGAGCGAGCTGAGGCCAGAACGTCTGATGATTTCTGCTTTTCCAAAACAACACACTTTGTTTAGTGGACCTCTCCACCCCAATAACCCAAGGCATGATCGTCAGACATGGACCCCATAAACCAAACTCTGGACGATCTTATGTCAAAATGGGGGCAGGGTGAAAAACTGCCATTAGTTGCTTATACTTGAAGAATAAGGCTTTTCAGAACCCACTTTACCTCTCGTATGTCTTTTACTGCAAAACAGACATTTAACTAGTCAAAGACTGGAATATGAGTACAGCCAACAAGACCCCAACAAGACAGCTCTTGCCCCAAAACCCCAATATAATGTTCTTGAAATCTGTTTTTAGGTTTATCCTTGTCCTTACCGCTACTCTTCTCCCATTCTGTATAAATTACTTCAGGTTTATTGACTTGACCAATCTTTTTATGCATTCCTTTCTCATCTTTGCTGAAAAATAAAATCCTTCCCATATCTAAGCATTCATGTATGTGGTTAAAAAAATGTAAGAAGCAGGTTCATTCTTATGTCTCCTCTCGGGTACAGTTCACCATGGAAATGGTATTCGCAAAATCTAATTTAAAATGATAAAAGTGAATTGAAGCATTATTAAAGTTAATAATATATTCAGAATGGAAATGAATGTTCCTATAGTTTCTTTCACTCAAAAGGTGCTTTATGCAGGAGATTAAAAATACCTCTTTCGAGGAGACTCTAGTGCTGATCTGCTTAAGAATTTACTAAGTAAAGATTCACCGAAAATATTAATTAAAAGTCTTTTTTTAAAAAAATTGGTATTTAATAGTTTTTGCTTGTTATCCAGAAGGATTACCATGGCTGATTGTATTTAAGGAAGATACATTCTCACCCGGCAGACTAACAATCCTCTGGTTGATATGGTAAAACAGATATCACCCACCTTTGTTACCCAAGACAATACATTAACCCCTTAATGACAAAGCACGTACATGTACGGGCTCAAAATGCATTGTTTTTAATGGGTTTAGGGACCGCTCATTGTCCTTAAGGGGTTAAGGTTCAAATGTAAGGGAAAAAATCATATAGTCTTTGACTTGTAGTCTTCATAAAGATTGTCAAGAAGTAGACAAAGGTCAATCAACGTCTCCCTTCCTTGGAAATCAGTTTTTATTGATCCTGATGAAGGAACCCAACCACCTCCAAATTAAAGCTATTACCAAATTGAAGTAGGGTTGATACAATTATTCCTCCTGGTTCTGTAATCACGGCATCACTAATGAGACCCCGAGAACAAGCTTTTCTGTTGGTTAAAAATAGCCTTCAAATATATGTTATCGGGAGTTAAAAAAAAAATGTATCAACCTGAAACATAAACCAAATTTGCCTAAAACGAGACCTAAGAAAATAGTAAAAAAAGAGACAATATTATGGTTGGAAAAAAATCTTATTAGACAGAAAACAACTGATATATAATTTATGAAATTTCTTTGAAGAAATCCTATTGTGGTTACAGTTATTACATAGCAAATGTAAGCAAATGTTGATATTGGATGAATCTGTTATCTGATCAAAATGGAACTGGTGCCCACCAGCATATATATCACAGTTCTCCGTAGTAAAGATGGCGGCCACTAAGGGGGCAGCTTGGGGTAGTGCCCTGGGTCAGGCTTAGGGCAGTGGCAAAGAAAAATACATCACTGGTTTTAGCTGTCCAATAAACTTTCCCCTAGACTGAATTCTATAGGAAATCTAATCAAAAATAATTATATTATAGGTAAAAAAGGGTTATATATATATATAATTGGAGATATTTCATGAAATCAACCTGAATGTTTCCAATTAAATATCTTGCATGATCTTTAATGTGTAACGTTACCAAATATTAGGAGAAAAAGGCGGGTAAGCCATGCAAAAAATTGATTTTTATTTCCAGTGCCTGCGGGGACAACACGAAATAACGCATTTCTGATGAGCAGCGCATTTGTTTGTAATCAGCATATATTGATTTTGGATGATGTACATACATGTCAAGGACAACACAGTTGATATGCACTGAGGTTTAGTGACAAGATAATTGTTCCACTGAATAGAATGATGTATTGTACATTAAACATTTCTTTTTAACATGATATGTTTCTGGAACACAGACATATATAATGGAAAGTAGTACACTTAAAACCCATACCCCATGATTTTCATATTTGAAGTTATATAACATATGCTATGGATTTTTTTTGTGGAATTGGACAGATTGGAGATAAAGGTATCCGGTAGCTGTAGCCCTAGATAGCCCTCGATACATGCCTCATCCTTGGGTCTCTTGGTAAACCTACTTGATGCCTCATTAACCATTATTTGTCAACAATTAGCATTTTCCCAACCTCACTTGTGCCATGACAGTGGAAAAGCCTTCATCAGCATATTTGACTAGTACTCCCCAGAAGAGTAGTCTAAACCCAAAAGTTTGGCTGCACAAAGTCTACCCAAGTGTAACAAGTGTCATGTATACAACATGGTTGTTTTGAGACTTAATACTGGCCATTCTCAAGTGGTTACTTGCAGGAGCAGGACAATCCTTTGGCTGCCTTGGCTTCAGAGGAAAGGGCTTCCCAAAAAAGAAGAAAATGGGCGATCTAGTTTCCATTGTGGCTCTACCTCTTTGGACCAGTTTGTTTTTTCCATGTAACCAAGAGGCAGCATGAGTACCTTGCGCTTCTAGGAAAAGAAAGAAGAACAAAAGTGCTTTTATTGTGTTTTTGATTAGACTTTTGTGGTCCTTCTCTTTGGAGGGGATCTAGAAGATCTAGCCTACTCTTGGGCTTTGTCCAGGAAGGGAAAGAAGATGTAGAGGGGTTCAGCCCTTAAAAAACGTAGACTGGTGTCGTGGTTTCTGCTCTGGCCTTGCCATTTTTGATTGTGGTCTTAGTCTTCATACAACGAGGGGATGGGCATGATGCCTTCGCGTTCTACATAAATAAAATGTATTCTGTGTTGAGTTAAATAGACTCTTGTGATAGAGCCTATTTAAGAAGAACTTTGAAAATGAACCATTGATTAGTAAAACAGAGGGGTTGGAAACTAGACAGAGGAGAGAAAACGGATGTGAGGAAAAGGCACAAACATTTTGACATGAAACAGGTGGAGAGCCTGGGGTCACCAACCTGTAATTCAAAGGTGATTGTTAATGGCTATGGGAGGAAAATGTATATGAATCTGAGTGATATAAAGACACTGTAGAATATGCAGCTGGTTTGGACTATAAATATTTAGAAAAAAACTAAGCCTTGCCAGTCCTTGCATAAATCAGCTTTATTAATCAATCTTATTAACGCTTAAATGCATCCAGTGCTATTAGCGGCACTGACTGTGGTGACTTAAACCAAAAAATATTACAATATAAATGGCGCCCATATTAATCTAGTTCCATTTTCAAGCCATTGGCTTGCAGGGAGTTGGCAGTTTGCGGCTCACTTTATATCTCATTAGGTTAAAATGCAGCGCAGTCCCACTGATTCAGCTCCTCGGTAAGCAACATAGCCATGAAAAAGTAGATAGGACTCGCCGACATTGGGGTAATTTGACGTAGTGTTGGGCAAAGCAATATATGGCCGTATAGTGTGACGGAATACATATATATATGATGCTCTAACAATTGCAATAACCAAATTTATAAATACATTTAAAATTGTTCCAATAACCAAATCAATTTATAAGCATAGGTATATTTTTAACCAATTAATTCACCAAGAATGATGTTGTGAACAGAAGAAAACTACATATCTCACTACATTTTTATGTTGATACTATAACAATTCTATTACAAACCAGATGGCTCCTGAAAATCATATTAAAACAACAATTTCTCCCCATGATGTCTACGACAAGAAACATACGTTAACTATAACCGAGTGGGATTTAATATTTCATTAGAGTCTTTGAATATGGTGCCTTAAGGAAGCACATCAGAATAGCTACTCGTTATTTAATTGCTATGCTAATGACTTTAGGCTAATTGTGAACAGAAAACACAACAAATAAACTATTTCCTTTAGAAGATGCAGTAATCGCCGCCCCGCATTAGTTTATGCCTGAAGCCATAGGGTAAATAGAGTTAATGGGGCTTTTTTTGCCAAGCCAATTTAATTTGTAAATTGCATTAAATCAGTCAATCTTCAATAGTTATCACGGGAACGATAAATAAACCTAATTATGGCATTCCTTTTAAAACAGTGATTACTACCATAAACAAGGACATGTTTAGAAGCCCCGAGCAGTGACAACGATAATTAAAGGTGGTTAACGTTAAGTTCCAAATCTTCTGTGTCTATATAAATAGGGTACATGCCAGCTCACATAAAAAATACCGATATCATAACTTATTGTATCCATACTATCCCAATACTTCGTCTGCCCAAATCAGGACACCTGTGTAGGGAGGTGGCCCCAGAAGTGGGCATGATGGATGAGGCAGGACAAGTGGCCACAAGCCCGCCATACTCGAATAGCCACTTCAAAATGCTAGCGTCATGAGGAAGCCACATGGGAGCAGCAATGTAGGTCTGTACTGCATGGAGACCTCCATTAATTTTTCACCCGCTTGGGCTGGTCGTTGGGGATCCAAGGATCTCCCCAAATGGTCCATGTTACCTTACGCCATGAAAACGGGACAGTGGGGCAGCTACCAAGGAAAGCAGGACACTACCCAACAATCGACACTGTAAATTCTGGGACTTTTGGGAGGTATGCGTATCATATGCTATCAGATCTTATTACCCCATGTAATGAAGCAGCTTTGGATGCACAACGCAATGGAAAAAAAACAGCTTCTGTGTCTCCGAGCACTTACGGCGGCAAGATTACGAATCCAGCTCTAGATAAATTCAGTATCTTTTTTTAATTTTGGAAAAATATTAAATGGATGAGTCATGGAAAGAATAGTGAATGGTTTCATTAAAAAAAAATCTAATATAACATTTTAAAATCCAGCTGAGTTATATTCCCCAGATGAGTGTTGTTTAATGAAAACACGTCAGTTTTATTGATGTAAATAAAGCACCGAACATTAAGTGAGGATATTAAATTTCTTTTGAGTTGAGATTAAGGGCTGTGTGCAAATGACATCAAATAGGTTTTGATGGAGTAAGTGAATCATGTCATAATTCAATCCAGAACAGACTCCCATTTGCCAGTATATTACCTGACAGCATCTTATAGACCCTTCTAATGACATTAGAGGAACCAGCTGACTTTGAACGGAAATGGTTGATTACAAATTAGTGTACTTTGATATTTCAAACGACCTTCTTTTAAATATAATTTAAAACATATTAATAATTCACTCAAAGTAATCATCTATTCCATTAAATTGGGCACTCATACTTATTTTGGCCTTGCCATCCTATTGTATCAGCTTTTTGTCGTAATTAGTTATTAGGAACTGTTCCCTATCATTAGTTACTATGAATGATTTTTAAATGAACAGTTCTTTAAAAATAAATTGTCATGGCTGTTCCTTTTTTCAATATCTCCATAGTCTAAAGGGCATTAGACTTTCTTGCACATCTGCTTTTGAGGATTACAGCCTCCATCGCTCTCATCAGTATTCGAAAACAACAATCCCAGACACACAATTTATCCATCGATGAGGTCCAAATGGTACCCCTCTGGACACAAGAAAGATAGGAGGTCTACGTGTGGACTCACCTTTCTACTTGGGGTGGATCCCATGAGATCTCCGAGGGCGCAATACCATACAAAAAAAAAGGTTTGAAATTGAGAAGGGCACAAAAGAGCTAAAACTTGAGATGCTCCTGAGCAGGAATGCATCATAGGAAATGTTATTAAGCAGCTGTCTGTCCCTCGTGGGTTGATCTCAAACATTTTAGATATGGTATTCTACCTTATGGGGGAAATCTCTTGAGGCCCACCTCTGGTGGAAAGATGAGTCCAAACATAGACCTCATTGCTGGTCTTGTATCTAGAACCTAGATACAATCTAGATACCACCTGGAACCCACTGATGAGATGCATGAAGGGGGTTCTTGGTTCTCTTGTGCATTGGGACTTTGCCTTGTAGCAGGATCAGACATGTTGATCTGTTGATGGATGTTTTTTTCTTTGTAACGGCACAAGAAAGCTAAAACTTGAAATGCTCTTGAGTAGGAACAGTTGTCTATTCTTGGTGAGTTAATAATAGTTGTTTTTAACTATTATATAAAAGTGAGTCCTTAAAAGATTAAGGCACTTCCTCACACATTGTGTTTTTTTAAAACTATTTTGTGGAACTAACTAATTTCTTGCTATTTTTCTACCTTACTCAATACTGCACATTCACATAGCGTAGAAGTAATTTACTCACTGAATGTGACTGGATACTTTGGGCTTACAATAAGATATTTTTAACCACTTTTGCTGTATTAGAGCAATGTGCAGAATGCATAGATACTAAGGAATTGGTTTCCTAGGTAATGGTAACTATGTGAAAGATCTTAGAAAGCCGTACTGGCTGTTTTCATCTATTTCTATTCTCCAGAAGCGTTTTTTTTAAATGCCATTTTAATCCTTCTCTTAAATTAAAAAGATAAGATAACTATCAGGGGAACGGAATCAATGATTGATTTTTAGCCCTCCTAATATCTTCAGATTGTACTTGAAGTTGAAGAAGTTTCTGTCGCTACTAATAAAGTTATTCGCAGTAACATTGTAATATCTATTGCATCTATCTATGTCTAACTATCTATCTATCTTTCTATCTATCTATCTATCTATCTATCTATCTCTATCTATCTATCTATTGATCTATCTATCTATCTATATCTATCTATCTATCTATCTATCTATCTATCTATCTATCTATCTATCTATCTATCTATCTATCATTAATGATGTACCATTGCATGCTTTAATTTTTTACCTTAAATCATTTGATTTATTTGTGAAATGGCAAAGGTTTGATTTATTTCTCATGAAGCCCAAGGGACTCTTCCCAGTTCCATTGTGTGAAAACCATGGTGGGTGCTCCAAAGGTGGTAGGGCCACAGTTGGTACTAGGACTCCACATGGGGGGGGTCCCTTCCTTCCCTCCCAGGCCAAAGCCTAAGTAGGTTCAGATCTTCTGGGGTCCTCACCAAAGAAGGGATTTGCTGAAGCCTGATGATTTTAAATTCCCTTCTACATCATCCGTAGGCCAAAGCCATTTAAGTGACGTGCAAATCGGGCTCTTACCAGTCCTGGTTGTGATGTGAAAAAATATGCCCCAGTACAAACACACACATGCCAGAAACCATCGCATCCCTCAGGCTTTGCAATGCCCACTCAACCTTAAGACCAAACGCTGGAGTCAGCGAAGGTACGTTCTGGAGAGAAACCAGAATGAAGAGAAGTGAACGTGCAATGGACGAACACCAGACGCTCAATTTTATTTTTTCTAGCGCCATGCTTCTTGAATCGATATGAAGCCCCCTCCTTCCTTGGTAAAATGAAGAGAGGGCTTGATCTTCCTGAAGAGAGGAACCAAGGTCTTGGTAGAGGGACAGAAACATTTTTTTTTCAGTGAATGAAATATTGTTTCTATTATTGATACAAGACCCCCTGAGGGCTTTCAATAATGGGTGGGTACATATGTACTGTATATATATACATAGATTGTTGTCTATATGAAAATACGGTATAATGTTTCCTTGTGCTCTGGAGCACATTTGCAACTGTTAGCAAGCAAAGAAAGATGTGGTTTACATCAGGAAAATTAGATGTATCTTTTTTTAGCCATGTAATTAAAAAATCAATATTTTTATCTCAGAATAAGCGTTTTTCCTAATTGCGCAATGTCTGGTGTGGTTAGCAGTATCTTCGGTTTTTTTGATCAACCTTAAAATAAGGATTTATCTCACACGTGCAGAGAGACGTGCAAAAATTTCCATGGCTCTGTTTGTGACGATGTGTAAAGGGGATATTTAATTACCAAATGCACGGATCCTGTTTATTTACCAAAAACTTACATTTTTCAACATGGATCATTTCCACTGCTTTTACCAGTGATAAATTCAGCAATGAAGCAATTCATGTGTTTCAAAAAACTTCCCATATGTTCCCGAAAGCGCAAACAAGTTTAACTATTTCAGGTATCATTTGTAGGTTCTCTTCCACTTCTAAAAACTAACAGTACTAGAACTTATGTTTCTAATGTGGAATTTAATTTAATTAGGTCTATAACCCTCCCAGAAATCTTTCATCATGTACAATTTGGCACCATTCATCATTTTTCCAAAAATTGTTAATTATCTTTAATTGTAGCCCAAAGTGCTCACACTCACACAAAAGCAGAGCTGGTTGCCTTGGAAACCAAATAAGCTTCTTAAAGGTGTCTGTGCTGTCTTCTTAAACCTACAGTGTACTGGTATGAAAGAATAAAATGACATATTTCCTAATGTTTTGGAGGGAAATGTGCCTTTAAGAACAGTATTTGTATTTTTTAGAAATATTTGTGTTGTTTTTTTTCCCTGCGTTGGTAACGGAAAAATCTGTTTTCCTCTGAACTTTAAATAATTATATTCAGATTTCCAGTAGTTTAAACATTTCATTGCTTAGCATAAATAGTGAAATGATAGATCTATTTAAGAACAGCAATTTCTTAAAAACAGTAACGCAATGTAAATCTTTGAAAGATGTTATGTGATGGAAATTGCTTGATTAATTCTGTTGAAATTTGTGTAAGCCATAGTAATACCAAAAAAAAATGTTAAATTGCAAATTATGGTATTTTGATTCTAGTTCAACAGAAACAGTAAAACATTCAGTTTAAATGGAAATCTTGAAGTTATGGGCTATTACTTATTCCTTTAGAAGTCGTTTTAGCGCTAATGTGTTCGTTCACACATTCTGTTTTCATTGAAAAACCTAATGAAAGCTCAGCTCTGCTCAACATCGCACATTTTATCTTCTTTTTTATAAGAATTAAGAGTGTTTTCTTTAAAAAAAATGTTATTTGTGTAAAGGAGTAGAATATTGACTTATAATCAGGCCCAGAATGCTAATTATGCAAACTGGGTAAATTCCCGGTGGGCCACTGACAGACGGCGAGGGCCAGTTACCATTGTTGTCGCTGGTATGGCCACGGGCTGGTTGAAGGAACTACATGTTGTGCAAGTTTGAGATCATTCAGCCGGCGGGAGTAGGTACAGTATTTAGCTGTGACTTGCCTTAAAGTGCCGGGGATGCTTTTCTTTCCCAGTCCAGACCTGCTCATAATATGGGGGATACATCAGCCAAATGACTTTAGTATTATTTTTTTATAGTATTATTATTGCAACTGTTTCCAGCCAATTTATTACTGGAAAATGAGCATAGTAAGTGGGCCAACTGGTTCCCATCTGCCTTCACGTTCTATTTTCTCATGGTAATCTAGTTGGAAGGAGATCAAGCCTTCACACGCAATATTTTGCCTTCCCTTGGTGCCCTGCTGGAATCCCATACTAAGCCCATAAAGCAAAGTGATCAGGGCTGGACTGGGAATGGTAAGGTGGCCCTGGAGCTTTAAGGCTGGTGGACGTCTAAGATGTAAGTGCCGCCATCGGCTGGAGACAGGAGCCACATGTTATGTCTTATAAGATCGCGTAGCATGCGGCCCGGCTTAACCAGACAGTAGCCACTGCAGAACTTGATCTGCCATTGGAGAGATGGATCAGGTGAGTATAGGACGCTGTCAGCCAGCCGTCCCCTGGGAATATGCCTGGTGTGTCAGATGGCCAGTCCAGACCTGAATGTGATGGATTACAGAGGCATGAATTGCTATTATCTCTCCTGTAGCATAAAACAAATTTCAGCCAGACAAACCAAAACAGAAATATCGAAATCTATGAGTGAGAGAATGAAAAAGTAAACAAGAATTGTATCAATTGCATAAGATTTACTTTCCACGTTACAAGCTTTGAAACTTAATTGCATTTTATAACATACGGACATTTAAAGCAAGCCTACAATAAGTCTGTATTCTAGTTATATTGTGTATATAGATGTTTATTTTTCCTTGCAGGACCGCAAATGATTTATTTTCTAGTAATCCAAGCCTACGCATCTCAAATTGGAACTATCCAAAGTCTCTTTATGATGTAGCTGTGTTAACTACCAGAAATAAGCTTCAGTCATTCTTATCAATAAAGTGTCAAGAAGTAACAAAACAATTAATAAACAGAATAAACAGTACATAAAAAAACATTAATTGCCCCAAACTTAACTCAATTATAATCCTTCTGAATGTCATTTAGTCAAAGCGGACTTGTTCTCTCAAATCAAATTCACATCTTTCCTAGGTCATCAATCCTATGAATTTTAGCCAATTAGACAATCAGTGAACAGGATTTATTATTCATCGCTTCCTTTCCTATAAAAATACTACATTATGGACATCTAGCCTGTCCTTCACGTATTCTCGGAATCGGCTCTGCAGCAGGATGTGAACAATCTTCATTTTTTTCCGTTAATGCGTTCTAATTTAAGATTCAAGGTCAGACAATATTTGTTCTTCTGACCTTGTTATTTTTAATGCACTTAATGGAAGGATGCCTAGTCGAGGATATACAAAGGCATGTAAAGACATATTAAGATAACTGAACGGTGGATTATATTGACTTTTGAGTTGCTTTCCGTTAGTCACACGTAAGACACAAGACATATTTTGCTCACCAAGCCCTGTGATCCAGGAAGGATGTTTATATTTTGGATTTTCTTATTGTTCATGTTACTTACGTGCTGTGATCCAAAAATGTCACTTTTATACAGGAGAGAGAAAAAAAGAGCAGCAGAAATTTGCATTTTCACATCCTCCACGCGATTAGTTTTTCCTCAGCAGTGATTTCGATTGTCTTCTAACTAGTATTTTAAAGATAATCACACGTTCCTCAAAAAGAAAAGAGATAAAAATCCAATATGCACATAAATGGTTCCTAGAAAAGAGACAAGTTGGGAAAAATAACGTAGCACATCAAGGGACGGTTTGCTATTTTAACTGCAGTCTTTTTTGTGAATTCAGAAAATGGTGTTTTATTTGCATTTTTTGACTTAAAGGGGTAATTAAGCCTTAATATGCACTTTAATGCATATAATAACTGAAGAGGTTAAGAGGAAGGAGATAACTTCAGGACATGGAATTGATTCAGATGATGCTGGCCACAGATCCTATCTTTCATAACCTTATAACTAAATATCTCCAAAACAATTACACTGACTGCCAAAAAAGCTCAAGTTTTATGTAGTTTATTTTTTTTATAAATACATTTAGTTATGCTTTTTATTTACTATTTAATAGTTTTGGATGCTATGGTTTCTTCAAGAACTGTAGCCTAGAAGACTATCTGCCTCTCAGTATGATGTAGATCCTCTAAGTATGAGCAATGAACCCAGTAATAAATAATCTGTCAAATTGAGTCAACAATAAAGCATGTAGAATATTGTGGTCTTATAATTTAGTATAATAAAACCATCCTCAACACAGTGATTTGTTTCATTTAATCTTCTATTGCGATCCATTCCGCACAGACGCACAATCATTGCAATCATTACGGTGGATCATGTTAAGCATGCGTTGAGTCAATTGAGTCAAGGGATATATTAAGACAGCTTGCGCAAGCGAAAGATGGAGAGTCCAAAATAATTCATGGAAATTAAAATTATACGAGTAGGATTATAATAATCCATCCTTCTACATCTGATCTACTGTACGTACTTAGACAACACTAGTAGGTTAGATGTTGAGGTCATTCACTTATATCTAGGATATCTTAAGGCAACTTATCCAGGACAGAATCTATAAGAACCACAGGATAGATACATATAGTGGGAGCCACCACACAGCTTACAAGAGGGTCTTGCACTTTGAGTTGTACTGCCGCCTCACCATGTGCAGTGTTCCCTCACCATGTCCCGTTTTGTTTCATACAAAGTAACTTTATTTTAATAATATGTTTTCTCATTGGATGCTGACTGGTGACGGTGCTAAACCTTTAGGTCAGGGATGTAACTAGAAACACAGGGCCCTGGTGCAAGAATTGCCCAGGGCCCCCAACTTCAACAGCTGGTCTGTGCCATCATTGCCCCCAAACAACTTCTCTGTGCCTTCTTTGCCCCTTGCCCTCCCTTCCAGAATACACTCTGAAACATATATGTAAACACACCTTACGAATTACGCACTAGTGTAATACACACATGCACATTCATTCTAACACACGCTCCATCTCACCCCACTTACACATCCATGCTGACACACATCCATACATGCTCACACACACACATCCATCCATGCTCACACACAATTACATATCCATGCTCACACACACAATTACACATCCGTGATCACACACAATTACACATCCATGCTCACACACACACACAATTGCACATCCATGCTCACACACACACACACAATTACACATCCATGCTCACATACATAAATTTATACAAATACATATACATACATCCCACCTTCCGCCCGCCCCTGCTTACCTCTGGTTGTTCGGACACTGTGTAAGCAGCCTTGGTTTCACCGCGGGGTCATGTGACCCCGATACACCCCAGTCTCCCAGTGCCGGTTCAAAATAGTTTAGAAAGGGCCCTTCCGACCTAGACCAGTGCGGTCCAGTTCGGAAGAGCCCTTTCTAAACTAGGATACAGGAAGAAGGGGTCGCAGGGGTATCACCGGACCTCCTAGTAGTTACGCCACTGCTTCAGGGGTAAAGGGGTCTAGTCAGCTAGTTCAGGTTAACTGCTTCTCAAAATGTATCAGATCATAATTAAGAAAAAATTAAAATAAAGAGTGTAAAATTAACATGTTTTTTGTTTTTATTTCCTAAACATCAGCTTTTTATATTCTTATTTTCAAAAAGATATGTTGTAATGAGTTGCGTCCCAGATACCCAGGGTTATTTTTAGCAGTTGTGAGCAGGAATACATTTACGCTTCTCCGCGGCACTCAGCGTAGCATTTCTTCATAACAAGGATTTACTACCACCTGAAGCGGCGATACAAATTGCCGGGAAAATCTCTTCAACGTTATGAAGTGATCAGACATTTTCTGTTTCTTAACTGAATCCGTTCATAAGACACAGAGTGGGGAAAAAAAAGATTTCAATCAAAAACAGTAAAGAAATAATAAGCACACCTGTGCAAAAAAAGTGCGCATAGATTGTAAAACCATTGCTTTATTAGCCTCAGAAACGATCTGCTTTCCCTATCCGGTTCATGGTTCTGAAGTCCACAGGAGGACGCCTTTCTGTAACAAAGAATAAACCATATTACAATCAACCAATACACAAAATACAAAAAAAACACAAAACCTTGACAGATGTAGCTTCGACTCACGGGCCAGGCTCAGCTCAGTTGCTCAATTAAATAAAACACCAACACACAAGATGGGTTTGAAAAGGCCACAGCCATTTTATTTAACAGTCATTGTCCTGTAAAACCTGAAATAATAAACATAGATGCATTAACAGAGACAATGACGTCACCAAAACCAACCTAGCTTGCCAAGTTATCCAGGTACCAAACCACACACCAATTTTGGGAGGGGACATACCAGGATGCCCCAACCCGGACCTAAGGTTCCGAGCACCACTCCTTGCAAGGAACCTCCCACCGGTTATGACCACCAATGATCATACCACCACATTAACCCCTTGGATACCTGGCAAGCTACCGCCCACGACTAATGACTGTGACTAATGCAGCAACACCACTCCACAAACTCAACCACATAAGGGGAGGGAGGGTGGGACAAACAACACCAGGTAAGGTTAAACAAAATGGATCCTTACCCCTGTGACCACCAAACTTAAATATCCTCCTACCAAAACTCCTCCACTAAAATCCACAATTCCTGCCTTAGCCTAGCCCTGCTCAGCACTCTGTCAGGGCCCACTCTAGTCCATTCTGGCACCTGTGGGCTTCAATACTACTGATAGTAACAGGTTTAACCACATTATTTTATGAACCCTAAACATTATTAAATGACAGTAAGAAATGAAATTCTGTCTGTCTCTATTCACAAAGGTATATAAGTGATCAAGAGGCAAAACAGAATAATTACCGAAAGCCAAGGTGACAAATTCAAGAATACAAACATCTGCTCCTTAAACACAAAGGAAATGTAAAGCTGCATAAAAGTGTTGCGTGAACGCTTTGTAGTACAATAGGGACATTAAATTGCAATCACGCAAAGACATTTTAGTCCTTTTTTTATGCATTTCAGGTGAATGTTTTGCTGTAAAATCGTACCAGAGGTAATTCGTTTGTACGTTTGTGCCCAAAAAAATCTCTAAATGGAACATAAAGCCAAGACGGCAAGTGGAAATTCAATTAACAGTTGGAATTCTTATCTGGAAAGAATGCAAGTAGCTCTTGTTTTGATGACAAGACTTTAGAACAGGCAATTAAAACAAATTTGACACGACTTTCATGCTTAGTGAAATGAATTTAGCAAAATGTCCGTGTGCCTCAACAACAATAATAATAATAAAGTCAGAATCATAGGCATATGCATTTACAATGAAGTAACTAGAGATATGGAGCCAAAGTTATTGGCATAGTTTGGTTGGGCGCTGCTCTAGGGCTGTCCTCCATGCTGAACGCTGGGATATGATGTCATACAAGGGAGATCTCTGTTCTCTCCAAATGGCCCATGAGCAGTGGCGCACTGTGGACTCAGACTGCCCATTATGCAGTGGCATATTATGGCCTAGGTTGACTAAGCCCAGGCCTAGGGTGGCCCTTCCAAGAGGGCAGCAGCCCCTCTGCAACATTACAAGAAACCTGATCGCCCAGTAGTCAATGGGCCAGTCATAATGGAGACAACTGATCTCCCCAACAGTCCCATTAACACTATGGATGGCTGTGCCAAACCAGCACAGTCCTCCATAGTTACCTTCCGCTCCATGATTTGTCTAAAACTGAAGGGCATGGATATGACATCATATCTCTAAGCCCACTAGAGATGACATCAGTACACACGGGGCGGCAGGAGGATAGACCTAGGGTAGTGCCAAAAGTAAATACACCACTCCTAATAGGTCTACCTGGCTCCAGTTATACAGCAGAAGGGCTGTCACCCCCCCTGAAACTGACACCCCAGGCATCTTATTAACAGTTGGGTTATATATTTATTTAGTTTTTTCTATTATCTTCTCACACGCCTAAATGACTTTTCAAACCTCCCGTTGGTCTATTACACATAATCAGCAAAAAAACCCAAAAAGTGTTATTCGGGTCATGTGAAGATTGTTTTTCCGTGCCTTGCTTGATCCACCTGAAAGCTTTATATAAAAATGCTTCATACCTGAATTGTACCCAATTTGTTTGTGTCCATAGTCCATTTTCTATTTGCCAGTTCACTCATTATGGGACAATATCCTATCTGCTTAAACCGCGGTTAAATCTAAATTTATGCTTTAGCTTCGTTAAATAAATCAACTAAATCAGCTTTTTGGTGGAGAAATTGTTAACACCCAGGAATTTTACTGATTACAGCAGGATGAGTAAAATAAGGGGTTAATGGTATTTTTTGGGAATAAGAATTAAGGAGATTTTAATGCTATGTTTAAAGATAAAATTAAACAACTATATTTGAAACAGGATAATAAAACTTTTAGTAAAAGTTCACTTTACGCTGCCTGTGGTATTCAAACTTTACATTTAGACTTCAGTGATGTCACTGCGATTTCTTCCCTTAAAAATTGTTGAGGTTGTTTACGATATATTTAGAATCCCTCTAGGATAAAACTTTTACCAACTTCGGTATCTTGCCTCCCACCTAAGACAAGGTGAGAATTTTGACTAAAAAGCGTTAAATCTGATTATCAGATTGTCAGATTCATAAGAGCTTTCGAAATAGTAACAAAAAAAACCATCAAAGGATCTGTAAACTGAGACTAATTCAATTTTATTAAATAAATTGTGTTTCCATTAATGCTTAATATAGTTTCCTAGTTTGCATTAGTCGGGTGAATGAAAGGAGGTTTCATATATTTATATATATATATTTATTTTATATATATATATATATATATATATATATATATTCTTTTTTCTTTTAGTAGAAAGGGGGCAATATTATGAAACAAAATCAAGGTCTGATTTGCATAGGAAAGGGGATATAGAAAGTTACGTGGGTGGAGCTAGCAATACTTATGGGCGGGGCTAGCCCCCCAAATAACTGAAAAGTATGGGTGGTGGGCCCAGGACGGGCAGTCGGTGGGGTCATAAACAAGTCCCCATCTCAATATTAAGACACAAAATAAAATCTGGAGTATTCCCAGGTGTGCCCCTTATTCACAATCCAGTGAATCTGTGACTATATCAGCTGAATTGGTTTCACATAAAGACCTGAAAGCCAATCTCCACTCCAAAATAACCAAGCTGGATGCGTAAGTTGGGGTTGGGCACAGGAACAGCTTGTTACTTTCCCAAACCGATGGTAACACATTAATCAAAACATTGTGCAGAACACGAACCAAAAACAATCTGCCTTCTGCAGCTCAAAGGTCAATAGCTAAATGTCCATGAGACTTTAATTAAGTCCTTGCCAAAAAGCACTGACCAGGGTTTGGGGGGATTTCAGTCAACTCTTCAAAGTAGGAAAGTGAAGGTCAGTAGGAAGGACAAGCTTTCTGGGCACCAAATTAATACACTGGGTGGCCATGGGCAGGAGGTGTCTGGTCAGATGCTACGTGAGAATAAAACCATAAAGTGCCAGGGCTGCCTCATCATTGCTAGTCTGGTCCTAGTTATCCACCAAGCCACTCTTTGGCCAATAAAGAAGAACGGTCTCCCATTATCAAGGTACCAGTTTAGGGGTGGAGGAGAATAATTTATTTCCATATCTTTGTTTCTGACTCTCAGCTTGATGCACAGAACCAAAAACTTACCATTTACCAAAAATATTTATATGCAACCTGCCAACCACTGGCTCTATAAATGAGAAAGTATTTAACCATCGCAAAATGATTGTCATGGGAAAAAAAAACATAATAGAAAATATTTTCATATTCTACTGTGCTATACTGTTAATGGCTATAATGATGGTTTTATTTTTTTTTTGCACCATAACAAATAATTCAAGACCTGCATGTAGACCCGTTTCTAAACCAGTAACCCGAGCGCATTTATAAGCTATTTTTGCTTAGAACACATCGGATGTGCTCACTTTAAGAGACACGACGGACCAAAACTACGAAGTATGTGAAAATCGAAACCTGGCTTAATTTGTCTGCAAACCTGTTTACTGTCAGCGGGGAGTTGTTTTGTCCGACGGTTTTCTCTAGGGATGAGATAGATTGCATGCGCCTACCACAAGCTGTCTTTAAATTATGTTTTCTTTTTTTTCCCTTTTCTTTTTTCTGACACTTTCCTTCTAGAGAGAATGCAAACAATTTCTGCACAACAACTTCTTTAAAGTTCATAAAAGCGAGACTGCATATTACATATGATTTTATTCCTAGAAGGAATAGAGGGGTATTTCCAAAAAAAGACATATTTATTAAAAACAAGTACGTTTCAAACCTGATGAGATGCTGTACATATATATATTAAATATCTATATATTGTCTATATTAAATATGTATGTGTATCTTTATTTTAGACTTTAAATTACCGGGTCCCCGCAGAGAGCGCTTACAATTGTAATAACCCTTAAAAAAACATTACACGGAATCTCTACGATTCTTATGTTATTCATCTTTTTGGAGAGAGTAAGATAGAAACACAAAGCTCTCGCTCACTGGAGATTCTTTTCCGAACTCCACTTCATCTAATGGGTCTATTCACCAAAGAGCAAGTAAATGACCAACTTGCATATTCACGACTCTCAACACACACTAACACTCAGATCAAACTATACTTCACTTGCACCGACTCGATACACAATAGCAACTTGAGAATTCTCCTTAAGAGGAGGCAATCACCTCTTTCCACAATACAAAAAATGCATCCTCTAATCGCTAGAGGGCGGCCATTTTTAAATCTACTGCCACCGGACTAGAAATGTTTCCGTTTAAATTGATTTTTTTGACCCAAAGACAATGTTTGATGAAAATGGATGGCTTTAAGATGTTAAAATCATCATATTCTCATTGCTTACCCACCTGGTGCCAAAAGGCTCATTGGAAGGGAGACGAGAAACATTAGGCATCCACCACTTACTGATTACTCAGTAGGGTGTCTGTTTTTATTATTTATTTTATTATAATTATTTTGGATATGCAAGTTGCTTTGGGTATTGTTTCACCCAATTACATACAACTTGTCATGTTAGTGGAGCTAACCTTGAACTCTACAGACGATTCAAGTTGAACAAGTCAATAAAGACCATACCGTTCTTATAAAATATGCTACCTGGTAAGTTGAGTATCCGGACAAAAAAATGTGTAAATATTTTTAACAAAATAAAAAAAAATACAATGGAAACAAAGGTAAAATTAAGAAAAGTTATTGGCGTCTTTACATAGTTTTCTGCCGCGGTCAAAGACTGTAACATCATGCTAATAATATCAGCTTTTTTCGATGTAACTTGTTACTATGGTTAAATTTACACATCAGAAACGTGAAAAAAAAAAAAATTCCTGCTTCCGAAACACTTGCAAAAGAACCCGCTTTAGCTCATTAGTTTGCTAGGCTAACACAAAGGTTTTGCGGCCTTACGCTGAAATTTAACCCTTTGGGTGATGGACAGGTGAGCTGAAGACAGCATAGCAATACGAAGGCACGTCTCCTTGGGACTTAAAGGGTTAACACACAGTGTTCCTTTCATATCCCAGGAGAAGAATTTTAATCCCTCATCAGCCTGAAAACACCTTCTAGAGCGCTGATGATTAGCTTGCTTTTAATGCACGCCAGGCTTTTTTCTGCAGCAAAACACGCTAACCAAGGGTATTTGTTTTATATAAATGTGGTTATTTAAATTTCATACCAATTAATTAAAAGAGACATTTAGCTATATGGGTCATGGTTACCATATATATATATTTTTTTTTTCCAGGTTCTTTATTGCCACCTGAAGCTTTGCAGATATTCCTAGCTACCCGTAACCCTTTTTTTTTATTTTCTGCAGAAAATAAAAATTTAGATTCAATATTCATCATGTATAAAAAAATATATTTTTTTTTTTTCTGTAATGCTGTCGGCAGACTGTTCGCTGGAGCAAATATATTATTCGTGATAGAAAAAGCAAAGAATTATCTTTTGGGAGCTGCAAACGTGCCTTCATGGTTGGACTATCAGACAAAAAACCGATGGTCTGAGTCACAATCCTCTCGATTGGAAAGCCAGCATGTTCTAAATTGAAGATTGTAGCGCTGCAGAGGGCTCAGCTGGTGCACAGAGTACACTTGGGAACAGGAGGACGAAATCTCGAGATTACCGTCAGGTGCAGAGAAAAAGAAAAATGAATATGGAAGAAACAGTGAATTTCATTAGCTAATTCACAGCCGAAATTAACGTTAAATTTAAAATTAAAATGAGCAGTGGGTTTAATAAAAATGTAATTAGTAGAACTGAGTTCTATGTGATATACGAGTTATATGTTATATATATTGTGTGGAAATATGGGGGTACATCTCTGTTCCCAAGGATGGAAATTCAACAGTTATGATCATTTGAGTAATTATGGCTCTTAAAAAATATGTGTACCAGTGCTGATAACTACATAATATGCCTGAAGAACCGACCTAGATAGTCTCAAAAGCTTGCAATCTATTATACTTCAGTTAGCCGATAAAAGTATCTTTACCAAATTTGCCCCTTTCTTTCAACCGCTTACATTGTAAGACTCTATGCCTTCGACTACATTGAACTACATTCAAACTAATGGCAATTATAGAAAGTATTTAAAGTTAGCTAATTTCTAAACTGTCATATGCCAAACAATCGGAGAACATTTATAGACTGCTGATTTTATACAAAACACAAAATGCCCTGAAATAGGGTTAATTAATCTGTGTATCCGATGAAGAGTTTAATTGGACATGCTTATTATTTCCTCGCAGTGAATATTGCTTCACAAAGCACGTGTTTATTTTAAGAAACATATTAGTCTATAAGAGGAAGCCGAGCTCGTCTTCTACGTCCCTAATATGTGTAATTGTAATTCTAGGCAAATCGATGTGCCGCTGTTTACAAGGGAAGAGCTTTTATTGGTGAAATGTCACAGCAGATGCATTATTCAATGTATCCACAAGATCCCAGCTAAGTCTCGTGGGCAAAAAAAAGACAATGCTCTCAGACACTGGTGAAATTTAATCGCTGATATTAACGGGAACATCTACACGCCAACCAAAACACATCAATAGCAAGTTAATATGGAAGCATAGAACATGACGGCAGATAAGAACCAGTCGGCACATCTAGTCTGCCGTTTTCCCAAAGACTCAAACCTTAATCCGCCCTTGTTTTATTCTTAGATTCTGGATTGCTTTATGCCCATCCCATACATGTTTAACGTACCTTAATGTATTAATGTCTACCATTTCTACCAACATCATTGCCATCAACAACATGGCAGTAAACACATCAGCATCAACTGCAATATGGCAGTGTTGGGTAGTGGGCACGCTGGCTGGTAAACAGCATTAGCCAAATAGAGGTCAATACTGGCCCAGCAAACCATGAACAAAGAGATCCTGACTCTCCCTCAGCAGGAAGTTTTTCATAGGTGCCTATATAGACATTCGTGGGAATAAAAATGCTGTCTATGTTCATGGGCCAGGGTCAGGTTAGGCACTAGGCTCAAGCCAGTTAAGAGCCAATAATATAGGTAGCAATTATTGTATATGTCAGTAAATGTATCAATCTGGTCACAATCTGTATTAAAATGTCAATTACAAAAAAAACAACGTTTCAATAACAAAGTCAACCACACATCAGCATCGTCATGTTGAGGTCTTCGGCACAGTGTCAGCAGGCCCATGGGAACATTTCCATGTTCATAGCATATTAGCATGAACGTGGCAGCAGCAAGGAATCTGTGACTACATGTCATCATCAACATGTTATCAATATGTAGGGATGAATTTGTAAGCAACGCCGCATTGAGAAATTTCCTAAGGGACCGTTAGACATGACAGACGTGTACCTGATCCTAAGGAGAGTTCTTTGGAGTTGGCATGTGTCTCTGTCCAAGTTGGAAGTTTCCATTCCAGAACCCTATGGATACCTTCTGCTCAAAATATAGACAATGGAAATGTATGCAGAATTTAAACACAAATTACATGGTTCAATATATGTGTATGTGTATGTGTTGGAATGAGTGAATGAGTGAATGAGTGAGTGAGTGAATGAGTGAGTGAGTGAGTGAGTGGAACAGTGAGTTTCTGTGTATCTATTTGTGTCCACAGTTGCTGAAAGAAAGGCCTAAACAGAACTTTAGACTTGTATTTTATTTCAGGCTAATGCCTTCAAAACCCAAGGATTTTAGTCTACATGCACTGATCTTTTTTTAATTTCCCAGTATTTGTGATTCAGAATTGAATATGTAAAAAACGTGGCATAGACCACATGTTTCCTTTTCACATATTCCTTAAAATACATCACTTTCATGCGTTTTCCTTTAAAATGTATTCCTTAGTTTATGCATAATAATTGTATTACTTATGTTAAAGATTGGGCCCCCCTAGGTAATTTTTGGTTTTGAAGTACCCCTAATTCCAAATAATTTCTATACAAAGAAACAAATGTCATAGTTCTGGGTTTTCAAACTTCAATTTTTTTTATCTTTTACAATTGAATTTAAAGAAAAGTGGAATTTTGATATATTACTTTGAGAATGACCGCTTTGCCGGGACACACAAGCCAAGCTATTACATTATTGTGAGGATGAAATTCCTCGGGGTATTAATTAAAAGAAATTACCACCTGCAGACAAAGCTGCCTTTTGTTACCCTCCCCTCTGTGCTGTGCTTTGTGTGCTAAGGCTTGCCGATGGAATACGGACAGATGAAAGAACCCAAAGCATTAAAAACAGCAGAATATCTGTGAGAAGTATCACCTTTGCTCTCATCATTTTCACCTTCTAACAAAGGATAACACTCCCCTGAAAAGTTGAAGAAAGATAATACTGTTTTCTGCGTTTTGGCACAAATCACTCTTTTATTAACGTCCTTTATATTCTCAGTTAATCTCTATTAAATCCATATTAGATCCTCCTTCTGTTCTTTTATTTTATATATATCATCAGGTTTTACCATTCACATACATATGTCAAATTAATGAACTCTATATGTTACTTATCAGACTGAGCTAAGAACGTTCATTGTTCCTAGGTATGGTTAGCCGAGGCGGCAAAGGACAGTTGAGGTCTACAGAGAAGAAGGGTTGGAATAGCCAGGATAGAATGATTTGTTTGCACAGGTCATCATTCGATTGTCCAGAAATCATCTAATTCTTTAAAGAAGACTGGTAAGAGTGCATGAATGAGAAAATGTTGGTAAGGAAGTGAAGTTTGTCGAAGTAGACAAGATCATTTTCATTTTAAATTGATGTCCCTTAATTCTAAATAAATTAAACAAAAATCAAGTAGATTCAGTAACCCACAGATTAGGTGCCATAGTGGTATGCTATGCACACATTGGCTGATTGAGGTATTTTTACCATCGTACACGAGTAATCTTAGTGCATTAAGATGTCAACCACAGCAGGTTTTACAATAGTTTTAGTGACACCTAGGGTCACGTCTATGGAAAAGTCCGAAACCCTTCATTGATGTGATAACTGTCATGGAGGCTGATTAGAAGACATTAGAATTATCATCTTCAAGAAAAAAGGTTATTGGGCAAATATGATGGGCGGATAAATGTTGCAGAACAATTCGTACTTAAAAGTTTTCCTTAGTTAAAAAATCCCATTAAACATTGAAATAGGGAATTTACAACCACTTGACTGCCGTGGCAGGAGGAAGAACTAGGGCAGGGTGGAAGACCTACTATCAGCGGCAAAAAATTAGGGAGTCAGCAGGAGAGTCTACATACATAGCCTCACGTATGCTGGATAAACCAATTTGCCTTTAAGCAATTAAGTCAGCATTGTCTATTATCTTTTGGCTTCATATAATGAAATATTATAATTCACATAGTAGAAAGGTGACTGGCAGCTTACTTATAACACTTAAAGTATTTTATTATTAAAAATGTACCACCTAATAAAAAGCTTTCACGCAGCACAACCAACTCCTTAACACACTAACACTATTGAATTGTTCATACAGAAAAAGTGGGGGTTTTTCCTCAGTGTTAAGGAGGTTAGAGTAACAGGTGAAAAGAATATGCGCTTATACGAAGCATATGATATATATGAGCTGAATATATTATTAAACAGACATTATTATTATATGTATATATATTTTTTTTTTAGATCACTGATCTAGAGTTTGAATTGGAGCCAAACAAGGTTAAAGTAGAGGTTAATATCCAGTAACTTTGTAATTTATTTTTTTATTGAATATTTATTGTTCAATAAACATAATGTCAACTAACACTCGTTAGTAAAAAAAGAC
Source organism: Spea bombifrons (assembly GCF_027358695.1). Classification (NCBI taxonomy): domain Eukaryota; kingdom Metazoa; phylum Chordata; class Amphibia; order Anura; family Pelobatidae; genus Spea; species Spea bombifrons. Next base: position 7,381,268 of record NC_071093.1, on the reverse strand, counting down.
GATAAGCAGTACTGTGACGCAGCGTAGGGCGATACACGTTACAGTAACTTCAAAATGTGACGCTAAAGTATACAGTAGATGGTGGTCCAATGCCCCCTTCAGTTGTTGCTAGCCTCTGAGAGTCCCAATGGGGCATGCCAGCCTTAGATTATTCCTATATGACATAAAGAGACCTATAAATTTGACAACTTTGTTAAGCTGTTGAACAAAAATGTGATATATATAGGATTTTATAGCATTTTCTAAAGCGTTCTGTTGGTGACAGTTCCAAACTATGAGATGCTGAGCTCAATGACAAAAGGGACACGCGCATGTATAAAAAAACATTTGTTCCAGTGCTAATCCTGCATTATACTTGCTTTGATTTAAATCTTTTGATGTGTCAGGAATTAAAGTTGTGTAGAAGCAAATAGAAAGTAATAGCTAAAAAAAAAGTTGGCCAAATTGCGTTTACAAGTTTTAAAATATGCATTATTGTAGATTGACCTAAGCGACCTTTATCTTGATATAATTAATAAAGCTTTCATTATATGTCTGGCTCGTTTGTGTCCAGAATGCAGTTCTCGCCGATCAGCCACAAATCTGTATCCCGACACTAACTTCATTTATAGACAAAAGCATTTATGTATTCATAACACGGGCAACGTGGTTAGCTTAATTGTTAGCGCAGGATAAATTACTTTAAAGGGTCACTCCAATCCCAATTCGTAATCAAGTGCGAAGCAGGAGAGGGTTAAATCTGGACTCAGCAAAATTGGATTTGGCCATAAGAACGCAGGGAAGCTGCAGTAAAGCAGAACACCCAAGAATCTTAATAGAATTCGGGCTATTTCTATGAATCCCATTAGTTGGCTCTTGCCGAGTCTTTCATAACAGAAGATCATTTCTTTATTTATTTTGTGTTTTTTTTTTTTTTTTTTTATAGAAGAACCGTGAGGAATGTTCAGTAGGATCCTCACTCTTTTGACGCTCATATCCCTAAAGAAAGTTATTACTGTCTGTGTCTTTCATGTTCGAAAACAAAGGAATAAAAGAGGAATGGCTTACAAAACAGGGAAGATTTGGAAAGATTTATCTCTGATAAAAACTTCAAAAATGAGACCTTCAAAAATGAGGTTGGAGAGAAGAAACCTCTAACGCACAATGATGAAGCAAATCTCTATTACGATGCATTTCTCCCAGGGCCAGGTTGGCTACAAAGACTAATAAGGTGGCTGCTTGGTTCTTTTTAACCCCTTTAGGACAATGGGCGGTCCCTAAACCCATTGAAAACAATGCATTTTGAGCCCGTATATGTACGGGCTTTGTCATTAAGAGGTTAAATTCAGCCATCTCAACAAATGGGCATTTAATGAAGAAAATTAAATGATGTGACCCAAACGGTAGAAAAGGACCCTATCCAAGTCCTATCATCCAATGTTTTAGATTTTTTAAAAAATAAAATTTAGATTTATGTTCTGCATATTTTACTGCAAAAGAAGTGATTTTAGTGGCAGTAGGTGGCAAAACCTGCATAGCTTATTATATTCCTTTCCTCAACTTACCAACCACCTCCCTCGAAGCCAATCAGCTTCCACCAAAATCTAACATGACGATGAGGTATGATGAAAAAAATGATGTAGAAAACTGATTGAAATGGCATGTATTTTCACATAAAATATATAAAATGTAACATATGAGGAAATGACAAGGACATCTTTTTTTTTCATATGGTAATCTGTCCACATAAAAAGGATTCAGTCTGAGAAATAATTATAATATCATAAAAAATGCATTCACAATCCATGGCTAATGGAAGAAGACGGCAGTGGTATTAAAAACGTCAAGATATTTTAATGTGTTTAAAATATGAGGAAAATTATCATAACATTTTTAATTGCCAGGTTTTGAGCAGAAGGCAACACAAATGTCTGATATCATTTTATTCTGACCACATATACATTACCTTTTCACGCTTGTCTCTCTGGCACACTCGGTAGAACGGACGGCTTTCTACTGTTTTAATAACTGGCGCTAATGAAACGTTCTAACGGTTCGTGTTATACTGGTTACGCTGGACAACCGGAAGGTTCTTTAGTAAGGATACATTACCAATACAGGATAATGAAAACACCAGCTTCATTAAATTAGGCCTTGAAGTAAAAGTATGAATTAGTTTAAAGAAACATATTTTAGTCATTTCTTAAGAAACAAAACTGGATCCAAAGAGGGAAATGCCACTCTTGTCTCCCAGATTTTCTTTAGAAACATACAGATTTTATTTCATTATTTTTTTTATTTTTTTTTTTTGCAGTGGAGCAGAAGCGTCTCTTTGAATTTATTATACAGAATTTAACTTGGTAAATTAAAGCCTTTTTATAGGACGCAATAACTTGGCAGAGTAATTATTTTTAATGTACCTGGTTATTCAAATTTCACCATCTGCTTAACTGTCTAAAAACAAAAAAAAAAAAACAACAGCATTTGGATATGAAAAATGTCTATGAATACGCCGAATGTTTGCCAGGGCTTTTATATTCATAAAGTACCCTACGGTTCATACAATGGAAAACATTGATCACCTACGTTTCTTCTACCCGTCTTCGCAGTATATATATATATATATATATATATATATATATATATATATATATATCTTAATTATTCAATAACTCTACTTAAAGTGCCTGCGTTCATAAATAAAAACTAGAAAAACAAAGCGTTAAGGATAAGATAGCATGCAAGGTTTTTGGGAGGGATATATACTTCTCTCCTCAAAATGCACCCCATATATCCTATTAGGATCCCCCATTGCAGTCATGGGGTTTAGGGGTCCCTTCCAGGTGCTTAAGGTATGTGGTGATTCGTGCCCCATTCTGGTCGCTGTCACTAGCTCCCCCTAGTGGTCTCTTTGATTTGTGCAGAACAAGCTGTGAGGCAGCTTTAGGCAGCCTGTCACCCCTCTCGTGACCCCGTCCTTGGTCTAAATACATGACTTTTATGCGTGGCTCTTGAATACTGAGGATGAGGAGAAATGATGTCATACACTAACATTCTTATTATCCAGCAGATTCAGTAAATGCCCAATGATGTCATGTCAGATCCACTTTTAGCAACTTGACCGTCAGTGAATAAACCCCCGTGTTAGCGACATGCCGCTCAAAATAATTGCCCATTTATCCAGAATTTTACACCGCAGGCCAAACTAACAATGAAAAAACACAATAATGCAACACTTTGTGAGCCATGAATGCAATTAGCGAGCCTCTGAAGTTTCTCTTAGGGTAGAAAGCAAACGTAGTTGATGAGCTGTAAAGAAACAGAGACAATTTGTGCTGAGTGTAACAACATTAGCGAGGATAGACCAGCGCATGCCCTAGCGATTTCGGTACTATATATTTTTAATGCAGCTCATGTTTTCTTGGGAAACTGCAAGTCTTTATACTTAACCTACTTTCCCTTTCTTTCATTTTAAGTAAAAAGTTTAAAATCGCAAATTGAACAAGCTATTCATTTCTTTTTTGAACCACTGTTTGTCTTTAAAAATTGATTTATGAACATTTATGGTTGTTAATTAAATTCTGTTGTCTTCGATCGAGCCCAAATTTATTATAGTTTTTACAATATAAAAAATAAGCAACACATAGCTCCAGTGACATATTCTGGACTAAGCTGACCAAGTTTAGGGGGCAGCCCTGTCCTAAAATTGGGGACAGATTGGTCCAAGTCAGTAGAGCCTCCATAAGATACATTACATGACTGACAACAATGGCGGCCTCCAGGTCTGCAGATGAAGGACGTTTATTGGAATATAATGAGATAGAGGGAGGTTCTACCAATGCCGACCTTCATCACTGTATACAACACTGGGGTTTATGCCGAAGGACAAAAAGAATGCATTTTACCTGTAAGAATGGCTGAGCTGGCCCTGTATTGGTAAATCTTAGTAAATCAGAACCGTGCAAGGGTGGGCCCTGTATAATGTATTAATAAACCAATGAGATTAAATATTTCCTCTTACCTTAGGACACCTATAACCGATTGCTTAGTGAATAAACCAACAAACCCCAGTGGTTTCTTTTTTGCCGTTTACAATTAGAGAAACTTGAAAGAAACTATTTATCCTTTTTCGTCCCAGATGATGCATCAAAAACCAATCAGATCACTCATTATACCTAAATAGTAGCAAAATGTAGTCTTAATGAAGCAGATCAAAGTAATTCATGTTTATCCTTTGGCATTTAGTTAAAATCGGAGCACCAAAGGCTAATTCTATTTTGACAGCTCTGTTGGCAAGCAGCGCTGCTCTGTGAATACTCCAGCTGTTTGCTCAGAGAGGAGACGCACTTGCTGTGCTTGATGAAGATCCATCGATAGAGAAGGACAGCCTCTCATGAATCTCTTACCCTAAATAATGTATATATATTATAATCATAAGCAACACCATCAAACTACCTTGAGATTCGATCCCTTTTATGATGTCATCATTTTGCTTGTAAATCCTTAGCCATTGTATATTATGCACTTGTATATTCACCATGCTATATATATATATATATAGGGACTGCTCGGTTGAGGATAATTTGATTGTAGAGAGGATGATGTGGAAAAGTCAGTGGCCCGGTGATCTTGTAGGTAGAAATAACAGATGGTCCCAATGCAGGCTGTGGGTATTCTAAGGATAGATTGCATGCTTCTTGGAATAGGTGGGTATTTAGTGAGCGTTAATGCATTGGCACTACAAGCTAGCTGCTTGTCCAAACCATATGTCCTTGATGAGGTCTAAAGGAGGACCTTGATGAGGTCTTTTCTGGGTTTTCACATTAACAACATTCTTTTTTATATTGTTAATCCTCCTGAGTGGCAGATCCAGTGCTTTAATGTGTGGCTACAGCAGTAGACTGTGGAAGTTTAAGAATTTAACGTATGACTGTGTGTATCCAGCCGGTGGCTTCATATACATCATATTACCGCTGCTGGCCTTAAAGTGCCAGTGTCACTCTTCTGTGCCAGTGCCACTTTCTCTCCCACTCCCACTCTGTACCCATCAGGTAAATAGAGATTAACAGAAGCCTTTCCTGAGTTAAATTAGCCATTTAAACATTTCACAAGCCCTGATGTGTTACACCCGCAAGGTAACTATGTTTTCTTTGCACAGTGCGGTGATACTTAAATTGACATTGCATTCCCTTTATTTCTCAGCTTAGATTATTGTTATTACTGACATTTTTATGAACTATGCTGTAAATATCATGCTATTGTAGACTTGAAAAACTCAAAGTAAATTTCCCTAGTGCATCTCCGGTGAGAATAACATTAAAAGATCTCTAAGCCCTGCTAGATAAAAAGATGCAATTACAATCACCAGAAGACCTGGCGGCATACATTTATCACATGCCTAACAATTCCTGGATCCTCAGTCTAATAAATTCTACTTAGCAGAACGTGGTAAGTCAAGGAGATGATTGTGTCCATTTTCTCTTTGATGATGATTTAGAAAAGAAAATGTATCCTGAAAGTGATGGATTTTGAGATGCCCCCCCCCAGTGCTGTAGATTGGAGGAGATTATTACTATTTATGGACAGTTGTTAAATTATGTTATTACTCATTTATTGCTTGCAGATCTTTTTCAATTAGTTTAATGTAAAGTTCAGATTTTCAATTATTCAGGTTCATAATTTCTAGCTCCGATATCTCATCGGTTTCCCCCAAAGGCATAGCTAGGTCATGTCACGCACATTTTCCTTCATTCCCTGTTATCCGTTAGGAAGGATTGCTTCTGTGTCTTACTGTCAGCACAAGGGCTGATGAAAGCTCTATACGCACTTTGGACCCATGGGCTGCGGCCGATATGGCACAAAGCATATGGTTCACAGACACCTTTTTAGTTTGGGAACGTCTTTTATTTGATGTGGATTTTCGCGCCTTGTACAAAAAATGTCAAAGTTGGGCCAGGTCCCTCAAGACTCCCCTTTTATGTTGTAAGGTTGGCGGTCTGTGCCTTTTGGCCACTGTCCCTCGTTGGAGACTTCAGTGGGTCCTCTCTTTGGAGGGGATGCTAGAAAATCTGTCCATCTCTTGGTTTCAGCCATGAAGGGAAGGGGCTAATTATCTGCCCGTGGGGGTTTGCAGCCCCTAAGGACAATATGGGGACCTGATATCCACTGTAGCCTAATGACCTTTGGAATTTACTTTCTTCCCACCGGACTGCGGGAAGTACAGATGAAGGGAGTACATTTTAGGACATGAGGTCATAGTCTGAAAATTAGAGGGTCAGAGCTTAGATGTATTGTAGAAGTTCACTGAGAAGGTGGTAGATAAATAGAAAAGCCTGGCAGCAAAAGTGGTAGAGGTTAAAATAGGGACGGGCAGGCATAAGGCCATTGTGAATTGTTATTACAGCAGAAAAAATAGGTAGACTTGATCATTTCTGCTGCAAACATTCTATTTTTCCTCTTTAATCATTTCCATGTCAGATAGTCAAGCGGTGCCACAGATACAGGCGTTTCAGAAGGCCTGGAGATGAAGTTTGGGCAGGTGATTACAGCACCCTTACTAATGCTTGGAAGGTTCTGTGTTGAGTCCTAGGTGAGCAACTCGATGAGGTTCAGAACTGGGCGATCCCTGGAAGTCAATATGAGGTCTACTACATTTTTCAAATATTACAAAACATATCAACCCACAATCCCAATTAATTAATACATTATAATAATTATAACCAACTGTACACGTTTTTCCATTTTTCTTTTTATTTAGCATCTATAGTCAATTTTAACAAATGCTATTTTTCTGCATTTGTTTCCCTTCAAAGAATGTTTAACGGACCGTTTTACAACTGGCCGACAATAAACACTGACGATTGCAAAGATGTACTGCTTGATTGTATTTTTTTGTGGTCAGATTTAGAACTTTCATTATAAACCTAGATACAGCACCGCTCGAATTTCCCCTTAACCAATATAGTCTTGTTCCTTAAGACTAAGTAAATTTAGGATTCTAAAACATATATTGAATATTTTTACATGTTTCTCCCTATTGCGATGCAAAGTACAAAACCAGAAACAATTAACAGAAATATTCCAGGTGTTTCTGTTTTGCAAATTGCTCCAAAATCACTAGAAATGCTCCAGTTTTGCTTAGTAATTCCGGAAGTGGTACAGAGGGAGTGAAATGTATAGATTTATGGTGGGGACTGAAATTAAAGCACGTAAGCAGCTTTTATATTGGCAATATTAGCGTAGCCTAATTCTTTTTATTATTTCAAACTGCCGTAAAAAGAAGTAGGTTCAAGCCTTGTAAAATCTTAGATGGTTATGTGGTTTGTGCTGAACGATGTACGCAGGCAATGTACCAGACACTAAATAAAGATTAGCTGTCCTTTTTTAAGCCAAGAAAGATCTTGCACTCATAAAAAAGTCTACTGAGCCACAAAACAGACTTTTACTTTTGCACAAATTCCTTGGCAACTGGATAAAGGCACCCCTAGGCACGTGGTCTTTGGGGCCCCGGGCAAAGAAGTATCATACCATATCCACTCTCAATTACTTACATTTACCGGACAGGCGCCTGGCTTGATCCATTGAGTTTATTTGTGTATGTGTCTATGTATGTACGTGTGTCTGTCAGGGTAAGTTAGTGTGTGTCTATGTATGTATGTGTGTCTGGGTATATTAGTATGCATATGTTAGTGTGTGTATGTGTGTGTGTGTGTGTGTGTCTTTGGGTATGTTAGTCTGTGTTTCTGAATATGAACATGTGTCTTTGTCTGGGTTTGTGTGCATTTAGGTGTTTTAGTGTGTAAATATGTGTCTTTGTCTGGTTATATTAGTGTGTGTTTGTGTGTCTGGGTATATTAGTGTGTGTTTGTGTGTCTGGGTATATTAGTGTGTGTGTTTGTGTGTCTGGGTATATTAGTGTGTGTTTGTGTGTTTGGGTATATAAGTGTGTGTTTGTGTGTATGGGTATATTAGTGTGTGTTTGTGTGTCTGGGTATATTAGTGTGTGTTTGTGTGTCTGGGTATATTAGTGTGTGTTTGTGTGTCTGGGTAAATTAGTGTGTGTTTGTGTGTCTGGGTATATTAGTGTGTGTTTGTTTGTCTGGGTATATTAGTGTGTGTTTGTGTGTTTGGGTATATTAGTGTGTGTTTGTTTGTCTGGGTATATTAGTGTGTGTTTGTGTGTTTGGGTATATTAGTGTGTGTTTGTGTGTCTGGGTATATTAGTGTGTGTTTGTGTGTCTGGGTATATTAGTGTGTGTGTTTGTGTGTCTGGGTATATTAGTGTGTGTTTGTGTGTCTGGATATATTAGTGTGTGTTTGTGTGTCTGGGTATATTAGTGTGTGTTTGTGTGTCTGGGTATATTAGTGTGTGTTTGTGTCTCTGTGTATATTAGTGTGTGTTTGTGTGTTTGGGTATATTAGTGTGTGTTTGTGTGTCTGGGTATATTAGTGTGTGTTTGTGTCTCTGGGTATATTAGTGTGTGTTTGTGTGTTTGGGTATATTAGTGTGTGTTTGTGTGTCTGGGTATATTAGTGTGTGTTTGTGTGTCTGGGTATATTAGTGTGTGTTTGTGTGTCTGGGTATATTAGTGTGTGTTTGTGTGTCTGGGTATATTAGTGTGTGTTTGTGTGTCTGGGTATATTAGTGTGTGTTTGTGTGTCTGGGTATATTAGTGTGTGTTTGTGTGTCTGGGTATATTAGTGTGTGTTTGTGTGTCTCGGTATATTAGTGTGTGTTTGTGTGTCTGGGTATAGAGGTGAAAGTGTGTGTTTGTTAGTGTGTGTGTATGGACAGATACATTTCAGTGTATTTCACACTTCTATTAAATGTCTAGGTTCTATAATTTGAAATGTCCAGGACATTCTGATAAGCAAGTCACTTTCTATGTTAATTATTGCTCTGTAAGCAGTTAAGTACCGAGGAGTATTATTATTATTATTATTATTATTATATCCACCAGATTTACTACTTATTTACATTTCTTGAGTTAACATAAAGTTGAGGCCTGACATCCTTGCCTAGGAAATTCTGCACAGAACTTTGTAAATATGTCATTGTCAGAACAACCATTAATGCTGACCTTTTTAGAAACAGCCGCGACTTCATAAATAGTCCCCGCTGAGCTGAAGAGTAAAGTGAGCCAGAAAACAGAACTAACAAAAAAATAAGCACATAAACCAGCATCAGTGAACACGGTACAGTTTTTGTCAGTTTACAAAACATAATTATATTATTATTAATTATATCGCTTATTTCAGAATAATATTATTGTTCAAGCAAATGTTAAAAAGTATTTATTGTTTCACTAATGTAACTTTAGTAATGTAACCCATTATATAACCATATTGGCATAGCTAATATCACAATTATTGAGGGACCCCGAGAATCACTTAGCTGACTTAGGCTGTCCTAGCAGAACTTAATTTTCAGAAAGTGTAATTATTAAATTAAATAATACAATTAAAATTCAAAATTAAATAAAAATTATGAAAACTATGGATTTCTAAATACCCAAAATAATGGGCTTAATCGTTGACCTCTTTCTAATTACACTTCAGAATACCGAATATATACACATAAAGGTGAGAAAGATGTCTGAAAAGTTTTTCTATTGCTAACCTTAATGTGGAAACCATAGCGCAGGAAGATGCATGGTGGACCGAAGCATGGGAAAGCGTCCTGATCGAGGTGGATCTACTAGGTGTTTATACCTCCAAAGAGCTCTTTCCAAGAGCTCCAAATGTTTGCTGGTTATGAGTTTATCACAGTGTTCTACAGCCCTAAAGGTCACAATAACGGCAAACAATGGTTTTATAAATGAAATTGAAATATACTATCTATAGGTCACAAAGTTAAAACAGTTTCGATAAAGGCCTAACCCCTTATCCACCTTAAAAAATAACTACACTTTTTGGCAAAATGACTACTTATCAGTGATCTGTGATTTAATCGCAACAGAACCTTTGACTTCCTAAACTGTCGCATTTTATTAATATTATGTTCCAAACACTATAGCCAAGACTATATAGATCTTACTCTTCTTCTTAAAAATTAGTTAACAATTACAGGATTTCTGTTCCAGGTGACAAATCCGATGTAAAGAAAAATCCAAAGCATCAATTTTATACAAATTGTTTAGTACCAATATTTAATAGAATATTTATATATATATTTATATATGTGCCGCACATGACACAAAATAATTGAATAGTCGAGCGTGAAAAAAATGTGAAAGCTGTATCAACATTAGTTCATCAAAACTGTTTCATTTTTATACATCTAGGAACCTTTCTCCCCAAAAAAAGGTATTTCTACTCTTTTTAAATTAGTCTAGACTTACTAAAAAAGGCTGTGTCTGACAGTATAATATTTTATTTTTACACATATCAGCAACTGCTACTTTTCTTGACAAGCATAAAATTGCAAGACTCTAAATGAAATATAACATCTTTCTTCTCCTCCGCCTTTGTGGGTAACACAGACAGAAAATCCATTAGTTCGAACGCGCTGGAGGCACTTTGCTCCCTACGCCTATCCTACTTTCACATTCGGAAAGAACATGCTCGCCTGTCAAATATTTTAGCTGCTTGTTAGCGAATATATAATAACCATTGGTGTTAGACAAATGATGGCTGTGAGTTATATGTAGCATACAGGAACAGTCATTTATTTATATGTTCATTTATTTAATGTAAAAAAAAAATCTGCTTCTCATTACAATTCCGGGTCATCCCAGAAGACTGCCCCCTATACCTTGATGGCAATGCTGACCCGAAGTAACTAAGTCGTTTCTCTGCCAGATGGAGGCAGCTGAACCCCCCACACACAGTTATTGCCTTATTAAGACATAAAAATCAACAATAAGAGATGACATCCCTATTCCATGTATCACAGTTGGATACAATGTTGCGTCAGTCTCCTCCACGCTACTTACATTAACAGTTCCTAGTTTGGGGAGAACTTCCAGCATAGCCAGTATTGGGGAGAACTGGGATAGCCAGTATTGAAGACATTCAGTAAGCCTGTAGTGAAATCTGATGGGATTTAACCACCCGCGTTTAACCCTTAGGAGACACAGCCCATTCCTTTCACCATAACGGCAAACTTGTGAAAAAAAATCGCTTACCTGAATATGTATGCCCATTTTAGACAAGCAATGTCCCCAAATCCTCATCTTTGGCACAAGAATTATAGACATTTTCTAAGCCTCTTTGGATAAAGCTAATATAATTCTTCAAGTATCTTATCTCATCTACCTCACTGAGAATGCTGAAAGGTCAGCAAGGACAAACTATTTTATTAGAATGCAAGGCTGTCTCTGTAATCCATTTTATAAAACATACATTATAGCACATGTCACAGATTATGACTCAGACAGATCTATGCATGAAGTTTGAGTTGTTATAACTCAAAAACGCGTCGGCAGGCATGCGAGTCTGTCGGTTAACTTGGTATTCAAGCTAAGGGCTGAATTGTTCATTAAGTCTTTCATTTCTGATAAAATTATTCTTCTGGGTTGGCTAACCTCCTCCCGAGGAGTCAAGTTGATGTTGTTGAGTTGGATTACATGCTTAATGAAACTGCAAACTTGACCCTCAATGTGGCTCCCTGGGCATTGGGAGTCAACTTAAGTCAACATGAACCATCGTCAAGTGAGCCGTCAAGTTCACTTTAATAAGAAGAGTTGCAGAATTTTAGCCAACGCAAGGCAACTCAGAGTTTGTTAATAGACTCCTCTAAGTGTTCCTCTTGCTACATGTTTGTACTTAATAAAATATGAGCTACTTTCAGGCAGTAAAGTTCAAGAAATACACTAAGAGCTAGGCAGACAGTTGCTGTAGATATTACAATTCCACTAGATAGGGCCGTGTTCACCTTTGGGGGGGTTCTTGTTGAGAAATACAAGTCAAAATGTGTGGCTGGAATGAAAAAGTAATAAAAATGTATTAGAAAATAATACCGTCTTCCGCTACAGCCACAAAACCACTTGCTATAATGCTGAAACAGAAGGTCATTTAATAATACGTCAGTGGTGTTTCCAGAACAGCAGCATATTTAATTAAAATATGTTATATTTTTATTTCCTGTAAACAATACCTAGTTATTCAGCAGATCGTCGAGGTAAATTAAAATTTAAAAATGAGACAGGTTATTATGTGTCTTAATAATATCTCACGCCAATAAAAAAAGTATGAAAGCACAAAAGCAATAGTGAAATGTTATTAAAAACCCCCCAGAAATTTTAAATTAAAATTGAGCATATAAAGAAATAACTGTCTACTAAAAAACTATTTTAATATGTTCTTACGTTCTAAAGCAACGCTACGATGGTGACACATCCATCTCTCTCAAGGGCAGGAGCGGAGCTTAGTGGGGATCTGTAATCTCTCTATCGGGAGGTACGAGGATCTGTGTGCTTTCTGTTTATAGAATATAAATTTTTTACTTTTAACTACCCCTGCTCCAAACACAAGAGAGGTTTTTATAGTTTAGCACTATTATATGCCCACCAATTTTCCAAGATGCCAGATTGGACAATGAAGCAAAAACATGATGCCGTGTTACGTGGTGGACCTTGAGATCTTAATGAATGTTCCATCCACGGAACTCCCCACCTTCTCCTATCTTCCAACAAGTACTTTGCACTCACCTTTTTCCGAGACAGCAAAAAGTTGAGGACAGTTGGGAACTGTGTGAAAAAAAATATGTTATGAAAAGAAAAACTACTTTCATTTCTGGGGACTTTGTCCTCCAGCACTTCTAAGACAGTCTGTGCTACTTTCACTGCTATCGATTTCCACGAGTTTTCAAACAAAGAATGCAAGAACCAGATCAAAAGAAGTCTCCAGTGATTTCTCTTTGTTTGTCCTTCTTACAAAATAGATAAAGATAAGTATGTTCTAGCAATTTTGCCTTGGCAATAGTCTCCCTATTTGTAATCTTCTGTAGTATTTTCTATATTCTGAATGATGAAGTAATGATGTCACACTATTACATCTTGAAATGAAAAAATTAAATGAAAAAATTAGAATGAGACACATTTTATTATTAAATATGTTCCATTGCGCTGATCCAAATAAAAATAAAACATTTTAAATAGATGGGAAAATGCAAGGCCTGACCCGCTTCAAACACCTTGCACTCTGGGTCAGTCTACCCATGCTTGTAGACAGCGGACTTTCAGAATTGCAGGCATCCGCGTATCCACTGTCACATCTGTTCTGCTACTAAGCCGGTCTGATGCGCTACTGTCAGTGGCATCTCACATGGGATTCAACATCAAACGACTAGAGCTGTCAAACCACCAGCTCTCTGCATCGCCTTTCTCAGATCATTTACAAACCAACATCCAAATACCACAAGGTTGGAAATATACAATCATCTAAAATGTCTTGGTATGCTGAAGCATTAACATTATCCCCCGAAAAACAGCCCCAGACCATTATCCCCCCTCAACCAAACTTTAAAGTAGGTACTTTTCATGCGCAAAAACATGATATGAGGATCCCTTAAAGTCAGATGAGGGTGGTGAAAGACGGCACTGCTCGCCCTTTTGGCACGCCGATGGTTAAAGTTATTTGCCAGTGTGACAGCCGGGATACTCGGAGGAAGTTAAATGCTGATGCACAATCTAGGATGCTGGCTTTGCAGAAAGCAGTGCTAGATGAGCATCAGATGATAATTGATCAGACTTGAACTGGACCTCGGGGCACTTGTCAGTAAAATTATCTGGCAGCTGAAAGCACAACAAATGGAAGTGCATTATGACTAAAATAAGAAGCCCGTGCTCGTGGCTAATGTGAATGAATGAACGGAAAGATGCTTCACAGTCTACATTCTGGCCTGGGAGGAGGGCTGCTAGACCTGCATTTGTCTGTTTTGAGTTTTTGTAATTAAAAAGATCAAATATTTGTTTTTAGAAACTATAAAATTTTGAAATAGCTTTATTATTGATGGATTGTTGCTGGGGTATTACACAGTCTATAGAGGAGTCAAAGTCAGCTATCATTTTACTTTTCTACTGCTCTATAAGGGATAGGGTTCCTTCTCCTGGCTTTGCTACGTTTCCTTATTTTTTATTCTTTAACGTTTTGTTTTTTTATTCTTTTTTTTTTGTTGTTTGTAATTTTGGTCTAAAATGTCCCCGTTCTGCTTGTTCTTGCCAGAGAATCTGCAGCCCTTTCCCTGTTTTTGACCTTCTGTCCCCTACACTTTTCTATCCCGTGTTTCCATAGGCAAAGCTTTAACGCAGATCATTGTTGGATCCCAGGCAAACAACCTGCCCTACTTCTTTTGTAATTGAGTCCAAAATAAAATAAACAATTGAAGTGAAAGGCGAATTTGGTAAATATGAGTTGGCATCATTGGACACCAAAGAAGAAACTTGGCATTGCTTCAGGCCATCCTTGACTGTAATAAGAAGGAAAGCAAATTCAGAAGCATGCCATGGACGAGCCTCCAGACATGTGTACCAATACAGCCCTGCTCATGGAAATAATGCTTGAATTATAATATATCTGGCCAAGTATACAAAGTAGAAGTAACTGTTACACTAAGAATATGATGGTGCCCATAACTACCTTCAGAAAAATTCCTATGCAACCTGAAAAAAAGGTTCCAATACAATCTTCATCGGCAATAGGGTACCAGATGGTTCCTTTGAAACGAGGACACTTATAAGAATGTATCATGCAAGGCAGTAATGATTTAATGCTGGTCTTCACTAAACATTACCCATAAATGTCCCTGGTTAGAAGGACCATCTGCTCTCCATCTCTGAAGGATCATGGAATGTTCTGGATATGCATTTTATGGCAGTCAGAGCTATAATGATCATTTAGAATAATTTATTAGTAGAATCTTAAATATCCTAATAAATATAATATAACTAACATTAACTCCTAATAACACATGTAATTGATGATTTTCTGTTCTGGATTATATACTAACTTTATCTCAGATGTGACAATCTCCCATTAAGAAAGCCAGAGATGTTCCAAAGGCATTGTATAGCTCAACAGTTTATAGTTTAGTTTATCCATATTCCATGTATAAAATTCTTTAGATTAGAATGTAAAACTGAATTCTAGAATTATCCTTGAATTTAACCAGTTAATCTCCAAGGTTATGGCTAATGTCTTAGTTGCTCAGCACTCTGGCACTCAAAGAGTCGCAGGCTTCTAAATCTTGGAAATGGCGTGAATTGAAATTGTTTATCGGTTACGCACAAATTAGAACGCATGAATATTTCATTTCACTAATGGGGCATTCGCTGAACATTTCAGGTAAGGTTTAGCAAAATAGAAAATGACTCAGTTTTAAATCTCAGTTCAAGGCTTGCAGACTTTCCATCAGCAATTAATAATCCCTCCCCATCTAATGAGAAGGGTTTGATTAAACCTTCTAAGCACTAAGGGTGATTAGAATTGGATTGAAGTAGTTAAACAAATTGATACATCCCGCACCATCCATTCTCAAGTTATCAGAAAATCAATATGGGTACATTCTAAGTAAACTTTTAATTCGTCTTAACTTTTTCTAACTAACACAGTATTTATTAAGGAAACATCAAAATGCTACAACATGCCCATAGGGTAATTAATGTAATGTAGAGGATGGATTTTATTGAGGAGTTGTAAGTGAAGGTAGCTACAGGTCTCTCTGATCGAACTCTGAAGGAAGACTCAACAGCTTGTAACCCCAGAGCTCAGGGTTCATTCGATGGACATTGTCCTGTTCAACTAAATGTGATAGGAACAGCTACTGCCAGATCCCACCAAAGTCTTCAAAGTCTATTGTCTGCAAAACCGGTATTGTGGATATTGTTTGATTCACTGGGTCTGTATTTTCTTAGGCTGAGGTCCAAGAAGTCCAGTTGCTTTGGGAACAAATGGGGAGGTGGAACAAGAATTGTCACAAATGGACCCTACAATGTCACAAGTAGACTGTATACAAATTGCCCGCTGGCAGGGGTGGCCCTAGGTTTCTAGGAGCCCTAAGCAAGCATATCTGGGTGGGGTGTATCTTAAGTGCAAGCGATAAGAATTTGGATAATTATATATAAACCAAGGAGGACAATATTTATAATCACCTGTTTGTGAAGAAAATACTTTATAATAATATAATTTTAAGAGGAATCTGAGCCTCGCCCATCCAACGTCCTCTAACAGGGGTCCTTAGGCTAATGCTTACATAGTAGCGCCATAGAGCTATAAGCTACAAAAAAAACATATATTAGGAGTATTAGGCAGAGTTGTGCTTACATGGCAGGTATCTATCGTAAAAAAAGTCATGTCATTTTGTGTATCCCGGTCTTCTACAGCCCTAAGTCACAAAAAATATATATATAAATGATTATTTATATTTTATAAATAAATAAAATACCTCATTCTTCTTCCGAATGACTTACTCGAATACATAAGTAGTTAGCGAAGGTCATGAAGTCTTGATAAAGCTCTGTCCATTAATCAAGCCAACTGGGAAATTAAAATGTTGGGAGGTATGCATATAAAAAAGCATAATCACACTTCTCCCTGGAGAATAAGGCTTTCCAAAGCATTTAAAGTTCTTTCTAGTATTAACTGGAAGTTATTGGACCTAATACTGTAATATTAACTAATTTGGCAAACATGGAAGCTTGGTATGATCCAGCTGGTTTATATCGTTGAGTCCTCTTTAGGTATGGATCCTTGCAGCTGTTGTAGAATCAGCTCAAAAAAGGAAACAAGATACGCACATTTTAAGACAGAATGTTCTCTTTTAACTCATTTTAACCATAAAAAGCTGCATTGTTTGTAGTACTTTAGTGGATACTTGATGCCTTCTTGTGAAGACTTCCTTTCCTTGGCTTTTCACGTGCATACCGTGCTGTCAAGAAAAATCAGATAATCCCCATATAAAGAATGACCTTTAGTTGGTACTGTTACAGCTAAACCCTGACGTTGAATCTCATGAATTTCTCTGGATATAATGTGTCAGTCAGCTCTTTCAGCTCTGTCACATCTCAGAATAATGGCACAAAGTAAGAAGCATACAAACTTCACGATGAAGAGTTATCTCGGCATATGCAATAAATAATGCAATTTTCCTTTTAAAAAAGAGAAAACATTTCATACTTGACAGGCTTCTCTTCTAGAAACAAGCCGAAGCCGGTTTGCGAGATGCACAATTCAGAAACGTTCCAGCTGCTCCGACCATTTTTTATACTGTGAAAAGCTTCTAAATGTTTTGTGTTAATTACATTGTTGGGTGTATAAATACAGAGTGTTTGTTTACGCTAAAAGACTAGCGAAACCGTGAAGGTGCAATCCTTAATGGCTTGCCCTGTAGTAAACCCCTTCTGGGGACTATAATAAATGTATCACTTGTGTCATTATGGTGGAAAAATCTCCGTCAACATATGAGAGTGAGTTTATAACAGCGGTAAAGACAGAAAGTGCGGAGGATGTTTACTTTGCAAGAGAGATCCAACAACATCAGCCTTTGTGGATGTTACCAGTAGGGAATAGTTCAGGCCCCAAGGGCCACATGTCTCACTTGCTTCCATCCTCCAAAGAATGCTGTTTTACTCCTTCATTTCTTGATTTATATAATGCCGTCATATTCCGCAGCAGCCCACCAGTTTTTGGCCATTTCTCACTCTCACTGTTGAGGTAATGGGGGTTATTGGTGGTCTTTCCCATGACTTGGACATTCTGGGACACAAATCTGCAATCTGGAATATTCCAGCTATCCTGCAGATGTATACACCAACACAACCATAATTACTTACATTTATGCTTCGTTAGCTAGGCAGTTAAAACGTTAACTTTGAACAAATCCAACATTAAAAGAAAATAAAAACCCTGCAAAAATAAAATCGCACCATGGACGGAATTCATGTATTAGCACACATCAAAGCATTGCGGTTCCCATGATGACTTCAGTTGAAGATACGCTGTATGCGGTTGTCTATGATTGTAGCCTCACACTCTGAGCTC
Organism: Spea bombifrons; assembly: GCF_027358695.1. Lineage (NCBI taxonomy): Eukaryota > Metazoa > Chordata > Amphibia > Anura > Pelobatidae > Spea > Spea bombifrons. Next base: position 7,363,310 of record NC_071093.1, on the reverse strand, counting down.
TGCTCTTATAGTTGACCCGTCACTGACACCAAATCCAGCATTTCTAAATAGAGCAAAAAGAAACCAGCAGTTTCTATCTGCAATAGTTTCACGAACATATCAGCTCTGAAAATGTTAGAAGAAAGGTCCCCTTTAAAATATAATACATTTATGTATAACAAATCTGTAAATATAGGTCTATCTCAAAAGTAAACTTTATTCTGTCTACAAATGAATACAGAGCAATACCGAGATACTATATTTTCCATGTATCTCTCTTTAGAATGGATGTAAGCAAGAAACAATTCCTCTTTCCTCTCTCCATATTCCTCTTTTCTAGGGGCTCAGAATGTTTGCTGGATATGGGTGCATCACAGTGTCTAGAGCCCTAAATCTCACAATAATATGCACAGAAACAGAATATGTGCTTGTTACTTAAATAATGTAAATACAATGTATTAATATATATATATATGTATATATATATATATATATCTTATTCTATTATATCAATAGCTATCAATATTCACAAAAAGTGAGAGGCCCATCAACAAACAATTCTGAGGAATTGGAAACCTCAGAATATTCATTATCCATTCATTCATTCACCCTTCCTCTCTTGAATGACTTGGAACCTTGCCAAGATTTTCTAGGACGTCACCCAACAGTCAGTTAGCACTTGTTACATTTTATTGGAGGCATAAAATGTGACAGATAAATCAGGCCAGGTTCAAAGTGATTAACTCAAGGAGAGAATGGGGAGGTCAGGCAAATAAATAATAAAAAAATGTAGGTAAGGAGAGTATAAGTTATTTGAGGAGTGGATTTTTTCCTGAACTAAAAAAAATAACTATTAATTGTTACCTGTCTAACCAAGTATAATAATTTCCAAACCAGGGAAAAAGCTATGTAGGCTGGGTATTTAAATATTGCTGGCATGTCCATCGCATAAAAATTTCTAGCAATGCAAATTTATGAGAACAATTTCAAGGACCACAATCTTGCGAATTTGTAATACATTTTCTTTCACCAAGTTGATGTAAACAAGAAAATAAATCTTAAAATAAATTGATCTAAGTGCTAAGTATGAAAAGATGCCCTTTTCACTAAAATGATGAAGACTGCGCTCATACCGGAATGTTCTGTAGCTGAATACAAATCGCAAGCCCTACAATTTCAGTAAGTGCGCAAACCACTGATCCCGGGTAAAACATAGAGGAAACAATGGATATAATCATATTACCCCAAGAGAAAGTGGAGTCTTTAGATGAAGATGGCATCTTTTATTGGGCTAATATAGAAAACAAAGTAAAAGTTATAGAAGCAAAAGTTATAGAAGTTGCATACGGCATCTATTCTTTTTTGAGATGCATTTTACTGAGTCAATATTGTTTTTTTTATCAGGTTGCAGAGTAATATATATACTTAGAGCTCTCTTAAATGTTACATTAGAAGATAGGAAACAACTACCATATATGGTAAAAAGTAATACAGGCAAACATTATGACGTATTTAAGCATATCATATTCTTCCTAATGTAATGTTTGTTTTTGAAAATAAATATTTTGTTTTGAAAATACAAATGCAAAAACATCATATAATTTCTCACGCTGCATGGGTTTCCAGATTCTAAATTCAATAGGCAGCCTGCTTTTCAACAAAATCCCTGAAATATAATACATAACAGGTTATTTCAGAAAAAAATGACTTCATACAGAGGTGATCGAAAAAGGGGGGGAGGGGGTGACAGCAGCGTTGTAAGAAAGAGAAACACGCAGAACAACACAAAATAAGTAAAACAGGTGTGGTAGAGACAAAAAAAAGGAAGGAGAATGGGAAGGAACAAGGGAGAATAATGAGCAAGACAGAGAATGTAAAGGACAGAAAGTCTGAATAGAATGAGAAGAAAGAAAAAGAAAAGATGGATTGAATGAGAGAATAAAGGGTAGATGTTACCTATGTTGAAGTGAATGAGTTGCTTCTTATCATATTCAATCTTTAGTTGCAAGAGAAAGATAGATGGAATTAGGTAGATTGAGGTTGATAAAAACAAGATATATAGATAGATAGATAGATAGATAGATAGATAGATAGATAGATAGATAGATAGATAGATAGATGGATAGATAGATAGATAGATAGATAGATAGATAGATAGATAGATAGATAGATAGATAGATAGATAGATAGATAGATAGATAGATAGATAGATAGATATAGAGGAAGAGATAGATAGATAGATAGATAGATAGATAGATAGATAGATAGATAGATAGATAGATAGATAGATGATAGATAGATAGATAGATAAATATAGCTAGAGGAAGAGATAGATAGATAGATAGATAGATAGATAGATAGATAGATAGATAGATAGATAGATAGATAGATAGATAGATATAGCTAGAGGAAGAGATAGATAGAAAAAGAGAGATAGATAGATAGATAGATAGATAGATAGATAGATAGATAGATAGATAGATAGATAGATAGATAGATAGAGAAAGACAGATAGATGATAGATAGATAGATAGATAGATAGATAGATAGATAGATAGATAGATAGATAGATAGATAGATAGATGATAGATAGATAAATATAGCTAGAGGAAGAGATAGATAGATAGATAGATAGATAGATAGATAGATAGATAGATAGATAGATAGATAGATAGATAGATAGATAGATAGATATAGCTAGAGGAAGAGATAGATAGAGAAAGAGAGATAGATAGATAGATAGATAGATAGATAGATAGATAGATAGATAGATAGATAGATAGATATGGATAGAGATAGATAGATAGATAGATAGATAGATAGATAGATAGATAGATAGATAGATAGATAGATAGATAGATAGATAGATAGATATGGATAGAGATAGATAGATAGATGATAGATAGATAGATAGATAGATAGATAGATAGATAGATAGATAGAGATAGATAGATAGATAGATAGATAGATAGATAGATAGATAGATAGATAGATAGATAGATAGATAGATAGATAAAGATAGATAGATAAAGATAGATAGATAGATGGATAGATGGATAGATAGATAGATAGATAGATAGATAGATAGATAGATAGATAGATAGATAGATAGATAGATAGATAGATAGATAGATGGACAGATGATAGATAGATAGATAGATAGATAGATAGATAAAGATAGATAGATATTACATTAGGAAGAATAGATAGATAGATAGATAGATAGATAGATGATAGATAGATAGATTATCAGAGGAAGCCTTAAGCTTCCCAAACATCACACCTGACTTAGTATTGGGAAACATTGTATAATATATATTTGATCAAAAGTAAATTGAATAATGGCCAAAAAAGTTTGGATTTTTTTTATCCTGCATCCAATTTTACCATTGTTGTATTTTGTTAGCTGCTCTATAGAACATGCTTTTATCCATTGAAATTTTGCAATTCAAATTATCCCTTAAAACTAGAATACATTTAATTTCATGGTCATTTCGACTTTCAAAATAACATTAGTTCACGTCTTTAAAACCAGATATATTGTATGTTCTTTGTAGACTTCGGGAAAGTAATTCTCCTTTCTGAGATAAATTGTTTTTTTTATAACTGATGATAAGTTAAAAAAGAAAGTCTATTGTATCAAACATTATAAATCAGCTCACATAGGCCAGTTCCAGTCTAATGATGTTACGAGTCAGACAAAGTGATGCATAGAGGTCGTTGTCCTAGAAAATAGTCTCACCTTGAATGCTTGCCTGTACTAAATAGATTAAATTTCTTCCATAGAGAATGGAAATGGGATTAGGTGTCCTACAACCTTGACCATGAACCTCAAAGAGGCCTCATGGAACTTCTCACAAGCTCTGCAATACGATTTAATGTCTAGCGAGGGAACTGTAAGAATGAAAAGTTTCAGATATTGTATACGCTGTTAAGTCTCTAAGATGGTCTCTTAACCTACAGGAATATGTGATTGAAGGTGTTATTTCCAACAATAAGAGTGATATTTTTTTTACCTCTAGATAATTTGTTTTAAAGAGACATTCGAGACTCTGGAAACATTATAGATGAGCTGACCTTAGGACTCTTCACCACTTAATGGTTCGTCACTTAGATTCTTTTGAATGGCCGCCACTACGTGGTTCCAGTAATAATGAAAAGGATGTAAAGATATGTTGCATTAGGTCACCTGTATTTAAGCAGGGATTGTAACTGTGATATTCCAGTTAGAGAAGCACCAATAGATCGAGGACTTAATCAAAGTAGAATAAGAAGGAGTTGGCTCCAGAGGCTGGGGGTCAGACCCCTAAAGTTCTCAAGTATGGTCATCTCTATTAATCTATTTCTCCTCTTTCTTAAAGTTTCTGCTCCTCTGATTTAGAAAGTCTATATAAAAGTGTTGACAGTAACTCTCTAATATGATAAACAAATAAACCTGAGTTGATCTGACATTTTATCAGGGCTGGGAATAAAAGCCAGCCTCAAATGTCATTGCACCATTAGTGTGTAGCACAAGTTTGTGTAGTCCTACCCCCATAAATATTTTTGTAATCTGTAAGCATTGTAAGAGTTCTTACCCTTTCCTGACTAGACGCATAAAAAGTAGATCCAGGCCATATGAGCTTACACTTTATTTTAAATATGCATTACTGTAGCCACATAAGATATCTTAACAGTGTTAGATATTTAACATAATCAAAGGCCTTTAAACCAAATATTTCCCCCAAAATTCCACTAATAATAATAATAATAATAATACATAAATCTGAAAGCTGAGAAGATGATAGTTCTCCTATAATTATGCTTACAAAGCATGCAAATAGTGGTTGCCGTCTACCTATAAGAAAACCTTTTATTTTAATATTCAGGATTTTCAGCCGCATTATCTGAATGTCCAGCGCTAGCCCTTTTAATATTCTGCACGGCTCTCACAGTCTGCAAACGGACATAATGTTTTTTATTGAATAATATTCATGTGGAAACATGAACAGGGCCTGCCACTTAAATACAACATCACATTAATCAACAGACAATAAAAATCATCAACATAGCACGCAAACAGATGAATGTCAGAATGGGTCAACTGTTTTTCAAATACTTTGAATGATACATTTTAACTCACCTTCAAACAGTGTATTACAGTTAGGAATGGTTTATAAAAATGATGCATGTCTGGTCTACATGTTGCATGCCCTATATATTAGATTTGTGCATTCGTATTCGGGCGAATATGAAAACGAACACGAAGGGTGCATTTTCGTTGTTCAGCCCAAATACCGAACATACAAACATGGAGGCAGCAATATGTAAACGAAGACACACAACACGAAGAATCTTCATCTTCATTTACTAATCTCCCTGGTCCCTTCCCCATCTAGCCTACCTTATCTACACAGCATTGCAGGGGTTAACAGGAGCGGAAATCTGTAGCTTCACCTTCAGAAGTTAAAGACCTTTAACTCTTGGAGCGGAGAGACAGGGCAAGTTCCCCATCAGGAGTTAAAGGGGGTGTGCAAGCGACTCTTTTGGTTGCCTGCAGGGGCCTCCTCTGGCATCAACCAGTGGTCTCCCCTGGCCAAGTTGCGGCACCAGGATTTTAAAAGTCTGTACAAGCGACTCTATTGGTTGCCAGCAGGGGGCACGTCTGCCATCAACCAATGAAGTACAGGTGCACTTCATTGGTTGCTGGCAGAGCCCCCTGCAGGCCACCAATAGAGTTGCTCGTACAGACAATTAAAATCCTGGCGCCAAAGCTGCTGCGTAGTGCGTATCACGTTAACCCTGTATTAACCCCTTCTACAAAAATGGGTAAAAAATTAAGAAAAAAATGAATACGAAGAATGTACATGAATATGCGCCCGAACCGAACACAGGAACGGGCGAATATTCGTGGAATACGAAGCGTTGGCCCGCGCCATAGTCTACTATCTATATATACTATATATATATATATATATCAAAAAGATAGCCAGATCAGTTTGGGTTCATCTTGAGTTGGTAACCACACTTTGGTTTCTATGAACTTTTTCTACTTCTTTAAGCAGGATAGAGAGCTGAGCTTCTAAAGACAGAGGTGGAAGATGATGTGAAGTTAAGAGAATAAAAGAGGCGCTAAAATTCAGGAGTGCCTGCAGGGAGACAGGTAGATCAAGCAGCACTTAAATTGCTCTGAAGTTTGTTTTGTGATGAGATCCTTTAATCAAATTTATGAAAGCCAGAAGAGCAAAGGATTTCTATCATTAGCAGCAAGTTATCCATGTAGCACCCCTCCATGGTCACTCTTCGTATAATAGCATTTAGGCTTTTTGTAGCACCCCATGGTATCATTTGTGGAGAAAATCTATTATAAAAGTCATTATGACAGAGCATTAAATTATATAGATTTATAAAAGTGGCACTTTTCTGTCTTTTGAGTAAATTAACTCTTCACTTTCTCAAAAGACAGGAGAGTGCCAATTTTTGCACAGCACTGTTGCAGAGCCCTGATCTCAACATCACCGGGTCTGTCTGGGATGACATTTGCATCGTGTATATGTGTGTATATTTATATTAAAAAGGTTTTGTCGTACAATGCTTTATCATTCACTTTTCAGCACCTCCATAGATTGAAGAATTGGAATAAATGCTTGCAAGCTGTGAAAATGACCCCGGGTCACTTCATTTTCTTAAAGAGACAAATTGTAGCCCTTTGAAATGTATTTATTTTGATGTTCTCCCTATTAGACACACGAATTACCTGAGTTCAGCTCACTGACAATTTAAAAAGAAATGAAGAATCGTCAAAGAAGTAAGACGGAGATGGGATATTAATGGCTGAAAGAAGCTGCCATGGGACCTGAAATGCGTTGGTTTAGTCATATATTATGTTTCCAGTTACCACACCATTTCACCGCCAGTAATTTGTACTGGGAACACCGAGGAAGCATGCGTCTCAATATTATCCTTGAAACATCGCGAAGATACAAAATAACATACATCTTAAGGACAATGTAACAAAAAAGGAGTGTTTTGTCTAAGAAGAATCTTATGACTGTGCCATCTTAGTGCTATTATCTAAATGTGCATTTCTCCATTATAGAAAAATACTATGTTATTATAGCGTAAAATATATGCTGATCTTTATATCCTATAAAGCAGCACAGAACGACTAGTAAATCACTTACATGTCTGCACAGCATGGCTTACAAGTAATGAAGCAAAATATTTTCATTTTTAAGCAATTAACCGTACCCCACGTAGATCTAGTCGTCTTCAAATAATGGTTCATTTAAATATTTTATTATTTCTCTGTATTTTAAGATCCTTCAGAGGAATGGTTATGATAGGGACGCTTAGAAATGATTTTCTAATTCTTAGAATAATCAACATCATTATATTGAGGTTGTTGAATGTTGATCTGCTTAAAATGAACAATAATAACCTGCATATGGTAATGTGTAGAAACCCATTTTTCTTTACAGTAGGCCATCTGGAAAACCAGGTAAATGTCTGGTGGGCCGGTGCAAGATGGCACTGGTCGCTTACCTTTATTTTCACCCATGTGGCAGATTTGGTTGCTTATTGTGCCGCCGCACACCGCAAGGGTGTATCTGCTTGACTGCCACAGTACGTGGAGTGATGGGAGCGATAAAGGGCCATAGGAACACAGGAGTGATGGGAGTGATAAAGGGCCATAGGAACACAGGAGTGATGGGAGTGATAAAGGGCCATTGCAACACAGGAGTGATGGGAGTGATAAAGGGCCTCTGTGTGCCTATGAAGAGATTCCACTAAACATCAGCTGTTTCTAGCTACAATAGTCATTTACAGCATTAACCCTGTCTGCGCTGGATTTCTGTTATTTTAATGGACAAAATTTGTTTTTCTTTCAAACGCAAGTGACCCCAAACTTTTGAATGGTAGTTTATTTGATCAACTGGGTTTAACAGAGGAACCTGATAATTTGAAGACATATTCATTTTTTTAAAATAAATACACACAGTTTTAGAACCAGGGATTACAGATTTGTTGATTGAATGTAACCAAAGTAATATGCAGCTGTTGGGTCCTACGATCCAATTTTGACTTGAAGTCATGGCCAAAACCATAATATGGAAAGAAAAAGACAAGGAGACCAAGAGGTTATCTGTAATTCACTGAAGTGGATCATTTTGTGTCCATCAGAAACTTTCCATGTGAATTATAAGCGTATCAAAGTACCAGCTATGTGGGTTTCACAGCAAGAGTCCACATTCACAGAAAAGTAGTGTTTTTCTACTAGGAAAAACTATTTCATAAGAGATTTTATGCAGTGACTATAATAAAGGCGCCATGAAAGTATAGTCTGCAATTAAGTACTGTGTTTGTTCCACACAGCTGTAAATTAATTTGTATGTGTTCCACAAAGGGTTCTTTCTTGTAATTGTTAAAAGAATATAATTAACTATAACCATTATTTTATTTTTAAGAAAAGGTAAAAAAAATAAAATAAAGCATTTAAAAAGTTTTTTTTATTATTTTTCTTGTATTTGTACAAATACACTGTATATTATTTTTCTTGACATCTTACTTGACATTTTCTTGATTTTTGATTTCTCTTTTCCTGGAATACCCTCATATCAGCTGAGATGACACTCAATATGTTGCTGTTAAGGCAAGAGCTTGAAGTAACAAGGTGGGTTGTTCAGACCTCCGGGATGGCAAATAACAAATAAGTCACATATCAGAGAGTCTCTATAGGTGTGTGTGTAGCACATTTTACCTTGGGCCTGATATCACAGAGGATGGGTACATCCTGGCTGGCGCCTAAAGTTGATCTTGGTTTCTGAGTTTAACCTGTATGTAGGTTAGAACAGCAAGAATATAGTCAGGTGAAAAAGGAAGTACACCATCTTTGAATTCCAGATTTTTACATATCATATAATATTGTATATTTATCACACAATAACAATCACCTGTTCCTTAGCAGGTCTAAAAAATAGGTAAATACAACAACATATGGCATATTACACCGTGTCAAGATTAACAAAAATAAAGCCAAAATGGAGAAGCCATGTGTGAAAAACTAAGAACACCTTATGATTCAATAGTTTGTAGAACCACCTTTAGCAGCAATAACTTGAAGTAATCATTTTCTTGATGACTTTTTCAATGTATACACTACCATTCAAAAGTTTGGGGTCACTTTGAAAAACAGGCAAACAGAGGCCCTTTATCACTCCTGTGTTTCAATGACATATCTTGTTCGCTAATCCAAGTTTAAAAGGCTAATTGATTGTTATAAAACCCTTTGCAGTTATGTTACAGCTAGAAATCACCTTGTTTTCCATGAAAGTGCCCCAAACCTTGCCCCACACACCAAATATGACCTTCTTTCCAGCCACAGACTTTAAAGATCTGTAGCGAATTCCACCCATCATTCCACACAAGAGTCAGTTAAGTTTTATAATGTCTTAGTTTAAAAAAAAAAATCTAACATAAATCTAACATAAATCTAACATAAATTATTAACAGGGTATTTTTCATATTAAATAAAATATTAGGGATATCAGCAAAAATAAAATATATATGCTTTATTTCGTCAAAGGATTTTTAATTTTTAGAGGATTCCAGAGAAGCCTCCTTTAATTGCCCTCTCTCATGTTTTTTTGCCATTAATGTGAAAGCTTAAGAGGAGGGCAGATAACATTTGTTTATCACATTAAGCAGGTCTCATATAGATCAAGTAACTGGCAAAAAAAGGAATTGTATTGACCGCAAATGAAATCAGAACCAATGCTAAACCTGGTGAGTATTCTGGTATAGTTCTTTTCGGCGTGTTTACTGCTTGAATTATTACATTAAGAATTCACATTTACAGATTGAAATGTCAACCCCAATGTATCATCTTTCATTGCTACGGGGCTCGGAAAAGAATTATTTGCAGGATGTGTGAAGCCAAGGAACAACAACACATTTTATGCATTAAACACTAAGTGCCTGGAAATGTTTAGATGTATAGGTTACATTTAAAGCATATGTTATGTATTATTATCATTTCGGGAAAACATCAGTACAAGCAAGAGATGAGGATATGATGATGTTGGTTAGACAATGGCTTGATGGACGTACCATTAGAATAACGTAAATAAAAAAATAATAATAAATTTAGATCTTGATTTATGAATACATTGTTTGCAAGAGGAGTGTGAAGAACAGAAAAATAAGGCTCAAATTCATCGCTATAACGTGTCCAGAGACACATCGGTTACAGATAAATTATGTTCCCCATATAAGACTGTCCAGACGGTCTCAGAGCTTAGGAGAAAGCTCAGTAATCACAGGGACACCGTCAACACATTCTGGTTGGCAAACTCACTGTGGTCGATAGTAATCAATGTGCTGCTACATTTAAAAATAGAATTGAAGTGGATCTATTATCATGGGTTAAGCGGGGAAAATCTCATCTTCCAGAAACTGTCCTATTTATTGTGCTGTGGATACATTTTCCATGTAAAAGAGCACATTGCAATGCTATTATCACCGGTTTTCCCATTTTTCACGAGATTTATTTAGTCGTACAGTATCTTACCGCATTGCAATTAGCACTCTGCGCATCAAAGCTGACATTCTAATTCGCAGGCTCTCCAGCAGGTACACTTTCTTCAGACATATCCATACATAATTTATCTTGCATTTATCACCTACAAACAATGACCAAGGATAAATATCGGGGTCATCGATCTCTCGTAAATGCTGGCACTATCCTTTTACCTCTAGCTAGATACTGCTATAGATTAACCACACCAGTTAATGTTCTTGACGTTAAACATATAGATAAATAGAAGCCTTATATATCTTGTCACGCGGGGAATTCTCCTGAAATTAAACAAATAAGATGAAAAACTGTCAGATGAATGTAAAATAACCGCCACAGTTTGTTATACATATTACTAATGAACAAAGATGTTCTAAAGAGGTTCTTTGGGTTCAAATTGCTCTATATTGTCTTAAAGATTTGATTAATTTATAGAGGATTTATCTTTACATCATGTAATTGGAGCACCTGCAGCTATCACGCTGTCATGTTCTGCTTTACTTCTGACCTTTTCCGTGTGTAGGAAACTCGGTGGAATATACATCAAACATTGTTTGACAACCAAAGTGAATTTTCTGTTCATACAATGTTAATTTAGTTTTGTTTCATGTTCTGTTATAAATGCGGTCTATGTCCTCCGCACTGCAACTGGATTGGGCTGGAGAAGAAATCTAGTATAAAAAAACCACACTACCAATGAAAGATTATTTACCTTTGGCAAGCTGGAGAGGAGACCATCTGGCGTATTCTGGCCTATTCAGACTAGGCCTAGGGTAGCAGATCTTGAGGAAGTGGAAACCCACTTTCCCTCAAAATCGGTGGCTGATCGGAGGCACTTAGGCCCTCTGGTGTGACGCTGGTCAATGGGACCATTATAACGGTGATGTACGATGTCCATACCTGGGAACTCTCCAGCTTTTGCCAGAAGACTCCAGGACAAGCGCCACTCCTCCAGTTCTCCATGTCGACACCCCAATCCTCCAGGCCGTGGGAACAGGGTCCTGACATGCCCCACTCCCCGCCCAGTTCTCCTTTAAATTGGGGTGTTTTCTGCTGCCCCTGCCATTGGTGGGATCGCCCACAACATCAGCTGGCAGTCAATGCCAAGTCCCACAAGGGTAGGCTCGCGGTAGCCATAGCCCACAAGTTCCCAGGTACGATGATCTCCCCTTCCAGTCCATTTAAACTATGGAAGCCATGAATAGCAAGCAGAGTGTCCACAATCCACAGTACTCTGTGCCCGCTTGTCCTTTTGAGTGTTCCAGGATAACACAATAAAAGCCCCCAATAACAAGGACGATGGCTGCCGTGGTAAGTGCTGAGTGCTCTGTCCTGGATCAGGTCTACAGTAGCGCCCAGCAAAAACACACCATTGCTTGGGAGCGTTCCCTACGAATGGAATGGACAGTCCAGAAGCGGACTCTTTGCTTTTTCTGTATAAAGCAACACCGACTGCAGAAAATTGATTACGGCCATGAAAAGCCAAATGGACATCTGTGGTTGCTGATTCATTTGTACCTTTCTCAGTATACAGACTCCTTAATGGGCAGGTTCAGTCTGTTACGCTGATGGAGATTTTCCTCTTTGTAATTGGACCCGTGAGCAAATCCATTTCGGGAAGCGTCTGTCTGATCTCAAGGTTTAGACTCAGGTGTAGCTGAAAATATGTTTCCACAATCAAATTTAATCTATCGATACCGCTACAAGCGCGGTGCTGTGTATTTAAATGATATCTCACCGTTAATGTTTGTCTTCTGATTACTATATTTTATCACTTCTCCCTTGATGAAAACACACATCTGGTTATTTCCTTATTTCACAGCTAAGATGCTTCTAGTTTTTCACGCTTTCTTCGGAAAAAGTACAAACAGTTCTAATTTTAACCTTTTTTTACTTTCTTCTGTTTTTTTTTTTTCATAGCCCAAACACATTGAATTTGAAGAAAGAACTCCTGCAGATTGGCTTAAAAATTTCACACCGTGGGTATGTCGCAGAGCCCTGAAATATGATCCGCCGTTGCGTGTAAACGCATCTCATCTAGGAAAGAAAATATGGTAATTTCATTTCTGCAGACTTTCGGTGAAGGGAAAGAAGTACTTTAACACCCTCCATAATCTGATTTTTGATAATGATCCCAGTAGGTTGCCAGGGATTAAATTGGATTTTTGATTTCAGAGTGGAAGCTTCTTAAGAAATACAATTTCAGCCACTATTATATTTTCTGGGACTTGCATATCTGATCAGAATAACAAAACCAATTTTCTACGGCTGTTATGGCGTTATTAAATTTTAATTCTAATATATTGCTTTACATTGGATACATAACATATCATGCCAAAACACCCGCTGGCACCTCATTGCTTGTTTTAGGGGGGTTTTTGCACGTTGTTCTGCAGCGCCAAAAGCTAATATATTGTCCCATAATGACCTATATTTTCTTATTTACCCAAGGGTTGTGTTTCAATATCATAAAATGTTTGTAGAGGACACCTAAAAAATGACAAATAAATCCATAATTGTGTGTGATGATGTACTGTAGACATACATAAGACGCTGGGGGTAGATTAACCCCTTAATGACAAAGCCCGTACATGTGCAGGCTCAAAATGCATTGTTTTCAATGGGTTTAGGGACCGCCCATTGTCCTTAAGAGGTTAAATAAAGTGGGGTAATGGAACCCAATAGCAGACTGAGAAGAAGTCATCAACCAAGTTTATTAAGGTTCGCATTTTTCAGTGTTCCTTAAGAAAATAAACAGCAGGGTATTGGTTCTACTTTGTTTAACACGAGATTGGATTGCTTTGAAAGAAGGTTATTTTGGGGACGTAAAATCAAGAGAAACCTCAAAAATTCAGGGCCATAATAATAAGTGCCATGAGGCTACATTGGAAGCTGATCCGCACTGCCTATTGTATCGGTATGTGTGTTTTTGTTATGTACTTGTTAACCACCCCATATCCAAATCGTGCGGCATTGTGGAATATGTTAGTGGTTAATAAATGCTGTAAAGGGTAATAACAGGAATAATATGCTTAATCAGTGAAGGCCCTTTAACGAATTAATGCTATGGATTTGAGGATGTTTTGAGAATATGAGATTTCTGTGTAGAGACTCTATTAAGACAGACTTGTTTCAACTATCCCATTAGCATGCACTGGCATGTACTGGGGTAGTTGGGAAACCACTTCTCAGGAGTAGTTGGGAAACCACTTCTCAAGAGTAGTTGGGAAACCACTTCTCAGGAGCAATGACTATTTTTTAGTACGGTCGGAGGAATGGGAACCAATGCTAGGCCTCCATACTCTAAAATGTTGTTCCTCCACTGGTTGCGCTGCAGTTTGTGGCTAATCTGACCACGATGACCCAAGGAAAAACCCAATGCTGGGTGTCTATGTATCACCCGACACCTGGAATTTATTTCTCTATTGTCATTGATGTTGAAAGCTGAAAACTCTGGAGAATATATAGATTTTCTTTTTTTAAAAAAAGACACAATGGAAGATTTATACCAGAGCTATACACAATTCCAGCCGTCAAGGGCAGTACAAAGGCAAAATGTATCGGATATCTTAGTTTGACAATTATCACAATTTAAGTCCATAAAGCTACTTGTTTTCAGGCAGGGGTACTCAGAATTCCTGGCCTCTTCGGGGCCCTTAGGGACTAGAGTTGTGCGGTCCTGATTTATACACTTTTTCAGTCTATCAAAGGCTCCTGCACAGGGCATCTTATGTTTTACTGTCAGGTCAAGAAAGGTTTTACAGCAAGAACATTTCTAAGAGGATGAACAGATATTGGCAGCTCATGCAATTTCTTTCCTGGCTGGTGTCGAGCACAAGCTACAAATTACATTTCCCCTGCAGCCGTTTGGTTTAATATTGTATGAAGCAAAGTTAGTTTAAACAATACAAAACATTACTGGTGTTAGTCTTGTAATTTTGTATATTTTGTGAATTATAAAAAATGTAATCTACTTACTGACACATTGTATAATACTTTTATTTTCTATAAGGAGCACTAAAACACAGAATTTCACATAAATTAAAAATAGCATAATCTTAGCGATGAAGTGATGGAATTAAAAAAGGCAGTGGAGAGGGAGGCAGCGGTGGGATACTTCGAAGCTCTACATAACCCCACTTTATGTTCTTCAACTTTTTTTTCCATGAGAGAGCCCTGAACTTTGGTGTCTTAATAGTCTTTCTAAATAAAATTGAAAGGTGCTTTCTGGCATGTTATGACTGATTACTAAAGAAGGGTTGCACACCTCATTCACAACAATATTTACCAAGCCTGTTGGGCTGAACTATTGATTACCACTGATGGATGATGACACGTGAATAAAAAGTCATTATTTTATTATTCCTTGCATTTTTTTTGTTTGCAAGTTATATGACTCCAGGAGTACCTATATATATACTATACGGACAAAAGTATTGGGACACCTGACCATTACACACAAAGAGACTTTTATGACATCATATTCTAAATATATAGACATTAATATGAAGTTGCCCCCCCAGGTCAGGCATTGATGGTGGATGAGAAGGCCTGGCTCTCAATCTCTGTTCCAGTTCATCCCAAAGGTGTTCGATGGGGTTGGGGTCAGGGCTCTGTGCGGCCGGTCAAGTTATTTCACACCAAACTCATCCAACCATGTCTTTATGGACCTTGTCTTGTGCGATGGGCGCAGTCATATTGGAATAAAAAAGGGTCCTCCCCAAACTGTTCCAACAAAGTTGGAAGCAAAGGATTGTTGCCAGTGTGGACTCCAGCTTTGAGACATTGGACTTTATGCTATTGCTTGACCTTGGATATTCTCTGTACTTTGCTGAGACTCTTTACAATTACTGTGATTCTGGAAACATTGCTGTACCTAAAGCTGAAGGAACAACTTGACGTGGAAGGTAATTGATCTGCACAGACCACTAACTTCAGCCTATTCCCCATGTTCTGCTTTGCAGTTAACCTGCATACTTGACAGTTCTACAGCACTGATGGATGTGTTGAGCTTAATAAATAGAGTTTCATAATAATAATAATTCAACCTCACACATCAGAATTCTACAAAATTGTCAAATTTAGTGCAAATCTTGGCTTTCCACCGGGTATGATGATTTTGAATGTCTAGTGGAAGAATAAAACAAGAGTTATTGGAACTAAATATGATTTAATAGGTAGATATAGACAGCCGGAATGGTATACAGACAGGCAAATAACACATGTGCATAATTTATAAGGTTTCTAAAATGTAATACCATTAGTACAGCTAGTGCTAATTTATAAATAGAGTTTAAATGGGTGACAGATCTTCATGTCGTGCTGCTCTTTGGTGTGTAAGATCTGTCTACCTGCTGTACGTTTATTTTGGTCCCTGTTTAGAAGCTAGTAATGATTCAGAATTGCTAAAGGCAAGTAAGTAGTCTTGTATATATCACACTTGACTGTCACATCCCGGACATTGATTCATGTAACTTTTTTTTTTTGTAAACGGATTTTAAAGTTCAAATCATGAATCATATGAGCAATGAAGCAGCGGCCTCCGAAGCGTAAAAAAACACCTATTTAATTAAGGCATTTATAAAATAAATTGTAGAATTGACAAGGCAGTCCAAAGATATCCACTCCGTTTCAGGCTCAGCCAGTGGGGGGTTTATGGATATATTACCAATGGTGTGAGTTTAATAACATGGACTTGCACAGATGATGTCTTATATAGGTCAGTGCTAGAAAGCCTCGGGTTTTTAAGAACCCTTTCGTAAGCAGAGCTGTCAATCACTGCTCTGGTTCATGATGTAACAAACCATTATATTGCATAGTTTCAAAAGGGCAAATAATGACTGACATGTCTGAGTTAGTGTGAATCTTCGATGCTTTGGATAAAAGAAAATAGTTTTCCCGTCTCTGGTTTTACAGTTGTGTTAGTGGTCTTCCAAGTGGTAATGGTTAAGAAACATTGTTGGGGTTTTTTACATTACAATGCAAAATTAATGTGAGACTCAACCAAGGGACAGGCACTTAACAGCTTGTCATACGGTGCATCCCTGCTTGGGAGCTGTTGCTTTCTTGTGCCATTACAGAGCAATGGATAAATATATGGTTTATATATACAGTATATACGGTTTGATGTGGTAAATTGAATAGGTCAGCTTAAAAGATGTCCCAATTAGGACATGGGAGCAAGATGACTAGTGTCCAAAATTCCAAGTTGGGAAAACTATAATATCCATTTCCAAATATGGACTTTTAGCACCAAACCTATTCGACAAACATATGCATGGGTGGTATCCACTGTACTCAGGAGATTAACACATATTGGGGTGTTGTTGGCAGTGACATATAGGTGGAGCTGTAAATTCATACCTGAAAAAAAACACACAAAATGAAAAACATGGAAAGTGTTAAAATACCAACAACTGAAAAACCCTGGGATGTCTAGTTTTTTTAAAAAAAAATAATTGATGGGGTAAATTGAATTGGCCAGCTTTAAAGATGTCCCAAATGTGATATGGGTGCTGGATGACCAGATTTGATAAAATGGTTTCAAAATTGCAATATGCCTCCTTATATCCCTGTAACTTGCAAAATAAAAAAAACTGAACACATTGGGTATTTCTTAACTCTTAAATATTAGAATCTAGTTAGTAGTTTTTGGAGATGGGTAAAGTATGTTTCAAATAAGAGCCATCATATTTTATAATTTTGTTTATAGTAAATTAGATGATATAATCAAAACAATGGTATCAATTTGTGTAGGTATAGTTAATGAGAGAGAAGAAAATTTGAACTAAACACAAACACTGCAGAAATGTTAAAATAGCCCCTGCCAAAAAGGGTACAAAACATAAAAAAAACATGTTTAAGCCCCCATAGCAATCATGAGCCATTTTCAGCTGAACCCCGTGTCATTACCACTCTATCTAGCCAAATCACTCCAGCTATAAATAACACACGGGTGTTTAAGCTTTCTGCCGAAGGTACCTTTTTACTTGAATTTTCTGTACCTGTGAATATATACTCATTGCGAGCAACGTAACAAAACAAGTGTTAAAGGCAGGACTGATTCACACAAATTAAAATGTGTTTTGGAATCATGTTACCCTGCCACAGTAGTATCATCACATTATCTTAACACTTGTATGGAGCAAAGCCAATTAATGTAACAAGCACGTACATACTCTGCAACTGGATTTTTTTTTAAGTTTCCAAAAATATCCTTTTCTACTGAAAATTTAAAGAAATTAACACCATTTAACGACAAAAGGACCAAAGAGATTTTTTTTAGTTTTCATTCTTTATATTTGGATTTTAATGAATGAATGAAGCATATACTACCTGGGGTCATATTCAAACTTAGTCCACCCAGAGATCTACTTAGCTTTTGTGTTGCATCTTCACTGCATTAAAAGGTGCGTCATATCCTGGTGCTCCATGTCTTAAAGACACGAAGAGCCTTCTAAAGCAGTCCACGGAGGCTGAGCTAAGCTGGCACAGCCTCCATAATGTAAGTAGGCCGGTTGGCCTACTTGACAATCTGCCATTGAGCAGCGGAGAACTGGGACGTCTACGAGTCCAGCTATGCCCAATGGCCATTGTCAACAGTGACAAAATTTTAAAAAAAGATGGCTTCTTTAAGGAAACACTTTAGGTGTTCAATATTTTGCTTCAAGTCATAAATAAATAATAAACCAAACATTTAATTGCTATTATTCTGCTGTCTGGCACAAACTATTGAAGCCCTAACTTTCAGAGATCACGGTACGTTCTATGATTAAGTGACTGTATCGCCTTTTCTGCCCGGCACTTGATGTTGCAGACAGCGACATGCTTCAGTTAGGCAGGTTTTAGGGATAAATCATTTCAGCCAACACAAAAAAGTGACAGCATTGCTACAAGTAATATTTTTTTTGTTAAGTTCATTTTCTGTTAGAAGAAACAAAATGTTTCTTTTCGCAAGAACATTACGTCTTGCTTTATACTCAAGGGGGCTGAAGCTGTTTTTATTTCATTAGTAATTATTTAAAATCGCCTATTACTTGTGTTTTCTGATGTAATACATTTCACCTATAACCTGTGTTTTCTGGTGTAATACCATATTTTTAATTTTAAAGTTCCTCTCGTGGAAGCTGAGATTGGCAGAGCCTTGCCAGAATTCTGGAATAATGCTGCATTCCGCTATTGATTTCTTAATTGGATTTCGGTAGTACCTACAGTTCCACTAACTTCACAAGAAAAAGTAATGCGGTATGTTTTGAATGCCCAGTCGCTATTGATTTTATACTCGTTTATCTCCATTTTTACAGTGCTAAGTAAGTAAAGGCCTGGTTCTGGTAATGACGAGAGTGTTGCAGAAAGAGATTTACCTTTCTGATACCCTTCTGTGTTTCTCCCTATATAGGGCAGCTTCTGAGTAGTTCCCTATTTTCGGGACTATTAGGGGTTAACTTTGTATTTATTGGTTGTAACAGTTCATCTGGGAGGGGGTGGATTTCTACCCTTCTTCCACATGAACTGTTTACTATAAATTAGTATATTTTTTCTTATTTCCTTCATCTATGATTAAGCCTGTTGGGGCGGAACGTGTGAGACTGTGTTTAGCTCATGACGTTGTTACGCCGGATCAGGCACCACAGGTGGTGGACCCACGATGCAGAAATATCTCCGAAAAACAAGCCGGGATCGAGACAGGCAGCACAGGAGCGTGGTCAATACAATAGCCGGGGTCGGGGCAGGCAGCACAGGATCAGGGTCAAATGACAAAGCCGAGGTCGGGACGGGCAGCGCAGGATCAAGGTCGAATAACAAAGCCGAGGTCTGGTACACGTGGAGATCAATCAATAAACAAGAGCACCCAGAGAACATTAACATGGACTCGTTGAACGGGCAAGGAAACAAGGAACCAGGAAGGTTTAAATAAAGCCAATGGCGGGAGAGCAGGTAAGATGACGTCATCGCGACCGGCGCAATTAGCGTCGTCGCGATGGCAACAACGAACAAAACTTCCTGCCTGTGTTACCTCCGTGAAAGACGCGGAGGAGCCACACAGGCAGGGGAGGAAAAACAACCTCCGTGGACATGCAGCGGCGATCAAACACTTGATCGCCGCCGGCATGCCCGCGGCGGTACACAACGAGATCCTCTCTGCCTGTGTTGCTGCCGCGAGCGACGCGGCAGTGCCACACAGGCAGGGGAGGTAAAACAACCTCCGTGGACATGCAGCGGCGATCAAACACTTGATCGCCGCCGGCATGCCCGCGGCGGTAAACTACGAGTTCCTCTCTGCCTGTGTTGCTGCCGCGAGCGATGCGGCAGCAGAGCCGGCCTTAGGTGTTCCGGCGCCCTGTGCGAACTACTCCTCTGGCGCCCCCCCTCACTACCCCCCCTCTGCCCCTTCAAACTACCCCCCCTCTGCCCCTTCAAACTACCCCCCCCTCTGCCCCTTCAAACTACCCCCCCCTCTGCCCCTTCAAACTAACCCCCCTCTGCCCCTTCAAACTACCCCCATCTGCCCCTTCAAACTACCCCCATCTGCCCCTTCAAACTACCCCCCCCCTCTGGCCCTTCAAACTACCCCCCCCTCTGCCCCTTCAAACTACCCACCCCTCTGCCCCTTCAAACTACCCCCCCTCTGCCCCTTCAAACTACCCCCCCTCTGCCCCTTCAAACTACCCCCCTCTGCCCCTTCAAACTACCCCCCCTGCCCCTTCAAACTACCCCCCCTCTGCCCCTTCAAACTACCCCCCCCTCTGCCCCTTCAAACTACCCCCATCTGCCCCTTCAAACTACCCCCATCTGCCCCTTCAAACTACCCCCCCCCTCTGGCCCTTCAAACTACCCCCCCCTCTGCCCCTTCAAACTACCCACCCCTCTGCCCCTTCAAACTACCCCCCCTCTGCCCCTTCAAACTACCCCCCCTCTGCCCCTTCAAACTACCCCCCTCTGCCCCTTCAAACTACCCCCCCTGCCCCTTCAAACTACCCCCCCTCTGCCCCTTCAAACTACCCCCCCCTCTGCCCCTTCAAACTACCCCCCCCTCTGCCCCTTCAAACTACCCCCCCCCCCTCTGCCCCTTCAAACTACCCCCCCCCTCTGCCCCTTCAAACTACCCCCCCCCTCTGCCCCTTCAAACTACCCCCCCCTCTGCCCCTTCAAACTACCCCCCCTCTGCCGCTTCAAACTACCCCCCCCTCTGCCCCTTCAAACTACCCCCCCCTCTGCCCCTTCAAACTACCCCCCCTCTGCCCCTTCAAACCGCACAGGGCACCACACTAAAGGGGGCGCCGCCGCCGGGTCCTCCCCCGCCGCCACGGGGTCCTCCGCCGCCGCCGCGGGGTCCTCCTCCTCCGCCGCCCCCTCTGCACCTAAATGAAAACGTTGTTTTTTTTGTTGTTGGTTTTTTTAACTTTATTTAACAACGTTAAAAAAACAACGTTTTCATTTAGGTGCAGAGGGGGCGGCGGAGGAGGAGGACCCCGCGGCGGCGGCGGCGGAGGACCCCGTGGCGGCGGAGGACCCCGTGGCAGCGGCGGCGGGGGAGGACCCGGCGGCGGCGGCGGCGGCGGCGGCGCCCCCTGGAGTGTGGCGCCCTGTGCGGTCGCACAGGTCGCACACCCCAAAGGCCGGCCCTGTGCGGCAGTGCCACACAGGCAGAAGAGGTACTGGTCGGGTGCCGCGAGCATGTAGCGGCGGATCGGTTTTCCGATCGCCGCTGATATGCTGCGGCAGCCCGAACAGAGCTGTCAGGGACCGGGAGGCGTGCCTGCTCTATACGCACGCCCCCTCGTGTGCGTGTAGAGCGCACGTCAGTACACGAGGGGGACGTGCGCGAGGGACGCCGTGGGACCCCGGCCGGACAGGTAGGTGTAACAGACGTGATGTTTTTATTATTGAAGAATAAACATACCTGGGAACTCTCCGGGTTTCACATGGAGATTGCCGGGTGAGAGCCGCTCCTCCGGTTCTCCTGGTCAAGACCCAAATCCTCCGGGTCACGGGATCCTGACACGCCCCGCTCCCCGCCCATTTTTCTTTTAAATGGGAGTGTTTTCCGTTGCCGTCAGCAGGAACGCCCCCGATGTCAGCGGGAACTCCCCTGACGTCATTGGGAACGCCCCCGATGTTAGCGGGAACTCCCATTGACGTCAATGGGACTGCCCACCAACGTCATTGGGACTGCCCACCAATGTCATCGGGACAACACTTCTTTTTCTATATGAAATAGGACACCAGTAGTCCTTTAGAGAGATTCACATAGATTCACATAACCAAAACTCAGTATGCAACCTCTTACAAGCCAATCTTATGCATCTTCTACAGACCCCCTTAAAGGTTTGGTAAAGAAATACAGCAGAACACTAGTGATTTGGAAAAATATTACAGGAAACTCTAAATTCCTTCCAAGCAGCGTGGAATATTGAAGTAAAAAAAGCAAATTGCAGCTCTATCGTTTCCACAAATATTTACACTTCCAAAAATGCATTAGAATTCCATTTTAATGTTTCAGCACATAAAATACCCAACAGAAAGCAAACTCATTTATTATGGATGCAATAAAATAAAGACACAACAAAAAGCCTTTTTCCAAATTACTCATCGTAAACGGCATACTAATGCGGTATCATTAACTGCAGATGAAGATCCATGAAATCGACCATCGCTTATCACAGATGAAAGCATAGAATATGTCCGTATTACTGGGAGCAGAAAATACTGTACAAAATCCATACCTCTCACTCTAGTAAACTCCAATTAGCATGAAGCTATAAAATATATTGCTTAGGATAAAACAGCATTTAAAGGGATTGGCTTCCCTCCCTGTTGCAACATCTGAAAGATCTCCATGGCATTTAAAGCACTGGGAATCATAAATAAATTTTTTGAATGCAAATGAACAGCATTAAAGGAGCCTCTTGTGTCAGAATTCTTTATATCAAGATGAAAAAGTGGTTTAAAATGTTGGATCGTATCCGATTAGAGGTTAGTATGTGGCTAAATATACCAATGGTCTACTGCCATGTCCAAGAACTCTCCAGGTTTGACCCAGGGTCTCCGGGTCACTCTCTTCTTTTTCGTCGGGAAGGGGGGGGGGGAGTGTTTAACCACAACCGCTTGCTCCTCTCCTATCCCCAATCCATATGATCATGGGATTATATGTGAATTTTCAAAACGAGCTGCCCCCCGAGGCTCATGAAATATTAACCCTTTAATAGCCCATTGTGAAGATTATATGTAGTGACTCATCAAATGTGTTACCCAAATGGCTCCAATACTGGTTCTCATGGAAACCTTGACTTGTCGTTATTTAAATATACACTTCATTAAGTCACCTGCATCTAAGCAGGGATATCAATCACAACATACTAGGAACAAAAACGCCAATTGGGAGTCATATATGATCACAGCAGGGTAAAATAGGAAGGAGTCAGCTCCAGACTATGTGATCCTGAGACTCTGGGTCAAACCTGGACAGTGGGGCTTCCTCAGAGAGCATTTTAGGGATACCTGGGGACTCTCAGGGTTTGACCCTGAGTCGCAGGGGTTTTGCCCCAAGCTCAGAGTTTCAGGGCAAAAGGATAGATTCTCAGGTATGCATATAATGCTTTCTGCGGCTAGCAGCACCTCTCATATGACTTTCCTTTTATAATATTTTTTAATTCCGAAAGCTCTAGGGGCTCTCCCGTAGAATTAACGCATAGCTCTGGGAAGCTTTCATTTATAAATGACTGTTAATACAATACATCCCTAAACCACATTAATTAGTTTAGGTGGCCAGTTTCATTTCTCTTAGATGTTGAATAAGAATCCACTGAATTAATGCACACATTTTTCTGTAATTTTGAACACTGTGATAAATCTATACCCTGAATAATCTGCATTATTTAAAATATAGAAAGAATACATTATATTTCATTACCTGAAGGCTCTGATCCATTGAAGCGGCTAATTGATTTATAAAAACCTTGTAATAATGTAGCTACTGACAATAGCGAATGAAAGACATCAGACGATCCGAGGACATTAATTAGCGGAGACTGGTCATTCTATTGCTTTTAGAAATAACATGGTTTATCCTAGCCATGGACGAGCTTTTAAAATGTGATGAGACCATAAACCTGATTCACCTTTGGTATATTTCACAGGGTAGACATATTTATGAACAGGAACAAGAGACAGCTTTGGATAGGGAAAGAGCTGAGTACACATACAACATCATAAAGATGTATAATAAAATTGGCTTTCGCTCTTAGCTGTTGAGAATAACCAGTTGCACAAGTGGTGTATATATAATGCTGAACTGGGGATCAAAATAGAAAACTGGCCAGGGTAATTGATCCCTAACCTCTCTTAATTAGGAAAAAGACGGGCCCGTAGAGGCAGTGGTATTTTTTTTGGCCCAAAATTTATATATCTCTTCGGTTTTCTAGCAGGGGTTAATATGGGGGTTGACACTGTTACAGTTAGCAGCGGATTTGGCGCCAAGATTTAAAGGTCCGTAAGAGCCACTCTATTGGTCGTCGGCAGAGGGCTTGTCTGGCATCAACCAATGAAGAGCAGCTGCCCTTCATTCGTTGATGCCAGACGAGCCCCTTGCCGGCGATCAAAAGAGTCGCTCTTACGGACCTTTAAATCCTGGCCTAATCCTACAGATTCCCGTTAACCCCTGCTATACAAGAAGACCTAAAGTAGGCTAGAGGCAGTGACTTGTATGGGGGAAGGGATCAGGGAGATTAGCTAGGAGATATTTAAGACGTGCTCGTTTTTTCGCTGCCATCTTCGTTTGTTCGTTATTCAGTTTGAACAACGAAAACGCAACATTTGTGTGCGCTTTCATGTTCTCCCGACTTAATAATAGGAGTTGCACAGAACAGAATGCATTTAAGGTGCTATTCCCCTTAGAATATTAATTATACTCTATAGTAATCTAAGCAAACATAGAAACCTATCAAGTTATTATTTCCTAGGAAAATGTTTAACCACATAAAGCCACTGAAAAATTGAAGAAACTTTTTTTTTTCAGTTTCTATGGCAACAACCTACCGATGCCTATTTTTAGGTGTTCCTGGCAAAACTTGCGAAAGATAAAAATTTCACAGAACTAAAGAATTATTTCTGGCAAGCGTTTGGGTATTCAACCTAAAAGGGGCAGTCTAATGTCCCTGACACCCCACTAAAGAAAAATGGAGCTGGCAGGAATTGCATCTGCTGCAGGGCATTTAGCCGGTAGAAACGGGCAAATGCATGGCTCTGCAGAATGCCCCTATGTATTTGCAAAACAGACATGAAACAACATGAAAATTTAAAGGGACCATGCAAATATATGCATTAAAGTACATATGAGGGCTGGAGTGTCCCTTTAAGAATGATGTTTCTAGTGACAAAAGTGTTAAATCCATGAGAGCGCCTTTAATCTAATCTGAACTACAAATCTGTGTTTTTTACCCATCATAATATTATGGGTTAATTTCTAGATGTGCCAAACTCTATTTATTGTAATATACACTGTATTTAACACCAATTTGCTTTAGATTACACATTTAACTAACAAAACTTAAAAAAAAAAAATAACTACTGTCTATACCCTGAATAATTCAGATTAAAGGAATCACGTTAAATCAAAGCGGATGGTGTGGCCACAGCAGTGGATAAGGTCACAGATTTCTTCTCTGAATGCGGCCACAGGAGGTAAAGCACAGGGGGCATATATATTCGCACACAGTAGCCTTGGGGTACTTCTTGGTAAGTAGGCAGAAGCATCTTGCTATGAACTGCTGCTTGGATTGCAGAGAACATAAAGTGCGTCATAGTTTCTCCCAAGTGTCCCTTTTTAGGAGTGACAGTTCCGATTTGGATTCCTTGACGCCCCCCTCTTTTCTAGGAGCTCATAATGTTTGGTGAGTTTGTACAACATTTAGCGCTTCACGGCCGCCAGTCCGGCCCTGGAATAGAGCGAAGTAGACCTGAAAGCTTACAACCTAATAGAAATTCAGTTACCCAAAAAAGGTATCAAATTTTCTCATAAAACCTGTAAATAGATTTCTATAGGTCATGCGGTCACATAAAAGCCCAACTGCCAGGCAATATTTTACAGACTGCTGCAAATTCATTGCATGATTTTTATACAAGACTTTTCAGTCTCAGTGCATAATTTTTAATTCACTTACCAGCATTCGGCCAGTAAATTTGTATCTGATAAAATAATAAAGGAAATGTCAAGCCTATCACACCCTTATTATTTATACATAATGTCTATTAAGGTTAGCGCTAATTCCTATTTGCTATTCTGGTGCATGTAGTACTTCTGTGGCCGTAGAGGAGAGAGAACAGACAACAATTTCAAGGTTACAAACTGAATGCATTGCCTGGGAACAAATAAAAGTTCTTTTGTGACCAGGAGACACCCTGGTTATTGATTTACAGCAGGAATCAGCTGATTAGTCATCATATGAGTGCTTTTCTCATAAATGATTTATAAAAGAAAGACTCGGCGATGATTGATGACATTTGCTTTCTCACTTAATTGCAATTTATTCCCAACAAGCTACTTTCCCAAGGGCATAATATATTTTTTTGTTCTTCTTGTCCTAGTGACCCACCCACTCTTCATACATGACAACATGACAAGTCAATCAATGCCTCCAGTTGACAATATGATCTTTGCGTTCATGTTACTATTCAATGAAACTTTATTTTCAAAACACAATGACAAGTGACATACTTTACACTAGAGGAGATGGCAGGTAAAGCTATTTGGCCCATTGGCCCCTTGTCCCCCACCTGGTAACTCACATACACACCGGCACAGATATCTACTATACTTGTGCACGAAGTCCAAAACCATTTCCGACACATTTTATTTTTGGCTCATTTGTTTTCGGACAACAAATTTAGTTTCATGCCCTTTCAGTTCAGGTGAAATTTAGAGGGCTTTTATTATTCTAAAACCAAATTAGTTGCCAAAAAATATGTCTCTCTCTGTGCCCCCTGCCATTTACCCAGTCCTGTCTGTGTCTTCTGCTGTCATGCTCCCTGCCCTTATTTCCCTAGTCCCCTCTCTACCTGTTCCCCATAGGCTTCTCTGGTCTCCTTGCCCTGTCTGCCCGCCTCATTCACTCACCTGCTTCTCATGCATACACATTGTCTGGGGCTTAAATAAGATGTAGAGAGGGTTCCAAAGAAGGAGTAATAAAAAGAAAAGCCAAATCACTTGTAAAGAAAAGCCTCATGTTTCCATACAATAACTCTGTAGATGTTAAATGTCACTTTTTGTCTCTGGAGACATAACGTTTCATTCAACAACAAAACTACTTTACACAGAAATCAATTCTCTGTCTTCTGTGTGAAGAAAAACAATATTATTTTAGGAGATTCACAATGATTTTTTTCATTTTCTTAACAATAGACCATAGTTATTTGGCAGAAGGGCTCTTGAGTCTTGTTTCCTTGACAACAATACTGATATCATAATTTATATTAGATAAATTACAGACTCAAAGAAATAGATATATTTCAGGTCAATAGCTGACGTTACCTGAAGGGCAACAATATTTCACAATCTTTACTTCACACGTATTTGTTACATCAGTGTCTATTTTTTTAATAAATGTTACATATATTAATATAAATGTATGTACATGGAACGAAACAAGCAGCAGTAAATCCAATATATATTGCATGATGTCCAAATAATAGACTGAAATTTATGCATTTTGCTAGTGTTTCAAAGACATCTGAATAGCCTAGATAAGCTTATTAGCGGCTGTCCAAGTTTTAGGCTGGAAGGCTGCACAAGTTTTATGGATCCCTAAGGATGAGAAAAGGACAGATTCTTCTGTAATAATGAAAATCTGTAGCAGATGCATAATTCTGATGTGTTCTTGGTTCCTAACCCCTTAAAACCTTAATGACGTTCCATGCCGCCATCAGTCAGTCCTAGGGAACCACCATTCTCACGCAATCGAGAGGTTGCAATCACGCAAGATTTCCATCATGAATGGATGGATGCCTCACATTCTCAATGAGCATGAGGATCCATTCATGAGTAGCGAGTGCTGCTGATTTGGGACTAACCAGTCCCAAATGAGACATTGGCTTCATAAAGTAACATTTGAAAATTGGGGATATTCCATCTTGTGCCCCATAACTTCCAAAATAACATAAAAAACCTATGCATGTCGGGTTTTTTTCAAATTCAAGACACTCACATTCATATATTTTGTGGTATTTTAGTCTACTGAACTGGTTTGGGGACCATTTTCTTAGCAAAATATTAGTAAACTAAATGTTGGACTATACATCTAAAAATGGTAGGAAAAGAAAGCTCTGTCTGTCATTGAAAAAAACAATATATAATTGTTAATTAAAAAGGAGAATCATAGGTAAGGAAACGTAGTGTAAAATGCTGAAAATGCATGATCTTAAAAGGAAAGTTCCTGCTCAAAACCCTGCAATTTGGCTGAATTAAAACAATTCTGCCAAAAAGAGTGACCAAAATCCCGCCACAGTGATGGAAAAGACTCAGGACTCACTGCCAGTTATTGCAAGCATTTGATTGCAGTTGTTGCAACCAGTTATTAGGGAGAAATTACTTTTTCACATGGCTGATATAGGTTTTAATTAAGTCTTTAACTTTGTCTAATCTTAAAATTAGTTGGATGATCTGAAAGATTTAAATGTGACAAATAAGCGAAAATAGAAGAAATCGGGAAGGGGACAAAGACTTTTTCACAGCACTGTATTTGTACATAACATCAACAAAACATACTGAAAGTCTTGAGTGATTCGTCATTTGGTGAAAGCCCGGTAGGGTTACCGGTATTATAAGCCACAATGTCATCAATAGCTTTCTGCCAATTATATATCTTTAATACATACTCCAGAGAGAGGAATCTTGCACTAGAGCTTCAAAGTCAAACATCTGTAAAACTACTGCGGTGCTCTTGGGCTCAGGTGAAAATTGGTTTCTAATGCTCCAGAGAAACGCATCCCAAGACTATACTTAGTGGTGTATGGCAAAAAAAAAAAAATGATGGAAATAATAGCACTGTTTGGTACTCCAGGCCTTAAAACTGATAAGCTATCTAGTCACTAAACAATAGTGACTTTTAAAGAAATATTACACAAATGTTAACCTCTTGCTACTCTTTCATGTCATTCACAAAACACACAATCTGGTTTCCTGCTATAAAGACTCAAGCCTTAATCAGTCAGTGCCAATCAGAGCGGCTAGAGTGCATCCCCGAAAGGAGATTTTACGCTGCGTTATGAAGTACACTGGAAGGCTCTATGGTCATAGCAAAACAGAATTCACAGAAGAGCAATAGGGATCCCGACAACCGAACAGCGGCAGCCAATTTGAACAGACAAGGCGGAACATGTATCCATCTTGGAAAATTGATACAGAAAATTGGAAGATGGGCCAAGGAAAACGTGTTGCATCCTTCAGCTTTCTACAGATTTTCTCAGCCAATTTTTCATCAGATCACAGAAAGATGGGATATGTCAAAAATAGATCTCATGGTGTTAGTAGACAACAGGAAGGCAGATCTTTTCTAATCCCCTTCAACAGGTCCTCCCCTAGCTCTGGACGCATTCAGGATGGGTTATCTAAAACTGACAGCCTGGTTACTGGAAAAGACCTGTTAGTTAAGCCAAGTAGCTGAACAAGAAATATGTCAATACAAAATATTCTGGAGTTTCCTCACCAGCCTTCACGTAAAAGACATTACTGTTAGTCAGATCCTAGATTTCCAACAGGTTGGGTTCTGTGACGGACATCCTCCAGCCGCTTTGAAGGTTAAGATTAAATGCCTTCTTGAACGAAAGCCTAGCCCTACATCTGTGAATTAAATGTTTTATCCAACTCGTTCTCTTAGTAAACCTGGCTAATCCTTGATGTTTTGTGATGTTGCACAATCCATCCGCCAGGCGCATCCATCCCTACTTACACTGTTCAGAAAAAACATAGTTAGAGAAAATATCCAACTATATAGGGTTGTATTGTGTTTAATTTCTCAGCAATAGCCTGAAAAATTATAAAAAGTGTTACATTATGTAATGCTCAGCCACAGAAAAACAATATACAGTGTATACAGCTAGAACATTTTAGCAAAATGATCAGATATTCAAAATACATTTTATGTTCAGCAGCATGATATTTTGTTTGAACTGAAAATGTACTTTTGGAACTTTTATAGGAACACAAACCAAAGCAGACATAAATCTGCTTATGTAAATTAATGAAAAAAGAAAAAAAAATGATACTTATTACCATAACAGCCCTTCATTACAAAGAAAGTTATACAAAAGGAAAAATGTCAAACGCATTTGTCGGATCTAGTACAATCAATCATCTAATTAGCAAATTTGAATAAAATATATTACTTTCTCTTTTACAAATAATATAACTATACAGTTTATTCACTAAAGGGAGAGTTGTCAGAGAGGTTTTACTTACTTCACTGTACATTATGAAGTCCAACCCCAGTAAACTTCCGTTGCCGAAAAAACCTGGCCGACCCTGTATAATTTTATATATATATATATATATATATATATATATATATATATTTAAAACGTCTTCAGTCATTGACCACCATGGGGTCTGCTCAGCTACTCTTGGTGGAGAAAATTTAACAGGATTGACCTTTCATAATGAATGATTGAAACCAAAACACTCCTCACAACTTTCTCTTTAGTGAATACACCACTACGGATTCAGCTAAAATTTTAATACTTCTGTATTACAAAATGTTTTCACAGAATTAATATTTACATATATTTTGTTCTTTTTTTCTTATAACATAATACAACATTCTCTCTTCCAAAATGAAAAAGTTAAATAGAGGGAATTTAGAAGGGAACGTAGATTTTTGCAGTAGACACAAAAGTATATGAATGGGAAACACAAAAAAATCATTGCAAGGCTAGATGACATATATATGTATTATATAGTATTAGTTTGGGGTTATGTTAATTGAAAACAAGGACATTTCTCACTGTAACATAATTGCAAAAGGGTTTTTGAACAAGCAATTAGCCTTTTTAACTTGGATTAGTTACCACAGCGTGCCATCGAAGCACAAGAGTGATGGGAGCGATACAGGGTCTCCGTATACCTTTGAAGAGATTCCATTAAAAAAAACAGCTGTTTCAGCTACAATAGTCATTTACAACATTCCGCTCTGGATTTCCGATCCATTTCATATTATTTTAATGGACAAAATTTGCTTTTCTTTCAAAAATTTCAAAGTGACGCCAAACTTTTCAATAATTGTGTATATGTGTGTGTATCACTTAGCCACATACAGTTAATTTTACCAATATTTAATGCTAAATGTTCTCATACTTTTTCAGTAGACCCCCATTTTTTACAGTGATAGTGGATACAATAAAATATGGTTCGCTTTCCCTTCTAAAGGCAAAGTTTGTGTCCCAAGTCATAATTTGAAATATTCGATACCTGGGTTATAGTCTCTCTATAGTTTAGATATGATACCAAAAGTTCTTTGGGTTTCATCATCATACTATATATGACAGAACGGGCCCCTTAGGTTTGCTGGTAACCCAATGGTAAAACATTTGGAACAGCTTTCAAAAGGATGGTTTCTGATGAAATTGCTGCACAGTATTTAGATGTTAGAAATAAAACCTCTCTCTTTAAGCATGTTAAATATAAGATCTTAAATAAGGCTTTAGAGGCTATTTTGCGTTACACCTGAACTGTCCCGATATCAGACTCCTGAATTGGCAACACAACAGAAACACAAGTTCGCAGATTAATATATATTTTTATATGGCAACAATGCAGTTTTATGAAGATACCAACTCACATGTGCCAAAAGTGTTTAGATCATTAGGCTTGTATATAAAAGTTACTGGAATAAAACATAGTATACATCAAACGGTCTGTTGCAAGAGATTGTACATGTTTTGCGATAAAACAATCATACAAGTCATTTTTGTGGAATAATTACACTTGAAACATAAAATACTGTACACTGTACATAAAATGGAAACGGAAAGGATGATCTATACTAAAACACTTAAATTAGCCTTAAAAGTTACATCCAATTAGAATAATTCGATAAAACCCTTTTGTAAAAACATCACCCTCTTAATAAAAATATATAAATCCTGTTAATTAGAAATTGGTTAAACCATTTTGATATAAAACATGGATTTTTTAGCAAGCAAGCAACGTAGCAGAAATATCGAGCACAGGCTTTTGCTGGCAGTATATTTTTCGAGCTGTACATCTTGGTCCTTGGATGCATCGCATGGATTCACAGCAAGCTATATAGGACGGTCAGTGCTGCTACGATACCGTTTAGGATTGCCATGGTGTAGCCCATGTGAAAGGAATGGCCGGTCATTTTCCTAGAAAGAAAAGGAAGAAAAAAAAAAAAGCATCACGGTGTGATTTTTACGAAACATAGAAATTACACTAGGTAAAAGATTTCATGCAGAAGGTAGGTGCTAATGAAAATCATGTGCAAATATTAAAAGGAAACTGTGGAAAAGGAAATGAAATGAAGTATAGTACACTAAAGGTTATATAAAAAGGTAAATATTTTTTTCTAAATAATAATAAAATAAAAAACATTCCTTCTCATCATGTGCCCAATCAGCCTTTTTTAAGCTCCACTTCCACTGATCTAATTGATTGATTAAAAAAATGTAAGCAGTGCTTGGAATTTATTACTTTCGAAAATTGTAAGGATTGAAGGAATTGTCACTGTGTCCAAAGATCAAAAGCAATCAAATGTTATCGGCCAGGCAAAAAACATTTATAATAAAACAGTCAACAGTCTATTCACTAAAGGGAACGTTGAGAGGAGTGTTTGCAGGAAACGCGACAAGCTTCTCCAACAAGAATAGAGGAGCTGGCCCTGAATAAAGTATAATCCATGTGTATGGGGACTGGTTATAGCAGCGACAGTTCATACATTGTGCAGCCAAGCTCTCCCTGCAGCAGAAGCCGTGGAAAAATTACTTCCTTTATGTAAATATACCTCATGGCATCAATAACACTAAAGGTTATAGAGAATACACGCCGGACTTACATGCTGCTCTTCTATATGCAATATATCAAACAGATGGTACTGATGTAGTGACGGACACACAGCGCACCACATTCACCAAAAGTTCTATTATTGCCAGGACGCCGGCTCCCCGGGAGCTTTTTAAACAGTTTGACAACGAATTTCCAAAACAAATTAAAAATGAATTTTCAAACGCCTCGCACTGTGTACGAGCGCTTATGATAATAAAATTCTGAAACACAGCCCAGAGCGCTGCATGTGCTGTTTACGTCTAATTGACCTCACAGCAGTTTCGTTTTATTACCAAGTCAAAGCCCTGTCTGTAACAATCCCCCTGCTTCCCCTCACATAGAACAACATCTTAAATGTGAAGAAAGTTGCCTGATCCAAAATCTCGACTGTCTATTAGCCAAGTCGTTATTCATTAAAGAGACGCTCCAGGGTCGCATCCAGCATCACCAACAAACAACGCATGTCATGGTACTTTGTATAAGCATAAAAAATAAAACAGTAAGGAAAGTGCATGCTTGTGGGGACCTTGTTAGACCACCCAGAACAATGGGTACAGTATGGAGGCAGTCGGGCGAGCAGGGGATGAGTTTGGCCGAAATATGTCATGCAGGGTTAGGAGCTGGGGGGGGGGCAGCAGGGAATGAGGCAAATGCCTATGGGGAGGATTTGTAAGGGGGACAGAATTTAAAGAGACCACTTAGCTATGAAATGCATTAAGAACTGCATATGATGGGTGGTGAGTCCCTTTAAGAACTGCACAAATGTAAACTTTGACAACTATGAGTGATGGGTATACAGCTCTGCAGAATGTGATGGTACTATACTACATAAGAAACTCACAATGTTTTATGCACACGGGTTAAATCATTGGTCAGGACAATTAGGTAGACATTTTAAATATAAGTTTCATAAAAAAACTATATAATGAATGGGTTCCCTAGATTACTACTTTACAAATTACCTATAAGAAGATCACTGAATCACCTAGAAAACGAAGCCGTATAAAATGAAGCCGTCTGGAGTTAACATTTTTCAGCGGAAGACACAGAGGCATTACAGCAGCTCGTGATCCAAGCACACCATCTACTGACTCTATAAGATGTCTCAACTTAAAAATAGAGCCTGAATTCACACCAAAAAAATTAACACTGGTGTCTGTAATTTTTATAAACAATGGACGTTAGAGAGAAAAAAAAAAGCTGCGCTAGGAAACAATCGGTGCCGGATATTCATTCGGAATGAAGTGCAATGAAAGGAATGAAGTTATCTGGAGCAGATTTACCTGAAACGGGCAGGAGACAGCGGCGTTGGGGGGAACATTCCAGGTTCAAACGAGTCAAAGTAAGTTACGGTCCAGGAGAAGCTGCAGCATGAAAGTCCGGCAATGACGGATAAGGCGAGTAAGCTCCAGAACCCTAAGTAGGGAGAGAGAAAAAAAAAAAAAAAAAAACAGAAAATACAGATTTACATGTTAGGTATACATGCTACATGCATTTGAAATTATTATACAGTCTACAAGCTAAACAGCAGGGTATACATGACCTTAAGGAACTTGATTGTTGCCAGTTTGCCTTTAGAGTGTATATCACCTGTTTCAGTAAGTCAAACTGTTATGTTATATACTACTTATGTCCCGTCTACCCATTGTACAGCGCTACATGATATGATGGTGCTGTACAAAAAAATGATGTCAAAATCCTTTCCTTTGCAGCCAAGTATTCCTCTTAAAATGTAAGTTAGATTTATGAATTACATACAATGCCACCTATGACTAGTAACAATATTTTACAAAAACACACACGTTCCTCATATTTTACATACCTAAAAGACTAACTTTGACACCATCCTCAGAGATCTCCCTCATCGACTGCATTTCTAAATTAAGAAAAGAAACATATATTAATGGCCGACATCAATGAAGTTACTAAGGGGAAGCTGCGGAATGTTTTGCGCCTCTGTATAGTAGCATGGACAATAGTATTACTTTTTGGGGTATTCACTATATAACTGTAGTCGTACCTTTTGACATAAAACATTCTGATTACATCTAAAGAATTCTTTCCAAAATAATACAGGAGTCATAAAATTAAACAGAAAAGAGATCCAATAAGTACATAGTGCTAAATAAACTGCTAAAGTATAAAAATAAACATTTTCTATTTACTACTCTACTGCAAAGATTAACCTGAACTAATGCCACAGTCAAAGAACTAGAGTCAGCGCTATGAAATCTCAGGGCAAATGAACGAATTGTTAAATTACTGATATGCATTCATTTACTTATTCTGATCCTACTATACAGATTATTCTATTATCATTTTCCAAAACTCAATCCCTACAATGTTAGGACTCCAGAGTTTGCACCACTAATTTTTTTTACAGTGTCCACAGAACAACGCAACACACCTTGCATCACGAGGTATACGATTGCAAGCAGAATGGCGAGCATGCATACAATTGCAAGGCAGCACAGCATTGAGAACACCCTGGCCGGCCATCTTTTATTCCTCTTAGAAGTGACGACTTGTGACATAACCGTCCCGTTCTGCTCCGTGTCTGGATACAGTGGTGGGGCATCTTTGAGACTCTTTGTTGCTGAAACAGCAGCCTCGTACAAGTCAGTATCCAGGTTCCTCACCACCGCTGCTCCTTCCTCACTACTTTTTTCACCCCAGATTTGAGTTTCCTGAGACGAGGCACTGCCAGATATCACCGACTGACGACTATTGCTCCTCAGCCGCCTGGTACTGCTCCTAAAGGACATATCCATCCAGGAATCTGTAGGCATAACGAAAAATCACTGCTTTACATGCAAATGAATTATTTGAACGTCAGAACGGAATCATGGGAAATTAAGGACATTTTTGAACAACCATAGAAACATTAATGTACTTAATGTACAGGAGGGCAAAGAAAAATGTTAGAACAAGAGTC
Source organism: Spea bombifrons (assembly GCF_027358695.1). Classification (NCBI taxonomy): domain Eukaryota; kingdom Metazoa; phylum Chordata; class Amphibia; order Anura; family Pelobatidae; genus Spea; species Spea bombifrons. Next base: position 7,327,790 of record NC_071093.1, on the reverse strand, counting down.
CTAAATCAAACTAGGGTGAGAGGCTTAGATGCAGATGATGCAGACTCGAGTCCTGCACTCTCTCCACGGTTAATAAAACTTTATTCGTCTTTGATAACAGCTTGTTTACGCTCCCTATACTATGTATCATGCTACCAATAAGCGGCGTTTAGGTGTACAACGCCCGACGTGCAAACTTATTTAACCTTTTTCACCCGTGTCTTAACGCGGGATATAAAAATAGGAGCCACAGGAGCCAAACTAATGGGGTTCAGTGCAAACTCTCCATTAGCTTCAACTGCTATTTACTTTAAATCTGCTATTTGACTACGAAGAGTTATTCAAAGTTTGAAAAGCAGCCTACCCGCGGAAATCAATGAAGTGTCACTGCTGACTGTGTCACTGCTGACTGGGTCACTGATTGGTTGCTATGGTGATAAGACCACTTTCCAATATTTTAAAACGGCCATATGATAAATATAGCCTCCACAGTGGATAATGAGCTGTCTCCTTGTTAAAGCACCCGTTATAACCTGATAAAAGGAATATCGTGCAAAATCAGACCACTTGTGTGTAATCTCTAACTACGAACGCTTAGCTGTATCCCTCCACAGGGACTCGACGTGAACTACTTTTTTTCCCCTGGTTTTCCTTTTTCTGTATTTGAATCCCAACGCCTTCTTGCAAAGTACGCATGCGCAGCAAGTCTTCTTCCAGTCCCCAGATCAGTGACGCACTATAACCGCGCACAGGACAATCCGCCGCGCACAGGACAATCCGCCGCCCGCAGTCAATCGCCTCACGGAATTTGAAATGTGGACATACTTAAATCTCAATGTGCCTCAGAAGGTGGTAATGACCATGGCTGGTGTGGGTCACGTGATAAATGTCACAATCATCACAACTCGCCTGCTCGCACAAGGCGGGACAGAGCCCGCAGCTGCTGCGGAACATCCCGGTGGGTGTTTTCTAAGAAACAAAAAAAGAACCAGCCACACCAAGAAGTTCTGCAGCAACTGCGTCAGTTTTCCCGAGCTGCTCTGCGCCAATGTCAGGAGTCCCGTGTTTCCATAATAATTGCCCTCCCTGTATGTATTACGATAATAAACCGGTGACAATATAGGGAGACTCGTAAGAGACAAATACCTGGAGACTCCGAGCCGCTCAGACACCTTTCTCTCCCGCTTTCTGGTTAATTAGTACGTTTTACGGTATTAGCAGCACTGACCCCAGCTCTGGATTTTACCATAACAATAAAAATAATAATGCCTTCCCAGACATTAAGGCCAAAATGTTGCTTAGGCGCCCTCCAAAACGAAGCCTATAGCAAGCCTGCTCTTAGAACTGCTAAGCAAACTAGAGCGGCATTGGTTGGGCGCCTAATGCGACCCAGGCACGCTGGCTCCGCCCGCACGTTTTCGTCATCGCGCTCTGTCTGCCTCAGTGCCTGTGCCGATAACCAATACGGTGGGTCCTTATTGGGAGGTGGTGGAGGAGGCCGGAGAGGAGAGAGACATCATGGTGAGAAAAGAGTTTGTGTGTGCCTTTGGGGTCGCTTCGTTTTCCCTTTGTGTGGTGCCCAGGCTCAGTCAGGGGCATGCGCCATACGGCTGACGGTTCTTCTTATTAATGGCTGTCCGTACGTTGGCTCTGGGTCCCTCTGTTGTGGCCTTTGGGCTGTAGTAGGGTATGGCATTCTGCCTAGGCCACGACTTCCACAGGGCCACACTGGAGGCTTGCCTTAGTGCCCCAGATCGTTTTAATGGCCCCAGTGTTAAGAGTCTCTAAAGCACAATACGAACAACTCTGCTGTAATCTGGCCCCGTAAAATACACTTTGTGTTGGAGCCAATCAGAGGCTGGGATGTATTTCTTGTGTGATCAGTGGATGGTGGGAAGGATAAGGTTGGGGATTGGACTTCTTTTGTTTGTTTTTTTTCCAGTCTTTAGCATTTACATTTTTTACATGAAAGTTGTGCTTTTTGTATAAGCGAGTGTTCTTAGGGCTTTGGAAGGTGATTATTACTATTATATTTTATATAACGCCACAGTTTTTCTCAGCGCGTCTTACAGATCTTACATTCAAAGGGTCTGACGAAACTAGAGCTGACAGACTAAGACAAAGTAATACATTAGGTAAAGAGGGCCCGGCTCGCGAAGCTTACAATCTATGTGATTGATAGTTGGCTCTCAGTTATTTTAGGAAAGTTACTAGGTTTCCTATTTTTCCAAAGATAAAATAAATCAAGACTGAGGGCTGATTAAGGTCTGAGTGTTTACGTCAGGAATCATAGATGGGCAGAATGGTTATCTGCTGTCAAACTCTGTAATCCTCCTTTGTGCAGCGCTATGGAATTTGATGGCGCTATAAAACAGTAAATATTTTAGAGTGACTTTTGGGGTCGGAGAGGTTGCTGCTGCAGCATTATTTTTGGTCCCTATTCGTGCAAAATGTTTGGCCTCTGGGTGCAGATGCTATAAATCACAACTTGGATTATTCAACACAGAATTTGTTCATTGTGTTCACTCAAAGAATCCTTGAAATCTCCCCGTATTTACCTGCATTTCTTTTTTTTGGGAAAGGGACAGATTTTTATCCCCTTAACGAACAATGACGTGCCATGCGTTAAATAAGCTTAGAAAACCATCAAGTGTGGCTTTCTTTGCTTAAACGGTGTTGGTGTAGCGCTTTGATGTTGCAGCATTCAGCAACACAGAAGTCTGCTCCGCCGACACCGTGTGATCCCTCCCTGAAGCCTCAACATCAGCCATTTAAAATATGGTGGCAGACGCTGTATGTAGAAGAGCTTAGGAGGCGACCAAGGAAAAATTGCCATAATGTGCTAGTAGTCGGGTCATACTGATGACAGCTGAATGATACCCCTTGTCACCCAATACAGTGTATAATGTTCTCTGTTTCTAAAGGCTGTGCCCCAAACAAACCTATATTGCTTTTACCAAAGTAGGAGTGTAACTTTTTATTGCAGACCTTGTGTGATTTTTCACAGCAAAATAGTAGTAGTGTTTTGATCACAGGCTATGCAACTGCACACCCTGGATTTTTGTTGGAGCGGATTTGGATATCCGTAAAGGCAACCAAATCTTAAGATGGACAGGACCTGCCATCCCACTATAAAGTGTATTATCTGCAGATAAGACTATGTTTCTATCACTGAAAAAGACTTCTCTGATTACATCCACTTCTTTTGCCTGATGTGACCTGATTTCTACCGCACTTATCTACTACGCTCAGTGAAGGAAAACTTTCCTACATTACATCTCAATGAGGACATTGTTAAATTGAAGGGAATGAGAACTTGTTTTTGGTAGTTTTAAGTAAATAGAATAAAATTAGGCTAAAAACAGCAAAAGTGACAGTACCTATTAAAGAACAGCATGGGGGTTTGTAATAAGGGATTTCTTTTTAGGTATTTCAAGCAATATGCTAATCTCACTAAAGCGTAGAATAAATTCATTGTGGTTGAGAACGCTTGCCTTAAGTGTTATCTGTACTTTGTTTCAGTCATCTAGTGATGGTACAAATGGACCAAGTCAACCTGGACTTTTCCCTAATGGGCCTCGGTTGATGAGAGCACCTTATGTAAGTACATTTTTGGTCTTCTGTTGGTATAAACATATATAAACCTTTTCATATTAGCCAGGATACTGGACAAAACACGTTTATTGGAAATAAAATCTGGAGTAAAATATCACTGGATTGTTTAGAAAGAATGGGATCCAAATTTGAGAGTCTGAAGTTTGAGATGAAACCTTTGATGCGTTTAGTTGCAGCTGCACATTGGGTCGGCTGTATTACAAGGACTGGGGTTGTTTTCCTTTTGGCTAAAATAAATGGATGGTTGGGGATGCGATGAGCTATAGTCTGGCGTCTCTTTATGAAGCTGAGATGAGAAAAGCTGCGGTATACAATAAATGTACATATTGTGTCTGAATTTAAATTGCCATTCCCCCCTTAGATGAATCCAGTCCCACATTTTCCAGGCATGCCCCTGGCCTCTTTGGGTCCGAGAGCAGGTGTAGGACCGCATGGAATGATACCTCCCTTGATGGGACCACTTGGTGGGCATCAGATGACTCAGGTAATGCATATTTTTAATTTGGGCTTAGAAACTATGTATACTGCAGTTTTACAATTGCTTTTCTATATTTTCTACAATTTTTAATATTCTGTTGTACGTATTTCTGACTTTTTCATTGTTTTGTTACAGATGCCTACAATGATACCTCCTCTCATGTCGGGAATGATGATGACTACTCATGTTGCCCCAGGGCCGTTACCAGCTGCACTACAGGTTGTTAGATTTTGCATGGTTGATGCTCCTGTTTTATGATAAAATAATGCATCTGTACACTTAATAAGAGAAGAAATAGGTTAAGAGTTTACAATCTGATAAATGTTAAAAATTTGCCAGTATCTTTAAGAGGTTGTTTGTTAACCTATAGAGAGGGTCTCGTTGTGTGGTCAGGAGGCTCTGCGCCTTTCAGGCTAGTGTTCCATTGCCAATCTTGAACACTGCATGTGGGAAGAAAGTATTGGAAGTGTGTTCATGTCCACTAGACCCAGGCACAGTCTGAGAGAAACGCATTTAAAATAAAATAATCAACAATGCGAAAGATGTTGTGTCATCAGCACCTGAGAGACAAAAACACGCAATTTAGTTATTTCTGCCACTTTGATTTTAGGAATTTGTACTTAACTGTTTCTTGGTTTGATGTTAACTATGTTTTGTTTTGGGCAGGCCGGTGTAAACAGCATGGATCCCCAGCTAGGTATGTGTTTTTGTTTTTTGGATATATATATATTAAATATATCTGTTTTTGCATGTTGCTAAAATCTATAGTTTATGCCATCTTTACAAAATGTTTTTAATTGCAAAACATTACCAATTTGTTGGTAATTGGCACATTGTGATAGCACTACATACCCTTCCAAGCCCTTTGAAATTAAAATTTCTTCTCCCTGGCACAAGATCTATTGCAAAATCTTGATAAAAATTAAACTGCTGCTTATGGGGTGTACATTTAAATTAAAATGCTTATCTATGCAAAATGTAAAATATTATGTTTCTTACAAATGTATTGAATGTTCCATTTTTTTTTCTCCCCATAGCTCAGGCAGCTGTTACGCAGGTAGGTAATATTTTGGTTTCTAGTACTGATTGATGGTTTATCAAACGCAAATACTCATAACGTGACTGGTTCGTCAAATGTTGGATTTTTTTTTCACTGGGCACTTAACTTTCTATAAATTATCTGCACCTTCCTCCTGTCTCCTTCACTTTATCTGTTGGCATGTTGCTCTGATTAAAAGTGATTCCCTGTTTTGGATATTCATTCCAGACAAGCTGTGATATATATATATCACACACTTTCACTGTGTGATATGGATTATGTCAAGTGAGCACTGTACAGTAAGATACACTTCAAATCTAATATGCAACAGAGAAGAACTCGTTTCTCTGCTTAATATTTTGCCATTACGTGAAGCTTCTACATCTACAAACTCTCTTTTTATTAACAAAAGCAAAACACCATTAAAAGCAAGCAAAATAGGGCTTATTGCCCACTAGTGAGATGTTCCTTCTATGCTGTGGTGACAACCAGTTTCTTACCTTGAGAAATATTGAATCCTTTATTTTAAATACGATCCCTGATGAAGCATCTCACACATGGCTTGGCCTTTCCCTGCAGAATGGTCTTACCTTAAATTTCACTGAAGTCTGGGGGGCAGTAATATTTCACTATTTTTTTTTTTCCTCTTTTAGCCACCGCACCCTGTTATTACAGCACAAGCCGTTACAACTAATAGTTTAGCAAATGAAGAACAAAGTAAAACTGTAAGTAGTAGGTGTGTTTCTATTTGGTGTATCATTTTTCTCTTTGCCCCTAGTCTAAACCTGTGTTTTAATCTGACAGAAGTCTGTATGGACTGAACACAAATCCCCGGACGGAAGAACATATTATTATAATACAGAAACGAAACAGTCCACCTGGGAGAAGCCGGATGAAATGAAATCACCTGTCGAGGTAACTTCAATTTTATTGCCATTTATCATAATCAACGGACAGTCTGACAAAAGGCCGACAGCGCTGAACATATAATGGTGACCATAAAGAATTTGTCATCGGCATGCTAAATTCGCATTGGAAAACATTAATATAGACACATTTAAGCAATGTGCATTCGAACGTACAGTGATATTTGTATTTAACTTTTATTTTTCTCTCTGTCTCTTAGCAATTGTTGTCCAAATGCCCTTGGAAGGAATTTAAATCCGACTCTGGGAAACCATACTACTATAACTCTCAGACGAAAGAGTCCCGATGGGCAAAGCCCAAAGAGTTGGAAGATCTTGAGGGTAGGTGCTACCAATGGTACATGATTTAGCATCACATAATTTGTCTGCCTTTTTGAAGTGTATACAGGGGCATCTTTTCTCCAAGTCAATTAACACGATTGTTCATTTAAAACAAATATAGTTACTTTATACAGGCTGCCTGATTCACTTAAATTAGCTTCAACTGCATGGTAGGCAGTCAGCATCGTATGTTTTCATTATACAGATTTTGGGTTGCCACTCTGTAGTGCATCCATCTGCAAATGTGATGTGCAGAGCATGAATGAGTAGTCTGCAGTTTGTGCGTATTAAAACTTGAAAACAACACCAGGCTTTATGCTAAGACCTGGAGCCTTTGAAGAGAGGCTAGTATATTTTGGATGCTGCCCCATCACTTGTTTCAATCTAAAACCCCCTGGAGGGTTTTTCTGACAAAATCTCTCTGCTAAGGTTCTATTTAGTACATCACCAGTGTCTGTAATAACAATACTCCTAATAATGGCTTTTCCTTTTTTTTCCCCCCATTTCAACTCTACAGTTATGATAAAAGCTGAGGAAAACAGGTATGTAAATCCGATTTCTAATTAATGGCTGTTGTGTGTTAGTGTAGTACAGTTGTCTTTACCAGCAATTAAGTAGCAAATTATTTGCACTTTTTATGCTTCTTCAGTCACATTCTTAGTCCCACATCAGCTAAATAAATCAAGTTATTCAAGCGAATGAAATTTCACTTTTAATTTGTCCTGGTGTGATGCGGTGAGTTTTGTTGTTGGTCTGTTTTGACTGACTGCGTCTTATAATAAAAATGAACAATGGATGAGGGATTAGCTGTGAAGGAATTCGATCAATCTTGTTTTCTGGCACGGCAGACATTAAACATGTTTACATAGGCACAAACACTACATGCAAGAGGCTTATTTCTATATAACCATAGCTTACTAACTTGTTTGTTTTTGTTTGCTTGAAACCAGCGCCCCGCCGGAAGATACTGCAGCCCTCCTGTCGGCGCCTGGCACTGTTCCTGGGGAGGCTAACGGCACCCCAGTGCCCCTGGCTACCGAACTGGAGCCAATCGCTTCTGCTCCGGCAACTCCTGCCATAGACACTGAAAATACGCTTACGGATTCTACCGAAGAGCAAGCCCTGTCTATAACGTCCTCCATTCAAGAGAAGGAAGTAGAAGTCGGCAGCAGTGTTATGATTGATGAAACTTCGCAACAAGAGCCTATTGTAGAGTGAGTGTTTGCATGTGCTATACAGAAAAGACATTAAATATTAAAATATCCATAGAGCCAGTGGAGCAGTCCTAATTCACACATACTATTCAGATGATCTACATTTGAGTAGACCCTTTCTTTACATTTTGTTTCTTATGTCTTTTTTTAAATTTAGAGCGGCTCCTGTAGAGGAGAGAGAGGAGAAGATTCTAAAGAAAACCTACACTTGGAACACAAAAGAAGAAGCAAAACAAGCCTTTAAGGAGCTCCTTAAGGAAAAGGTACGTGTTTTATAGGGCCGGTTAATTGTAAGTCATTTGTTGCTGTTAAGCGGTTTAAAAAGCTTACCCTATGTCACGTGTGCAGATACTGAGTGGAAATACCAATGCTTTTTTAAACCGCTAAACTTGTACATTTAGTGCCAGTGTATATTTTGTATCATGTCACATTTATTTTACATTTCTCATTTTTTATTCTAGCATGTTCCATCCACTGCTTCTTGGGAGCAAGCTATGAAAATGGTCATTAACGATCCCAGATATAGGTATGTACAAACACCCTCTCTGCGCATTATTTCTAGTATGCTTTGGTGGTTTTGCTTGTATACAGATGCTATATAGCTGTATTTTGTGAATGCATCGTTGTAATTTACACTACTTTAAGGGATGCTAGTATATAAAAAATTTGCTTTTTATTCCCCCTTACCAAGTTTAATTTGTTGAATTCTCATTTTTCCAAAATGTTTCTGTTTAGTGCATTGGCTAAATTGAGTGAGAAAAAGCAAGCTTTTAATGCCTATAAGGTCCAAACAGAGAAAGAAGAAAAAGAAGAAGCTAGACTGAAATACAAGATTGCAAAGGAAGATTACCAAAGGTTCCTAGAAAATCACGATAGGATGACTTCTACAACTAAATACAAGTAAGTGTGTATATTATATATACATATGCTGTATATATAATGTGTGTATGGCAAATCTTATATATATTGCCTTATGTTTACTAGAAAAGCAGAACAGATGTTTGTTGAGCTAGAAGTATGGAATGCTATTTCTGAACGCGACCGTCTTGAAATCTACGAAGATGTTTTGTTCTACCTTGCAAAAAAAGAAAAGGTAATGGTTTAATCTCTCTGCCCCTTTGTTTATTAACGTTACATATGATTGAAACTAAAAATTAAGCCATGTGTCGTAACACGTACAATGCAATGTTACAATCATACATAACTTGAAATCTTATGGCAAAGTAAAATGTTTTTTTAAGACCGCTATATGTAGACGACTTCTCCGTTACTAGTGATATTTAAAGATATCGTCGGGGGGGGGTAGTGCTTATTTGGTGACTTTGTCCTACTTCCTATACGCCTAAAGATTGGGTTTTCTGATGCATACTATTGTTCCTGGTTTTCATAGGAACAAGCTAAACAGCTTAGGAAGAGAAATTGGGAAGCCTTAAAAAATATTCTGGACAACATGGCAAATGTAACATACAGCACCACATGGTCAGAGGCCCAGCAATACCTTATGGACAATCCAACTTTTGCAGAGGATGAGGAACTTCAAAGTAAGTCTGAGTATAATGATATTTTCTTTGTGGCTAGAAAGGTAATCTGCTGTGTGTGTGTGTGTGTAACGTGGGGGGCGTTTAAACCTTAATTGTGTTATGCTGACTACTTTTGTACAGTCTGCTTGTTGGTGCTTAGATGCCAATGTGTTCATACATGTTGGTTGGAGCCTTTTAGCGTTTACATCAATATACAAAAAGTTATGCCATGTGAGCTTGTTTTAGCATGAGATGGGGCAGTTCTATCTGTGGCTGTTGCACTTATTCCCTGCTAGGAACTGCCTAGCAATGATAAGATTGTTTCGTTTGAGGCGGGCCCTCCTCACCGGTTGCCTCTGTAAGCCTATTTGTTATGTTATATACTACTTGTTATGTCCTGTCTACCATTGTCTACCCATTGTACAGCGCTACGGAATTTGATGGCGCTATATAAAACAATAAATAATTATCATTACCGCTGTAAAACCCATCGTGCTGGAAGTTTAAGTGCCTGTTTTACAAGTGTATTTTCTTTTAAGACATGGATAAGGAAGATGCTCTAATATGCTTTGAAGAACACATTCGTGCTTTGGAAAAAGAAGAGGAAGAGGAGAAGCAGAAAAGTTTGCTAAGAGAAAGGAGGCGGCAGAGGAAAAACAGGGAGTCTTTTCAGGTTGTTACAGCTTTACGTTTTTACCGTACAAATCACAAATGCCAGGCAGGTACAACAAACAAATTATATATATATATATTGGTCATCCTATAATCAGGTCAGGTAAATATTACATGTTATTGACCTAATATACAATAATCCCTGGTATTTACTTTCAAATAAAATAGACTAGTAGAAACTGTCTGACTTGGCATATACATTTTTTTCTAAAGCTTTATGGTTTGTCCAGATATGTGTTTTATATGAATGAAGGTGTAGTTTTATTCAGTTGGGATTCCAAACTAAGTGTATCTGAGGGACTTGAGGAAATATTTACTCATACTACTAGCAAAAACGCTGCTATTTTTCTCTGTTATCTTTGTAATATTTTCTTTGTGGTTTTCCTTAGGTATTTCTGGATGAGTTGCACGAACACGGGCAGTTACATTCCATGTCTTCGTGGGTTGAGTTGTACCCCACCGTTAGTTCTGACATCAGATTTGCCAACATGCTTGGTCAGCCAGGTAAAGATTTCCGTTGCCAAAAAGGGTTTTCCCCACTAACTGTTCAGATCAGTGAGGCTTTGCAATCTTGCTCGTGTGTGTGTGTGTGTGTGTGTGTGTATATATATATATTTATTTATTTATTTATTATTTTTTTATTACTTTTTATTTTTATTTATATATATATATATATATATATATATATATATATATATATATATATATATATATATATATATATATATATATACACACACACACACACAGTGTGTATTTTGCAAGGGATTTCAAATGTAATACACTTGATAATTTTATGCACAATGTGTGCATCCTGCTGTATTAAAAGGATCAGCAATTGGAATCAAAGCATATTTTGGTAATTTCTTTTTGTGTCGTTATATTATTCTGGTGGCAGCAGGCACTGCTACTAATGGGTATCTCTATACACTTCCAGCATGCAAAAGCCCCCTTTACACTTCTAATATTTTTAACGATACATGCACCATGTCATTCGCACCATCGCCAAACATGCCATGTTACCAGCTAGTCTCCAATAATATTTTCTTTTCTCTAGAGAGAAGAGTTAGTTAATGGAAGTATATAGTCATACTCATTACTTTCCCATTGCAGCCCAATCATTTTCAGGTGGGTCTCAGACACACTGCAGTCTTGTATTTTTATCTATTTTAAAAGCTTCAAAAGAAATACACTGGTTGTGATTTGGGGACACTTAGGAATAAGATTCTTGTTTTTGCTATAATTGTAGGGACGCTGCATTTGCTAAATCTTATATTTAAAGCGACCTGTAATGTTTTACAGGGTCAACTGCACTAGACCTCTTCAAATTTTATGTTGAGGGTCTGAAGGCACGGTACCATGATGAAAAGAAGATAATAAAAGATATTCTAAGGGTAAGTTTTTTTTTTTTTTTTTTTTTTTTTTTTTTTTGTAATTTGTTTTTTTCTTTAACTTAGATTACATTTGTTCATGGTTTTTATGTTTTCTTATGCTCTAGGACAAAGCCTTTGTTGTTGAACTCTCTACCTCGTTTGAAGACTTTGTTTCGGTGATCAGTTCAACCAAAAGGGCCACTACATTGGATGCTGGAAATATTAAACTTGCTTTCAATGGTGTAAGTAGGAAGTCCTTTATATTTAGAGAGTGTGTAGGATACAATATCCAGTTTTTTAATGGTCTTTAGTGTGATTTGCAAGTAAGGAGCATTTTTTAACAACAAGACCTGTGTTGCTGTTACCTGTAAGTGTTTAACAAGCTGCAGGAGGGAAGTTTATTTCAAATGGGAAATTTTAGAACCAGAGGCCATTAGTCTTGGACCTCCTAGTTTGAGGTTTAGGTGCTGGGAAGTTTTATTTTTCTGAGAAGGTGGTCGATGAATGGACTAGCATCCCAGCAGAAGAGGTAGCGGCTAGTAAAGTGATGGGATTTAAACATGCAAGGGATAGGCATAGGGGCTATCCTGAGACTTGGACAAGACCAAAAACTGATTCATTTCTGAATCTCTGCACCGGGGGGGAAATAGACATATTAGATGGTTCTTATCTGCTGTCAAATTACTATATTACTATATGTTACTATATTAAAGCAACAGTTGTGTAAAAATGATGACATTGAAACCTCAATGCTGGTCTCCCTGTACCCTAGATTGTTTCAAAGTCAGCCTTTGGGGGGCTACAGAGCCCCCACTCTCTGATTATACCAGCTTGGCTAGAGCGGCATGACACAATGCTGATGGGTTCAGTCTTGAACCCAGAACAGTTGGGAAGAATGCATTTGGAGTAAGAGAATGTACGTTCCAAATGTCTGTGCCCTTGTGTGTAAGTGCTGTCGGCACGTATTGTTGGATACACAATGCATCTGTAACTAAAAAAAAAATTAAGATGGCAACTTTTCTGTGTTAAAGCTTTTGGAGAAGGCTGAGGCACGGGAACGAGAGAGAGAAAAGGAGGAAGCGCGAAAAATGAAACGGAAAGAATCTGCCTTCAAAAGTATGTTGAAGCAGGCAGCTCCTCCGGTGGAGCAGGATTCTCTCTGGGAAGAGGTAATGGACGTGAACGTACAATGCTATACAACCTTTGTTCTCGTTTTCTCATTTTTAAAAACATTATCAAAATATTAAGACTTGGCTGCATTCTAACCATTTCCCTTATGTTTATCATGATCTGTGTTAGGTTCGGGAACGGTTTGTTAAAGAGCCAGCCTTTGAAGATATCACGTTAGAATCTGAACGCAAAAGGATATTTAAAGATTTTATGTATATGCTAGAGGTAAGATCCTTCATTCTCCTGACATATCAGGTCATACTTCTATATACCCATACCCTAAAAAATGTTTTTTAATTAATAACCTGATTTAGAAGAGATAAAGTAAGTGGTGTTACATGTTGCTGCAAGTTGAAATAATACCTAATGCTGTTTCACGAGAGACCCTGAGGTCTGGGACAAGTACTAAATGATTAAATATATCATTTTTTAAAATATTTTTAATTATATATATATTATATAAAAAGCAAGAAGGGATTAGTTAGGTTGCCAGCGTAACTAATATTAGATGGCTACAAGATCCCTGTATTCATTATTATACTGGTCATCACTTCCAGTGATTGCTACTGTTACGGGTTTTTGCGGTATTCAGATTATAGTTTTATAGCTCAGATCAAAGGAGGATTCCCGGGGTGATAAACAGCTTGTGGAATAAAGTCCTAATGACTTAATGAGACAGGCTTGGATATATGCAATCTGGAGAATTAATTGTTTTTCACGTGCATTGACTGTGTAACACTTACTTAATAGCATGAATGTCAGCATCACCATTCGAAAAACAAGAGGCACTCTAAGAAATCGAAGAAACATCATCGGAAGAGATCTCGATCTCGTTCGGTAAGTGTGTACTGTGTGTCAAAGCACGCTTATTCTATACTGTTTTTTTTTTTGTTTTTTTTACAATATTTATGTTTTGTTTTTTTTTAAATATTACTAGGGATCTGAATCGGAGGAAGAGGAGGAAAACCACACAAAAAAGAAAAGGCAACGGTCAGGCTCCCGATCAGCCTCTGAACATTCCACAAGTGGAGAGTCCGGTAAGATTCACAATCTAAAAACTCCATTTCATTTGTACAGATTAGTACATGCGTTTTAGTACTAGAATGTCTTATGGGTCAGTGTCCACGCATTGGTGCTGTAAGCTGTGTATGTGATGTCTAGAGACCAAAGTAACATTTATATTTGTTTAAACAGCAAATAGTGTTAAAATAAGCAATTTCTGCAGATAAAGAAACATTAAGACACCAAGATCTAAAATGTTTTTCCTAGTTAAATTGGCATGGGCTCTAATATCTTGCTACACTGTCTTGTACAACATTTAAATGCATAATATATTCAAACAATGAATTAACAGTGTTTCAGGGCTTTTTCTTAATATGTTAAAATTAAGTTTGAGTATTTTCTTAATTTGTCCTTTCTCTCATGTTGTTTTGTAGAAAAAAGCTACAAAAAATCGAAAAAACACAAGAAGAAAAGCAAAAAGAGGAGACACAAGTCTGTACGTGGCAATTCATTTTTCTTTGTGATTTTATATTCACTTTATTCCTCTATGTTTTTTAGTTTGGTTGTCATATCTAGTGTTCATTGTGACTTTAGAATTTTATTTATTTGTTTCTCCTCTCCCACCTCAATAGAATTCACCAGAAACCGATGGTGACCGGGACCGAGACCGGGAAAAAGATAAAAAGGAAAGGGAGAGGGAGAGAGACAAAGAGAATGACAAGGATAGAGGTCGGCATAGGTCGCGCTCAAAGCAGAAATCTCCCAAAAGAAAAGGGGGCAAGGACTCTGTAAGTATTATTTATTATGGTAACTTTTAAAAATAACATTTTTACTTTGTTTCTAAGTGTTTTTAAAAAGATATTGTATTATAACACATTGTTCTGCATTATGCTGTATTTGAGTAACAGTAACTTCTAGCGCTTCCCCATTTTAGGGTGAAACTAGGTGACGTCTTGGCTCTTCTATTCATTTTTAAGGTGTCGGTATTCAAAGATAAATGTCTACATTAAAAAAAGTCTGTATTGAACATTGATATTTGCTGCTTGCAAAACCACAAGAAATTCTGTGTTTTTCCCCTGTGTTTTATCACACTATATTATGAAATGGTTTGATTAGTTTTTCTCTTGCACGTTCTGCTAGATGCAACCAGGTTTTAAACTGGTTAGATCTGCCGCTTCTGATACCACCTTCAACACCCGATGCAGTAAATACACATAGAGGGGGATTCACGAAGGGCCGAGTTAATCGGAGAATCCCTGTTGAGATGAAATTTGTTACTCAAGAGGAATCACTAAAATGTTCTACTGGATTAGAAAAAAACAACTAAAAGGGTGGAATTTTATATTTGTTACTGTAGTTCAGTGCGCACTTTTTTCCGAGCTTTCATTCTATTGTGTGTGTGCATGAATTAACGGGTGATATGCTCTTCCAGCGTCACTCTTCTGCTTCTTTCAAAGGAATCCCCTGTAGTTCCCACAAGTAAGGAGGTTTTGAAATTGCTGTTTTTACTAAAGCGTATGTTATTTCAAATATTAAAAATATATTTTATGCAAAGTATATTTCAAATGCTATTTATTCCCAATCCGTAACTTGAGTGGTCGTTAATAACTATCGTGTTGTTTTTTTTCTTCTTCTTAGCAGGGTCAGTGGGACACATCTGGAAGTGAACTAAGTGAAGGAGAATTAGAAAAGAGAAGACGGACCCTATTAAAACAACTGGATGATGATCAATAAGAACATCTTGAACCAAATACGTTTACAACATGTTCATGCATAATTTCAGATTGTAACGTGGGAATATGCTTCATGAATAAAATAAATCGGTCAAAGAGCTGCTCTATGTATAAAAACAATAGAATATGGGTGTTAGAAATCCAGATGTAAATTTAACTTTTTTTGAAGAGTTGCCTTATGAACCATTTTTTTTCTCTTTTCTTTCCAAATCCTTTGTTTTGGTTCCAGAGGCGTGTGCGATGCTTTACATGCCCCTCTGGTGCTAAAGGGGTTTACAGAATGTGCCATCAAACATTGTGAGAATCCTGTTGTCTAGAATCTGTCATTTGGCATGGGGCGGGGGGGAGCTACTGAATTGTACTTCTGATTTAAACAAAGTCCTATTTTTTTATTTGTTGAATTTTATTGGCGGCATATCCGTTCCTGCTTCGATTCATCAAGTTCATGTGGTTACACATACTTCTAATTGGAATATTTTTGTACATTTTTATGAAGTATTAAAACTGTCTTTTATTTTGTTCTAGTATTTATTTGCGCACTGGCCAGAGTATTACATCATCTAAATAAAAAAATGGGTCCAAGCGTCCATTGAAGGTTTTATAATAATCATCCATGACGGTTGGAATCACGTGACTTCTTTACTAATTTTTTTTGTATTACTCTTTCATAGCCAGCGGTGCAATGAAAAAAAAAAAAAGAACTTGTTGGCCAAATGCATTAAACGGAGTTCAGTTAGCCGGCAATCCGTATTTCAGTGATGATTGATCTGTTTTAGATAACTGTGTATATATTAAGCAAGCACAAATGATTACCCTGCATTCCTCCGTAGATTTTTTTTTTCAGTCATTTTTGTTGAAATTATTATTAAACTTCCAGAACTCTTTTTGCAATAGCCTGCGTGTGCGCCAGTTTGTGTAACTCTGTGCAGTAACCATTCTTTTCTCTTGTAACGTGTTTATTACCAGCAGTGTACGGTTACAATGCAGAACGGAAGTAAGCTCCCAAGTTGTACTTGAACCACAACTCCCATGAGTCTAAGCCACTAAGGTAAATAAATTAGGCTTAATTTGGGCTTCTATTTATGGGAAAGTTGTGTGAATGTTAAAATTATGTCCACTATCAATATATGTATTGTATGTCTACAAATCAAATGATAAGGTTTGGTTTCTTACAAAACCGGAAGCCCTCTGAAAAAATGTCTTTGCTGTCCGGCGGGTCAATGGGGCAACAGAGATCCATAGACAAAGCTGGGGTGGGGTGGGGGTAATCATGCAAACAGTTTTTGGTCCTTAAAGCTGCATGAAAGTTTTAACAGCTGGCAGGATGTCGGCACATAACCAAGTATTCAAGTTAAAAGGAATTATTATATAATAATGTAATATACAAGCCATCCCTGTATAGCGCATACTGTTCTACGGCCTGGGATAGAATGTCCTTGATGCTTTCCTGCAACGCAGGCTTCTTATGGTGCTCTCTATTCATGTTCTTCCCTGGTTTGAATAATGCTGATCGTTATGTCCTGTCTACCCTTTGTACATCGTAACGGAATTTCATGGCGCTATATAAAATAATAAATAATAATTAGATAATGTATTTCAAAGTGTGCCGTGTTGACACAGATTAAAATTTTCCTGGGGTAAAATGAATGATTAAAATTAGAAGAAGTAACGCAGGGGCATCTCTTTAACCGATCTGCTAGTTTCACAATTACGAAACAAAAAGCACAGCCAATAGATTTAAATAAATTAATTAGATGACGCTAAAAGTCGGTTAGGTGGTTGTTCGTTACTCTTCGAGTTTTGGTAACCCGGCAGCAGATAATTAAGAACAGATTTCTCTTAATTTTGTAAAACAAGGAAGCCAAAATAATGGAAATAATACCGAGTAGTAGTGTAAATAGTTTATTTGATCATATGCAGAGGACAGACCAGAAAAGTAGCATGTGCCATTTCTAATATTACTAAGAAGCGGAGTACGACGCAGGAGAAAACATGCCAACATTTTTGACATTCCAGCAACTAAATTACTCTGGTTCTCCAATTGTTTTTTTTTTCCTTTGAAACTAATTTCATATTTTTTTGATAAATTCTGGTAAAATGTCTACCTATGCAAAAATGACTAATAAAATATTGAATTAAATTATGAACAAATATTGGCATGTTCTCCCTGGATGTGTAAAGAACACATTTGTGCAATTGTAACAGTTATTGGCAGTTGTACAGAAAAACAAAAATGTTCTGTAAAAGTTTAGGAAATGTCTATGCAGTGAATTTTATCCCCAAAACTACTCTTTTAGTTAAATATATAAAAAAAAACCCTATAAGTTAAAATAACATTCAGATTGTATAGCACAGGCTGATGCATTTTTTTAAACAATATTTACAGTATTACTCAGCGGCTAAATTGGGAATTAAGTATAAAAAAACAAAAAAAACATAAAAAAACTGCACCGACTTTGTAGCAAAATATCTGTACATTTAAAAACAGATTATCATAAAACTACACATTATTTCAAGGAGATCAGAAGAGAAACATCACCAGTGGTTCACTTAAACAAAAATTAAGTACAAGAAACACATGGGCAGGTTTAGCAAAAAAATTAGTGCAAAAATATATCTAAATATCACTTTTTGCACATGCCTTTTTTTTTAACTTTTTTACATTGGAAAACAGGTGGGAAAATGTCCTTGGTTCATCTGGTTACTTTATTGCCCATTGCGAAAACCGAAGTAAAAAAAATCTAGTTAATCTCCTTCAAACTGGTTAAATACTATACAATATTTTTTACAATGAACATATTACATTGCTTTCGGGTTAGTAAAGCAGGAAAGCGACTGCATTGTCCTCAAAACAAAAAATAAAAAATTTAAAAAATTGTTGGAATATTCAGTGAGGTTAAAATTGGTTTGGCGTCCGGGATTATTGGGTAGATTATAAAGTACATTAAATAGTAATCGTTGATATTGTCATGTAGTGGTATATTTTTAACAACAAATGCTTCACGAGATTTAATTTCCAAATTAACCTTCTAAATTTGTAATTGAAGTAAATAAGATGAAACCGGAAGTCGTTCACAGTGACATGGAAAGTCTGGATGGAATATTGTAAAAAAAAAAAAAAAAAAAAAAGACAAAGTGGAACTGAATCTTAAATCAATATTGTAATGGGATTATCACGCCTAATACTGTTAGTCTTACTAGAGATGTTAATTATTTAGTGCTATTTGTTAATTATGAACAAATCCTCCCATTTAATCTTAATCCCAACAAGATATTTTGGGGTGTGCATGGAAACAATATTTTGTTTAAAGGTGCAGTTTTATTTTATATCGATTCCTTCACACACAGCACAAGCCCTTTGGGTATTAAACCGTTAAGCGCGATATAAGCACGATACGAGCGGTTCTGCAAGGCCGGTGCGCTCAGTTGTCGGAAGAGATTCCATTAAAATCCCACAGCAGGTCATCAACAAGAATTCGTTATTTAAAGACCGAAAAGACACCAACGTCGGCCGTTAATAACCACCCCTTTCGCGAGTAACAAAAAAAAGTCATGTGTCATTTACATTTTGGTTAAAAATACTGAGTAACGTATTGGTGTAAAGACATACCCGATCAAATCAAGTCCTATTGCTTTGATAAATTTGAGCGGGTACTTTAAATTTAGGCACTTGTTAGCTACAGCTGAATAGGTATCAGTGGGAGTGAAGATCCCAACGCGTTTTGAACATTAAATGCAATTCGTATAGTTCTGAGCGTTACGCTTCGAAGGCGAAATGCATCGCTTACAAAAAAAAAAGCTTCAGTCAATGGTGGCTTTGTGGCCCACAGAGATCTCCGATTCACGGGGAATATCTCCGAGTCATATGGGGATTTCAGCACCATTAAGACAGCGCATGTTCTGGTCGTCGAAACGCTTCCTGACGCTTCTCCTCACCGCATCGGCTCTTCTGTACGGCTGGTTTCTAAGATCTGGGACAGGACAAAAAAAAGTCACCAGCAGTTCTTTTGTTTTTTGTTATATTCGACAGAAATGAGGAAAGGTCCTGCTGGCAGCCAATCAAAGCAGCTTGTAAGCAAAGAATAGAATGCAGCCCTCACAATATTCTCTGTGCTGGTTATCGGATAACAGTCTATGGAATACTAGAGGACCAATAAGACCAGGGATGCATTATGTTTCTGATACCTGGCCAATTAATGTGACTTATTAGCATGTGATGACGCTATAGCCCTATACTAAAGGTGCCAATAGTTACCGGCGTCATACTGGATGAAATTGTTGGGTTAAAATTGAATAAAATAAACTTGAAAAGATCAGCGGTGTTATGTAATTATAAGTCAGGAATTTGTAATCGAGGTTGTCTTTAAATGGTGTTAAGGTTAGAAGTGATACTTGCTCAGCGGAGTAACCGCCAAGAACTCTGCGTGGGGCTCTGCCTTAAGATGCCCGGCAGCTCCTAAGTTTTCTCTCTAACAGCAATCTGCACAGTGGATCGAGTCATTAGAAGTCAGCGACTCCTGGTGACTTCACAGGGTTAAGTCCTGGGACTCCAGTCCTGGAGGTGTGGCTAAAATCAAGAGGTGGGGCTAACCAGAGACTTTAAATGGGAGGGCAGAAGTGGGGGGAATCTGGGGACCCAAAGCCACTCCCCCCTGCCCAGATGGTGAAAATAACAACCAAAGTCACCCAGAGACTCCAGGTAAATCCAAACATGTTCCCATGTATGTGGATCCAAACATGTTCCCTATCTACCACAGCACAGCGCTGTCGCATATGGTGGCGCTATATAAATAAATAAATAATAATAATAAATATAAGGAATAATAGCAGCACACATTTTGTGCTTTCTGAATTAGTGTCAATAGGCCACAAAATTTACATATTTTGAGAAATGTGATAATTTATCACCACAAGATAGTTTTGTGACAACTTTTAAGTGAAGCTCAGTTATAAAAAGTTGACAGGTCCATATTGAACCATTTTGTCAATAATATGAATTATAATTATAATTTTTTTTAACATTTCCCCTGTAATAATAATAATACTAATAATAATAATAATTATTATTATTATTTATTTTCAAGAGCATTTTCCTTTGTAATGCTTTTGATTTTATTGCTGTTAGGTGAAAACTTTTAACCATTTGAGTGCTCGAGGAGTGAATAGTGCATTTATATGCGTCCCACTGTTTACCTAATGGGGCAGATGGCTTAATCAGGCGCCTTGGACACTATCAATAATTTGAAATTTTGTATTAGTTGCTGGTCTGGCGAATACAGAGAGAGGAGGAAACCAAGTAAAAAATGATGCTTGCCAGCTCTGTGTATCCTCCACCACCGGTGTGCTAGAAGAATTCCTTACCCTCGAGTGAACATTTGGAAATTTAGTGATATTATTCTTCTTTAGGGCTAAACGGGAAAAAAACACAAAATGATGGTTAAATGAATAAAATAAAGAGTATGGTTTGGGATTGAAGGGTATCTGAGCTCGACAATCGGTTCCTAGGCTGTGTTAGGCATTTCAGCAGGAAGAGAGGCAGGAAGTTGGAGGCTAGCAGGGGGAGGAGTTAGGCTCTGCGAGGGAGGGGACAAGATGGCCACCCTCTGTAACACATCAAGAGTTTTTATTATCTGCTAAAACAATTTATAGATTATGAAGGCAAGCTGCTTTGAAGATTGGCCCCAGAAAGATAATTAATACAGCAATTAACACGAAACAAAGAAGATGATTATTCAAAAGACATTTCACTGAGTCTACAAAGATGCCTTCCTAAATAACCCATAAAAAAATTAGAAAAAACTGAAAAAGTAAAAAAACTCACCAAACGCTGCAATACGGCAGGGGTTAAAATGAAAAATATTCTAGATTTGGAGCAAAGTGCTTTCCGTATTGTAGGTTTGTTGTGTGTTTTTATTTGATAAGTGAGGTAAACAGTCACTGTTAAATAGCAGTGGTTTGTAAAAGTGAATATTTTTTTCCAGTTCCATTACAATCCATTACTGTGTTTAATGATAGATAATTGTCCAATGAGAACATTACACGGACTTTAATAATTTAATAATTTCAATTATCCGCACTGTTACCAAAAAAAAATATATTTAATCAACAGATTATTAATTAATTCATATAACATTTTTACTATGTTTGTGATAAATTCACTTACAGTTTCTGACCATTATTGGGAATATGAGTACTAAAAGCTTAAAATCTACGAAAATGAAAAAAATGAAAAAATCCCACGAATATATGGATGACCCCCTTTACTTCAGAGAGGTAATGATTAACGCATATGCAGAACTAGTTAACATTTGTTGTAGTTTATATATGTATGATTCTAAATTAAAGTAGAATGTAGCTGTTTCTACATTACGTTTGCTATTCTTCAATCATACATTATGTCTTACGTTGCGATGTTGCTGGTATAATTATTTAACTCATCTTCTAATTCTGCTAAATAATAATTTTAGGACGAAATCTATTGTTCCTGAATCCAGCGGAAATCGTTATCTACATGGCGCGAATAGCATAAATGCCGCAATCAGGTCAGGATGTCGTAAATGTATTTTAGAGGAATTGTAAAAGAAACCACATTGTCTTGGAACTGAAAAAAAAAGATCTTTTGGGTGAAACACGAAATCCATGCTCAGAATTCAGCTTTTTCATGCCAATAGCAACCATGCAGGTGTCAGTTGGAAGATAAAGGAAGGCATTTAAAATGAGATGATGAACAATGGAGTATGAGTAGAAAAAAACCTTCTTCTAAATTGATCCTTTAAATCCTTTAAGTGTCACAGGTTTATTAAAAATAAAACCCCGTAAAGGGGTTGGAAAAGGCTAGTAATCCAATTTCCGTGGTCTACATCGCCGTGGAGAGTTTTCCACCTCTTTACTAATCCTGTTGACACCCCAAGGCTTAGTGGAACAATCTATAGTATTTTATGAACCATACATAATGTATCATAAATGAGAAATATGACATAAAATATTATATTTATGATGCTACGGATATGAGGATGGCCAAATGTCTCATGCAGAACCCGCGGATACGAGGCGGATGAGGGAAGGTGGAGGGATGTCTATGCGACGGCATGCAACGAGAGGTCCCATGTGGACAGCAGGCAACTTAATCCACTCTGCGGTGGTCGCTGAAGATGGAGAAATATTTGGAAGACCTACGGAAACCTTTTGTTTAAGAGCATCGGGTGTGAAAGAGTAATATTTTAGTAATGGAATTCCTCAGTGAGAACTGGGTCGCAGAAAAACCGGGAGCTGCGCTTGGCCGTTCGGGCGGTAAATGGCACTGTCTTCAGCACTGCGTAGAAAATAACAGCCAGACAAGACAAAGAGAATACCATAAGAAGCAGGGATCTACCCAGTTAGTACATTGTTAGTGCTCTGGTTACTTCAGGTTGGCTTTAAACATTTTGAATTAAATAAAAAAAAAAAAAAAAAAATAATAAAAACTAATTCTGGAACATTTAATGTTCTGCAGTCATTCAATTATTCAATAATTGTATATGAACAGACCAATATTTATTTAGAAACCGTTTAATGGTCCTGCTCGTTTACATATTTATTATCATTTTTGTAATTATTCATTTCTTAATTTTATTACACTTTTGTTTTTCACTCTTCATATTAACCATTAAACCTTTTTTTAATGGCAAAATATTGATTATTGGTTTTATATATATTTATAATGAAGAATGAAATAAAAACTCAGTAGGTCTGTGAACAGCTGAAAAATATTATTAAATATACTAAAACATATTTAAAGCCACCACAGTAAATCATTTTTTTGCAAATCTTGGTTACTAGCAAGAGAAAAGCAGCGGGTATCGGGGTTCTCCGAAACGGCACATTCAGAAACAGTTGTCATTAGCGGCGGAACGCGCCGGGGTTACGAAATTATTTACTAACACAACTTTTCTCATGAACGGAACACAAACTGTATACGGAATTTGTTGTAAGGAGCATGTGTCCTTCTCTCCCTTCTCTCATATGTCTAGTTTTTATTGACTTAATTTTTCCAGTTATTAGTGCATACGCTATATATAAAAAAAAAGGATTCATACTCATAGTGTGATATAAAAAATAATGCCGTCTTACATTTGGAGCAAAATCAATAAATAATCACTGCACATATTTAGTGACTTAAAATAACTGGGTAAAATATGAAATTATTTAATATTCAGTTTTGGTATATTCTGATTTAGTTTTTTTGTTGTTTTTTTCTGTGATAGCCATGTCTGCCAGTGAATGTCCATTTGAAAAACTTCTTGTTAGTTAACCCGACAAAAGCAAGTTTGGCATTAGAAAGCAGTCCTGATTAGCCAGCAGGCTTAGCCAGTCGGCGTTTGCGTTAGGCTGGGTAAGTTTGCTCGGTAAGTTCTAGTTCAGTAACGAAGCCTGAGTGGGGCCGGGGGAAAAAAGTCTAGATGGCGGCAAGTAGCTCAGAAGCATTGAAAAGATCTTCTCTAGAGACCTAGGCTTGGGAGCAGCAATGAAGCAAAAGAACCTGTACCTGACCGAAAGCCTTGGTGTACGGACAAAGCTGGCGTGGTGCACGAGAGTCGTACATTGGTGGCGGTAGGTAACTTTATTACCCTATATATCATATGGCACATTGGAACTATACATGAAATGTTACCTATATATGACGGAACAAATTATCCTACCCAGCCACAATGTCAATGTATCAAGCGCTAAAATGTGTCTGCCAGAATATAAACAAAGTCATAGACGTTTCCATCTATAATGTGAGCTCTAAAGCTTCCCTGTTCTATGAAAATGCTGCTTATTGAAGAAGTTAGTACTGGGGGGTACTTTTTCCCCAGGTGGCAATAGATCTGCATTGAGGCGGCAGTAACCCGCTGCATACTAAAGAAGCTGAAATCCTTTTAAAATCGGAGGTTTTGTGCAATATTTATTAATCTTTCAATGTCCCGAGGCAATCCACATGGCCCTTTACTCTGTGGGAATGCGTCCTGTTCCTTTTTTATCTTCTATATACATTTTTCAGACACATGTTCAGTGTATAGGTCGTGTAAAGTGTTAGCTCTGAGACCAACGCTCTTACCTGTGATAATGTCTTCGATGGCTCCATCCTTCCCCTCGTAGACATGCCGGTTATCTTTAACTTGTCGCCTTCTTAGTTCCGCAATTAACTCTTGCTGCTGCCTCTTGGATTTATGTGAAGGGGACTGAAAGAGCAGAAAAAAGGAGAATATAGCAACATCTGCATGAATCAAGAGCTCTCCAAATGCAAGAGGGGCAAGTAATGAAAGCGAAGCCATGTAAATCATGGCAACCATATGACTATAGGACTCTCACACAACTAGATGCCCTGTGATACCCCCGTGTTCTACGTACCCTTAAAGTTACCCGAGGTATTAACAGACTAATATATATATATATATATATATATATATATATATATATATATATATATATATATATATATATATATATATAGAATTAACCCCTTAAAGACAATGGGTTGTCCTTAAACCCATTAAGAACAATGTACTGTGAGCCTGTAACCATTAAGGGGTTAATACATTCTCATCTAAATTGTTATCTACGCCTCCTCTATTATACCAAAGGATGCACAAGATGTATATGCACCCCAGCTGAGAGACCATCTTTCCTAATGTGACAAGTTGATTCCTTTGAAGCTGAGGGCCCTACTGATCCCGCCAGATGACCCAACAATAAAGTAGCATGTACAAAACAAAAATGATCCCGTACTGGAGGAAACGCACAGGGGAAACCTGCAACATCTTACGGAAGTAGAAGAAAATGCGGTGACTTAAATGTTCAAACTAAAGCTACAGAGCATGCCCTCGATTGTGGTGTTACACAAAATATATAAACAATGTCAATAGATGGGCAACCTTTTGGTCCTGTTGCTCCATCATGGCCTCTTGTTCAAGGAGTTTTTCCATTAGAGCTTGCTCCTGTTTTTTCCTCTGCTCGTTCTCCTCGTCGGCTGCCTGTGACATGAAAAATACAGCGACGAAATTATAACGTATTAAAAGCCAAACGCAAGTCATAACACAGGATGAGTCTGTGCATGTAAACATTTACAAAAACATGAGCAGCGTGCAACGTAAAGCAAGGAGCGCTCATCTTTACTTAAGGGGTAGATTAGGTGTATGTGGGGGTCCACAGCTGCACCCAATGAGCCTGTGTAGACAATAGCAGCGCCCTCTAGAGGTTAAAATGTGCAACGTCTGTTTTTGGCCTATGTGGTTTTATCTACAGCTATTATTATTATTATATTTTATTTATATAGCACCAACAATGTACGCAGCGCTTCATCTATCTATCTATCTATCTATCCATTTATCAATTTATCAATTTAGTGAAAAAATGCGCTTTCACCAACCTTATAAGCTTTCACAAATCTGACGAAAACTGGAAAGAAAACTGATGGTGGAGTGGTTTTGGGATTTTCGCCAAAATACTTCACTGCATCATCAAAGGCATCCTGCAAGAAAAAACAGAGTGGTTACAGCTCTAGAAGCCAAGTTCTCAGGATGATATCCCTAGCTCGACTGAGGCTTTAAACAGATAGACAAGCATGTATCTGCACACACGTGTCCTTTGCAATACAGTCATTCATGTGTTGGTTCTGCTATAGAGCTGAGGTTTTGATAAAGCCAAAGTCCAACCAAAATTACCTGGGAAATTTTTGCATCGTCTTGCAATTTTTTGAGCCTCCCTTCATTATTTTGAATGAATTCTTTCAACATGATATTGTGGTCGTGCATTGTGAATTCCCGTTTCGTCAGGTCCATTCCTCTCTGCAACTCCTTTACATCCAAGAGGACATTTTCCAGAGAAACTGTAAAACATTTAAAAAAAAGGAAACCAGTTCACAAAAATTAGCCGACACATGACATTATATAATTACATTTTATTACATGCTGTTTTCTTCTTCTTTTATTGTAGTAACTGCAATACCCCCCTTTACCAGTTGGTGGTGCTGAAGCTACACGATCCTGGTATGTTTATTTGTCTTATTAGAATGTGTTATTGAGTGTATCACATGGCATGGAATACAAGTGATTGAAAACAGAAAACAGTAGCAGGACTCAGACAGTGGGGTCCGTGTCTTTAACTTTATACTGGGTTTAGTGTCGTCCGGCAGACAGACGGACATACCTGCTTTTCTAACAGTTGTAAGTGTGCTTAAGAATGCTTCATGCTTTTAGTAGAGGCTTCCACAAGAAGAAGGACAATGAGACAATCTCATTTTCTAATCTCCAATAATTAAATAACTTTTTGGGGGGTAGACTGTGCATTTAAGTTAATACAAAGCTCAGAAATTAAGAATCTGTTTATTACCAGCTGTCCCAAGCTATTACTTTTCCCTGGATTGTCTTAAACCGAGAGCTAAATTCTACTTCAGTAACGTGGTGTTTTGATTGAAACATATCTATCATTGTCAAAATAAAAATAACAGATATTACCTGCTGCGGCTTTCTCCACGTAATGAAGCTCGTTGTAGAAAAGTGCTACTTGTGAATATTTTTCTCGTACTACGTTGGAAATATAGTGCAAGAGCGTTTGTTTTCTGTCCGTGGACTTGGTATCCAAAAGCTGGAAGATAATATACAAGAAAGCTCATGTATTGTTTGCAAATATCCGTCTCCTTGGGTATTATTTTTGCCAAGCTTCCTCTGCCCTTCTTAGCTATCAGCTTTAACTCTTTCAAGTTCTCCCAGCGATCAGTCTTAAGACGCATCTACCCCCATCTGTAACAAGTCAATGACCCCACTGGCTTCTTACTGCGGCGTATCACAATAACACAAACCGATACTGGCGCGATATTACGATATCCCTAGAAGGTAGATTTGTGATTCTAATGTACAGAAAGAAGAACCCCCATGGGAAAGGATTAAGAATCCAAGCAGTGCATCGGGAGAGTCATGCAAAGGGTTAAATGCTTTATTGCGTTCTTCACACTTGAATTTGGTGATAATCCTTTAGTAGTCGGAAAAGTCCTTACCAAGTCCAGACTCTGAAGCTTAAATCCGTAGACAGCACCCCGCTTACTGCTGTTCATGTAGTTTCCGAGGGCCAATATTATCTACAATGAAATAATATGAGAATAGTGTTATCTGCCACATCGAAGTATTCCCTGCCACCCATCGTACAATAAACAGGCAAGTACTTACCTCCAGTATTTTCTTCAGCTTTTGAGATGACTTAATTGAAACCGACGCAGCGATTATTGCATGAAGTTGCTACGGTTACAAAAGAAAACGTTAATAGATTTCTTCCCAAATTAATTATTTATTAAAAAGGGAGACCGTAAAACTCTAACAAACTTCAAAACTTAAAAGAGCAATTATTTTAATGGAAGCTATCGTTCAATTAGCGCTAAAAGGAATATCCTTCAAATATATTGTATTTAAATGTCTTGTTGAAACCACTGCATCCTCCGTATCATGGCTCGATAAGACCAAAGCTGCGCTTTATATTTAATTTGATAAAAATTATAAGATTAGGCACCAATGACATTTTATGACTGCCTTCCCAACATCGTTGAACATATATTTGGCTTACTGGTGTCAACATCTGAACGCTCTCTGAGAAGTTCCCGATGAATGCCATAATGGTCATTTTTTGCATCAATCTTTCTATCTTGCTAAACTGGAGCATAAATCGGTCTTCATCGGTCAAATTGTCCAGAGGTTTCTTCTCTCGCTCATATTGCCTCAGGACTTTCACTTCACCCTCCGTAGGCATAAACCTCATTAAACACTCAACAAAATCCACCGGCAAAGTTTTCAGATCAAATCTATAAAAAAAGGAGGAAAAATGACAATAAGATGGCATCTACTCTACGATCAGAATAGCTGCTATATATGAATCAGAGAGTTTCGGGATAGAAACAATCAAGTCCGTACAGAAGTGTGCCATAAACATATTGTTTAATGTATGCATTATTTTCTACTCTGTTTTTGGGGCTGGGTTGACGTTATCAATGAGGAGCAATCACCAAGCAAACCAATGGAATGTTACTGGTTCCTCCACATTTTGGAATGGCCCACTTTTTCCCACCAGCGCTTGCCGATTATCAGCTTGGGGAACAACAGGCAGACAACCCGATATATTTTGAGGACAACCTGTCTGGAGATGTATTTCCAGGACATTTTCTGCAGCCCTGGTAGAGGTCCATGTGTGCTCCTCAAGATGCATCAGATGTTACTGGACAGGGAGACACCATGAAGCAGCCAAGAAACCTACATTTATACTGCTGAGTATCGGCATTGGAGTAGGTGTATATATCAAAAATAATCATTGCTTATTGATCATTTCAAGCAAAATAATTAGGTGTTTTTTATTGTAAAAACCTAATTTTATATGTTTAGCAGCCTGCAAATCGCTCATGTAAATTCATGGCTACTTTGATACAAATACAAGGTAAACCCTTAAACAACGGGAGATTCTAAGGTAAACTAAGCTTTTCCCCATTGTTTTGCTGAAACAATGAAAATATCAGCCGTCAGGCAGAATTGAGTGTCGGATCTTTTTTTTTAGAGACGCAATGTCTGCAGGAAGAACATATTTCACTGAGCGGCATAACCTTCTGCTGATATTAATTTTCATGTTCAAAACAATGGAGAAGAATTATTGATTTTTGAACCGTCCTCTCTCATAACAAAGAGACTACGGCGATTCATCTATATTTGAGAATATCCGCAGCCCGGAGTGCGAAGAACAGAAAAGTCTGTTAAGTCCCATGAGATTCCCAATATTTTTCTCCTTGAGCATAAATTCCAGCGCCGTGTACAGTAATGTAGGTTAGAATTGACAAAAACCTGTTTTATCTCATTTTTGGGGGGATTTTTTCTGCAGACCTGAAAGCTGCTATTGCTGCCTGGGATATTTTGGGTGACTTTTATGCTCAAACACCACACCGAGCTGACCCTTTATGGCAATGCTAATGAAGTCTGTTGCTCCATTGAGTTTCATTAGTCAAAGTGTCTGACTGGGTAATTAAGACCGAGGTACTCTATTTTATTTAGCACAGGCAGTATAATAAGGAATCATGCAAAACCTAGAACTGTTTTAAAAACATATTTTTAATCTTATAATAGTAATAAAAAAACAGTGAAGTGGAAATATGTTGTTATAAAAAGTTGATATTAGGGATATTAGGTAATTTTAGATTGATTAGGTATGGAGAGGCTAAAATTACATTTATAAAAGGCATGTTTACATATATTCTATGGGTTCTATAAAGAGCCTGCAAGATAATAAGCATTATTTCCAGGGCCAGGCATTGTACTTACAGCTGAATAGCTCTGCAGATCTCGTCCGCCGTCTTGCCAGCTTTTCTCAGGGTGATGGCGAGATTTTTTGCTCTGTTTGCTTCCAGTAGCGTCACTTTATTAGACCCTTTGGGCGCGACCTTTTGCTTGGTGGAAGAGACGTCAATAGATGGTCCTTGGGCTTTTGTCTTGAAAATCTCTTCAAATTCATCAACATTTAAATCCTAAAGTGAAAAAAAAAAAAAGAATATCACAGAATTAACAGATTTTATAATATATATATATTGAAATAAAGAAAAATCTGAGAGCATAATTGGTCAGAATTATTTCTATTTACTAAAGAATATTTTCCCTTTTTTTACCTGATTTTATAATAAAAAAAGTTGCAAAACAAACATATTACCTCCAATATCCTTTCATCGTCGATTTCGTTAAACACGGTTCCGTTGATCTGGTTGGGCTTCAAGGCGACCCAGTTGAACACCGGCATTCGGAATTTCGTCTTGATCGGCTTCTTAATTTTCACGGCTGGATTGTTTTAAAATCAAAAGTATGAATGCAAAGAGCTTTTTTTTTTTTGCAAACAGATAAAACTAAATACTAAAAACATAGCATGCAAAAAAAAAAAAAAGTAAGAAGAATAAAAAGAAACAGATAAAAAAACTGAATAATTGTAATTTCTCTATTTTGTTTTTTTGCGTGATATTTGGAAAGCTAGCGGTTGGCTAACCCGGATCGAGACCATACAGGAGACATGTACAATTATCACAGCTTTATATATATATATATATATATATATATCTATATATATATGTATATATATATATATATGGGCAGAACTATGTATTTTTTACAATAGGTCATTCGCTGTAGAAGGACTCTTTTAAGCTGATACTTGCTTGGCACCCTGCACTAAATGATGCGGTAAAAGAGTGAATGAAAGGTGTTTGCATTGAGCACAGGTTTGGCTAACAAACTAAAAAATAATAATCTGGACACGCATAAAAACAAAAACACAAAACAAGGAGAACCTACAGAAAAGTTTGATGGGGCCATCTAGCGGAAGCACAAAAACAAAGAAAGAATCGTTGTTATTTACACATTAATTCAAACAAACATCAACGATAATGCAAAATCACTCCAATTAAAGTAGCATGAGAGTGCATGACGCCAATTAAAGTAGAACCTTCACTATTTTAGCATAACTAAGTTCATTTATGACAACTAATTCTGTCTTGTGATTTGGGTTTGCCAATCCATGTAACTGTTTTGGAGGTATTTGCTTTAACCCCTTAAGGACAATGGGCGGGCCCTAAACCCATTGAAAACAATGCATTTTGAGCCTGTACATGTAATTCTGTTCTTATTAAAAAATACCTGTATTTGGCACAATAAAAAGTGTTAAAATGGGCTCTTTTAATTATGATCGCCTCAGTTCTCAAGCATGTTCTGCTGGGCAATGCTAAACTAAAATCATCCCTGCTGATGTCTCATGATAACCACGCAACGGCCTGTCCGTCACAGATAACTTATGTTCTTTACCTATGTCATAGAACTGTTCACACGTATCTACAAGTTGTATTCTTACTCACAGGAAAGGCTATCAGCTTTTATAAGAGTGCAATATGAAGTTCTAACAAGCTGACTCAGTTCCACCTACTTCCTGCGAGGATATGCAATAATGTTGGCAACAAATAACTAAAGTTGAGGTCACTGAAGTTCAAGGTTCTATCTCAATATCACTTGAATGAAACAAAGCAGCTGGTTGCACATTTTATTTGCCCTCAAATGAACTCCTTAACCCAACAGATAGCCGGAAGCTTTGCATAGCCAGACGACGTTGGACTCGATAGTACCTGCAAGTCCTGAGTTGAAGATGACCGTGGGTGAAGCTGTTCCTGGGAGAGGGGGAGCACCTGGCGGAGGAGGGGGTGGAGGAATTGGGGGCTCTGCAGTTGGACCTGGAAGAGGAGGTGGGGGTGGAGGAGGTGGAGGTGGTGGAGGCGGTGGTGGCTGGGGTGGTGTTGAACTGGGACCATTTTGCACTGCAAAAAAAAAAAAGCATTAATGTTTTACAAGGTTAGCACATCCTGGTTTCCAAATTTGGTGTAAATTCCATACAGCAAGATAAATATTATCTACAGGTCTTATTCATCCTCATATGTTTAATACCTTAAATTACCAAAAGCCAATATTTGACCAGTCGACTATTTTGTATGAATTAGAATAGAATTAGATGTCACAAATCTACCGACAGTTAAATAACATACACATCCCAAGAATATATTTCTTACCTGTCCCAGATCCAGAAGGTAATGGAGGTGGAGGTGGCGGCAGAGTGCCTGAAGATACACCTTCGGGAACTCCTGACGTACTCGAAGCACCGCCTGGTGCCGGAAGTCCACAAACTGAGATATTAACACCAGAAGCTGTTCCAGACGTCACCTCTGTACCTGGCGGCACAGTTCCTGAGGTTACCAGTGGCATAATGGAAATATCTCCATCCCCCTTCTTTTGGATTTTTATTGTGCCTTGCTTTTCTAATTCATGGATCTTCCTCTCCAGAGTAGACTGTCTCTGTATTGCTTCCTCCTTCTCCTTAACCATTTTTCTTAATGTGTTCACCTGTGTATTGGCATCTTTACAAACTTCCTACAAAAAGATCAAAACACAAAGACAACATGTATGAACACCAGTGGGACCAACAAATAACACAATATTGATGACAATGTAACGAAATAAACATGGGAAGCCACGTCTCTCTTGTCTACTCCTTGAGTGGTTCTATCAACATTTCCTCCTTAGCCTCTTAGTCGTATCATGTGCCCTTACAGTAAAAAATGTCATCTATAAACCACTCCAAAAGGTGGGATCACTGAGGAATGTAGTTGTTCATTACACCAGTGGTTCATTTTTATAGTTTTTATATGTAAATAACATTAGGAATTAACATTTGAGAACCCAATTTTTTTTTTTTTGGACCAGTAACTTTAACTTTAACGGAATGATATAGTACAAAGATAAACGTTTGTTTGTTAAATAATACAGCTACAAGACTGCAGAGACTCATTTCAAATACACGTGTTAACCAGTAGTTAGAGAGCAATGTGTATTATTACATAAAGAAATGGGCAAATTCCTTTTTGGAAACATATAAATGTGAGATGAAGCCATCTATTGGTTCTTAAAAAGTGATCCTTAGAAACATGGAAATGTAACAAAGAAGATGTTCAATAGGAACTTTGGGTTAGTAAATTCGTTTGTAGCGACTAATATATGTTAATAATGCAGGTACACATGGTATAGCTTATTAATAGCGAGTGAGCTGTAAGAACACGAGGGCTGTATGACAGCTTGAGTTCCAGCGCTGGTGCTGCCTTAGTTCTGCCTGAAGAATCATATCCACGCGCATATTAGATTACGAGTTACAGGCGGAGATATAACAAAGAAAAGTATCATATATTACAGATATGCCATCATTCTACAGACACACGTACTCTCGCCAGTTCCAGTTCTTTATGTCTCTGCATAAGCTGCTTTTCCAGTTCTACGATTTTTGACATAGCTTCATTTTCTGTGTCTTGCAGCTTTTCAGACAACTGTAAAATAAGACAGGTTATTCATTATTTATTTCCCCCAAAAAAATATTTGTAGGTATGTGAAAGGAGGAACAATGTTATGAATCACATAGCTATGGCTATGGCTATAAATGTTAAAATGAAATAAGTCATAAAATGTTACATTGTATCACCTTAACAACTGAGATTATATCACCAGACTAGCTAAATGGCGGTTCAGTGCCAATTGTTTACCAGAGACGGTGAACTCTGGAGGAACGTGCCATCAACCCAACTACAGTGAGCTCCTCTACAAGTGCAGCTGTAGAGTCAACATAACTCTCAATATAACGCTATGGAATCTCGTGTCGCGCTTTCCGTACGGGTATCCCTTGGAGACATGCATTGGTACCAAGAAGGCTTCTCAGTCCCGTTCACCTTCGTTGTAAACCTTGTGCTTTGCCCTTTCAAGGAAGGTGTTTTACTGCTTATTCTTTTGTACTCTTGTTCTAAACCCTTTCATTTTGGGCCTTCACCATCTGTGCAATGACCTAGCCCTCTATCTATGAAATTTCATCACAGGTACCAGTCTCGGATTGTCTCCAGGCTAGCAAATCGAGAGACCTCCCTTAAACTCTACTTTCTTGACCTTCTTGTCATAGGAGTCTCTAGTTTTTTTTGGAAGGGAATCATTTTATGTTCTGCATTGAAAACAAACGGGTTGGTTTAATCTCTTTGGGGAATTGGCTACGTCCCACGTGATCTTTTGGACTTAAATGGTCTACAAAAGGTCCATATCACCTTACAAATTGCCGATAAATTAGATCTATACACAAAGGCACTCTTAAAAGTTTTGATTAGTTTTATAGATCTTCTTATTGTTTATCAGCAACAAAACAAACTAAGGAGATGACAATTACACACCTTTACACACATCAAAATGATTTCACAAATATACCAATATAGTCCAGATTAAATACACCCCAAGAATTGTGTTTGAAATAATGAATCACTTTACAGTTCCGCAGAAAACATGTAATCTACGGGGGACACGCGTGTACATTAGTGGGATGTTGACGTAGACATTCTGCTTACGTGAGAAATATTTTCTTCCAGTTCTTCGACTCTTTCCAAGGCTGCATTTTTGGTCTCGGCATCCTCCAGAAGAGCTCCCACATCAAACACATTATCTAGATAAGCTTGGATCTGAACTTGTAGCTTGTCGCTTTCTGTGTGCTTCAGTTTCTGAAATTTAAACATTTATGATCGCTATACTGAGCGCATCAGGCCCGAAATGCAGTGGATATATGTGGAAATGTACAGTATACATTATGCAAGTATACCATCAAGATGCAAATATTAAAAAAATAACTAAAACACAAACAGGGTCGGACTATTTCTTAGATAAAGTACATTTTTCGTTTGTGTGTTTATGCCCAGTAAGACCAGTAAATCCAATAAATAGTTGTTATTTAATTATTTAATTATTTATTTATTTTAAATATTTTTTTACATCAAAAAATTATCTGGTCAATTATCTGGTCAAGAAATATCATTTTAAAATCTATGAATCTGTTAAATGTAAATGTATAATAGAAATAAATTAAACACGGGAAACTCAGGAAGTAAAGTTAACAGAATATTTAGGACAGTTAAGTGTATTTCAGGAAGGCTAATGAATTCAGCGGAACTACTTTTGATCCACTAAGACGTAACGTGTAGACATATTGGCAAATCAGTTGATCCTTCTTGGAATCAGTGATGCCTGACGTTCCAAAAGCCGTGAGCTACAATTCCCACAGTGCTGAGCCATACGTAACCACCATTAAAAATCCCAATAATAATAATAACAATAATAATAATAATAATAATAAAAATCCCAATAATAATAATAAAAAATACTACTTACATCCAAGTATTCATCCAGGGCTAATTTGGTAAATTCAAACTGAAGATGAACTCTGAAATTCATGTCTTCTACTGAATGGACTACAATGTTAATAAACTGCATGCATGCCACCTGCAACCAAACGGAGTGAGTTTTACCCTGTTCCTAATAACAGAACATGCAAAGCGAGCAGAAAAGCACCCCTCGTGTATACAATCCTCCCCCGTGCCATCCACACCTCCTACTCCTGACTAAAAGATTTCATTAGGGGGTCCTTGTTTTGTGGAATTCCCTCCCTTCTACTATTTTTACCATTTCTTCTTAGTTCGACATTGTTGATAGTGCCGTGTCACCTTGTGCGTTCTGTATGTGACGCGCCACTCTCACAATCCTCAGCAAGTCCATAGCTGGCTGGTAATCACAGAAGGTGTAGCTCAATAACACATGTGGTGCCAGAGGGTTCTGAACGCTGATAATAAACACACTTCTTCCATTTTTTGGAGCTATTTTGTTAGAATTCATGAATAATTATACACGCAACTCTGCGGAGGCAACCAACCTTCTCACTTAATCAACGTGACGGGGACTATGACCAGCTTCCAGGAGTTAGATATATTGTCTTCAATTCAGCTTCGTTGATGTCAAGCTCAGCACACTTACACGACACAGACCAAAATGATATAGGACCCCAGCATGACCCCAGATATGATGTCATATCTCATACTGTCAATCAAACAATGACCAATCCCCAAGGCAGCAGGTAGATCTCAGACCAGCTGGACCCTCAAAAAAGGTGTCACAGTGGATCTGGAGTATGACCTCATGCATTGATTAGTTTCATACATAACTCCATGGAAATCTACATACTTTTTTTGGAACTAAGTAAATACGAATGCGGCCCCTACTCACCATAAAATCTATGTTGTTGTCTTCGTTCCTGAAATGCTCCATGAGCTTTTCAAAACGCTGTTTTTCGCCACAAACCTGATGACAAAGAGAGAGAAAAGCTTGAAAAGCTACTAAAAGAAGCAGTTTTTTTGTCCTTAATTTTTATTGTCAAATGTCCTTTAATGATCTCATATGCGGAGTTGGTATTGATTTATGTACTGGGTGGAGGTGTCTTGTATTTCAGAGCTGGAAAGAAAAACATCCAATATGTCTTTTGTAACTAGTAAGTCTTGTGAAGCTCTATAATACCTAATATCTAATTTATACATATATAAACGCCACGGTCATTATGTCTCTTTGACATTAAGAGAGTAAAGCACTGTAGCATTTCATTACAGTGCGTTCACATTACAGAAACACGTTACCTCCTATGCAGAACACGCGCTTGGGCTAAGTCACAGAAGCGTGATTCAAACACGTGATTGCCATGTTTACTCACACAGAAGGCTCCGCAAATGAATAGCCGGGTTTGTATTTTCTCACTTTTAACAGATCTACAATAATTTCCCAAAAATACACACCGGGGCGAAGCTCAGGGTTTCACAAGAGTCCAACTGGAACCATAAAGGCCCAATTCATGATACAACCAATGACTAGAATCTTAAATTGGATTATTATTATTATTATTATTATTATTATTATTATTATTATTATTATGTGTATGATGTGTATTATTAATAGTATTGTTAATAATAATGATAATAGTATTATTATTTTGTTTATTATTATTATTATTATTTGTATAATGTGTATTATTAATAGTATTG
The DNA here is from genome assembly GCF_027358695.1 of Spea bombifrons. NCBI lineage: Eukaryota > Metazoa > Chordata > Amphibia > Anura > Pelobatidae > Spea > Spea bombifrons. The sequence continues at coordinate 7,291,300 of NC_071093.1, read as the reverse complement.
TTAATAATGATATTATTATTATTATTATGAGCCTATATTTTCTGGGAATATTGGGGATATTAAGTAAAAGCCACAAAGCTCTGGCAGTGTACTCCACGTCAGCCATGACTTTGATAATGCTTTGGGATAAACAGTAACATCCATTTCTCATTTACTATCTGTATGTTTAAGTGATTCGGAAGAAAAAATATCATCCATATCTATTCATTTCGCCAGAATTTTTTCCCCAGAACGTGGAAGCAAATTTAACCCCTTAACTGCCTGGCACTACATCGCCCAACTAAGCAAACATTCTGAACACAAACACTGAATGCAAGCGTTTTCTCCCAACACACATTTTGTTATTTTAATAAAGCAACTGTGAAATAAATAATCCCTAGTGACTTTTCTTTCGGTTGCCATAGAGATGAGAGGTGTTTCATGCAAATTGGGTTAATTAAGTTATAGAAGGAACCGTCGGAGACCTTCTAGTCCAAACAATTTGTGTCAACAAGCCACTTAAATTTTCCAAACAATATTTCCATAGATACAGGAGGTTTTTAAAGCCGTAAGGAAGCCTGAATAATATTGGATTAAATGGATCTGATTTGGCATGTGTTTTAACATTTTATATGAAATGGTGAATATGCAGGAATTAACCACAAAAACACTATGTCCAACAGAGGATGAAACGTAATATGATTCACAAAAATCATATACAGTATATAAATATATATATATATATATATATATATATATATATGATATATGATATCATTATGTCAGAATAGGGCTAGCAGTCTGTTTCTTTGCCAAGGGTGTTGCTAGGTTCCAAAAATATTTTGGGCTAAAGCCTATGCATTTGCCCCCGCCCCCCCGCAACAGTTGGAGGGGCTTTGTTGTCACTGATTGGCTGCTTCAGGATGGCAAGACCAGGTAAAAGATTCAGACTGAGGAAGGCGCAGTACACTGCAGCTCTGGAACAGCAGCTTCTCCTTAAGGTAAGTGCCTTCACACACACTCAGGTTAGATGAGTGTATGTTAAAGGGCGGTACAAAATACTAGACTCATCTCATTAAGCCCAGCAACCCAAAATTTGCTACTGAATTACATCAGCCACTTGAGCAGCGTTAAAGGTAGTGAAGGGGCAGTGGGAGGATTTTAAGACCCTGGGCCACCGGACATTTCCAACAGCAAGTTGGGCTCTTGGTAACACGTACAGATTTAATTTTTAAGTGAAATAACGTATAAGAGTCTCGAGGTCAAGGATTGTTTCATAAATGTGTATCTTTTGAATTCGTAAAGTCAGTAGGCAAGTCAAGTTGGGGTGAGGCTGGCACACAAAGTGTTAAGATGGCGCTTTGTGCTGCAATGCATCCCACTGATATGCAGAACAAAGCACACTTCAAAGGCACTTTGATGCAAACTTCAAAACACAAAGCACCAGCCTGCAAGGCTAAGAAATAATTATCAATGACTTCTATCACAAAGCTTTAACTTCAATCTATGTATTTATCAGAATAAACGGACAGAAATCAAAAACAGCGTAGCCCATAATAACGCGCGATGCAGCCTTCCGAGATGAGATGAAATACCAGCCAGGATTCCTACCTCCTTGAAGTTATCGAACGCTGCTAAAATTATTTCATGCCCTCCACGGACGAGGCATACGGCTGCCAGAAGTTCTAATACAAGTGCTTTTGTTCTGTATATATAACAAAAAAATCAATGTCAACAATGAGATAAATCAACATCTACCTGGCACAAATTTGGCTGACATTTAGAGATATCAGTGCTCCTTTGACTGCTTAAAAATTAAAATTCTACCCAACAATGGATTTCTAGCATATGACAATAAGTGCTTGGAGGTCACAAAAAAAGGAAACTGGGGTCAGGTACCTAATACCCCAAAAATCCGCATGAAAGTTAAGGCTTAAACATTAGTGCAGCCCACTATAAAAATGTTTTTAAAAGCAATAATACTGATAAACAAAAATAGGTCAGGTAGGCAGGTCATTGAAAGGAACTAGGAGGTGCTAATGTGGAAACAGGATGGGCATAGGTAAGATAGAAGAGCAGAAAACACAATCATAAAGGCACAAAATAGGTAAAATAGCCTAAGGTTCTTTAATTACGCCCTTAGTGAATAGAGGGTCCACAGTACTTCAGTTTCTTTTGGTTTTTATTCTACTTGAATGTAGCCGGTGGCCTAATTTAGTGGGTATCAAGTGAAGACATTGAACTTGCATGCTCTCACCTGAAACACTGAACATTTGAAATTGTGGACAGTTGCATGCCCTCGCAAACAACTCGCAGAGCCAAGAAAGTAAGAGGAGTGTTTGGCAAAAGGGTTAAAAAGAAGAGATAGCAGGAAAGTAAAACTAGTAACTATATAATTTAAAGAGAACAAATGTATCAATGCTCAAATCCCAGCAGGGACTTCAAACTGTTTTGTTATTACTATGTACAGAATGGTGGGCCAAAATCTGAATTTAGTAATGACTCCAATGTAGAAGTAGGTTTTATGAACAAATGCAAGCCAAAATAACACTTACCTGGGGTTTTTATTGTTCAGACTTAGTGCAATCTCATTCACAGCATGTGGATGGGACATAACCATATTGAAACCGTACTACAACCACAAAAAGGAATAACTGTTACATACAGAACACAAAAACAGCCTATGTATTTATTTTTTTCAACTTCTAGCATTAAAAAACAGCCCAGAGTTATAAGCAGAAAAAGACACAGTAAAATAAACATAATCATAAAAGTTCTAATTATAAAAATAATAATCAGATGATGAGAAGGATCAATATTGGTAGAAATTATTGTTATAAAATGGAAATCTTTGGTTAATGGTGCTCTCCCACAATTCTGCTGAATTTAGCACATTTATAGATTAGAAACATCACTCCTCGTATAAGTGAATGCTCAAACCTTTCCCAGAAATAATTCTTTAATCATGTAATATTTTTTTCTGAATTTTTGCTGGGAACTTATAATTGTCATGTTACCTAAAAGCAGGCACTGATTGGCTGTTGTCATAGAAACTGAAAAGGATTCTTGAAAGTCCCGTAAGTTTTTATATCATCTTCAGAGGATAGAACAAAATAACTGATCTGCTGTAGTTAATTAGCTTAATGTTATGGAGAGGGCAGGTGGAAGAAGCACCTAGGGGTGCAGAATGCTATAAGTAGAGGTTATGTAGAAGGTTAATGTTAGAATTCATCCCATTCATACACACATACCTGGTAATTCATTATAGCTCGTAAACACATGATACAAACATGGACGTCATCTTTTTTACAAACTAATCTGGAGTTTTTCAGGGTCCGTCTGCTTGGCAGAGTGTTATACCTGCGAGAGAAAAAAAGAGGTTCTCATGGTTAGGTTTATGTCATGAGTGACAACGATTTACAATTACAATATCTTAGATATTAGGTATGTGATTCATTCATAAAAAAGAATAAATTATATGTAACAGAATGCCTGAGGATGGAGACATCCATGATCAAATAGCTACCATTCCCTTTACCCCTATCTCATGAGACTCCCTCCTGCAACATTCACCAAGCCAGTGTTGGAGCTAACTGGAAGTAGGTATATAAGATGAACACATCTCCTGCACGGAAAGTAGCTGGGGTAGGAGAAGGGATAAACAAATATTAATTTTCAACCAGGACCACACGTAAATTTATAGGGGCCTCTCAAATTTTGATATGTATGAAAGATGGAGTGTCCCTTTAACAAGCACAAAGTACACCATGAAGGTTACTCTGTGTCATCTCAGCTGGGTTGAGTGACTGTACTTCTTTTTCTGAGCATCTGGTCCACAGTCTCAATTCTTTAAGTGCCTTCATTCTAGATAAGCCAGGTAATTACCATGGCTTATACACTATACATGTTTAACTTACTGACAAAGTTCAAATACCATAAAGATGAGAAATAAATGAAAATAGGTAGCATTTTCTCCATATTATTATTATTACTTATTGCTATTTATAGCACCATCGTATTTCACAGTGCTGTACAATGGATATCATTCCCGCTCAATATATTTGTAACGTCTATAATGTATATGTACATTCATTCATCCGCATGACTCCATGTTACAGGCAAGCTAGAGAGGGGAGCAAAAGTTATATGCATGAAAGATTTGAAACAATATGGACCAGCTGTGCCGATAGCTGTTTGAAATATAGAAACACAATGAGCGTATCTAACTCTCTCTTGGCTGGTTTTATTACCTTAGCCTACTGTATCTAATGGATCTATTCACTAAGAAGTCAATAGGCAGTTGCTCTAAGGGTTAGCTTGAATGACTCAGGTTAATTTGTCACACGACTTCAGTACTTGCGAGTGCCTGCGACTTTAAATTTTACAAGTTATGGGCGAGGGTATGCAAGGTTACTTTTCTTCCACAATTTTACCTGCTAATTCAGCCTGTCAATTATTATGAAGAAATACCCCGAACCTGACTATACTCCTGAATCTGACTATACTCCTGGCCCTCAGGCCATAACTTGAGGGATTTACAGCCTGCCTGCCTTCCCACCGCTCATTAACAAGACACTCATTCCTCACTGCCTGCAGGCGCATGACCCTGTACTCTGTGTCCTGGTGTTCTGTCTGCACACAACAGCAAACAAACAAAAATTAGGAAACAGGTCATTTGCGGTTATATTACTACAGGAGATAAATTGGCGATGACACGCCTAGACATTACTAATAAAAGAAAAGAAAACAAGAGAGCGGCCAATGCGATTCTGTGCGATGGCAGCTGAGCTTCCGATGACTGGTAATGGTGTATCTTTTCCGCAGTAAGATACACAATGTAGCAGAACCAATTATCTGTAATCGCTTAGTCTCTGACTGCTTAAAGGCTGCTGACAACTCAGAAGAACCATATAATCGTGTTTTTCATCACTTGCCACTTAAAGTGGTTAAACAGACAGTGAAGCCTCAAAACACTAAACATCACGTTACAAAGACAGGATTAGGGAAGCATGCGCTTTACCTTCACTCGAGAGTCAAGGGTCCCTAACCCCGGGATCAAGCATTTATTAGTAATACTCACATATTAACTGAACCCCATTCCACCAACTAGTACACAAGATTATGGTATGTCCACCCAAAGAATGGAAATGCATTTATTTACTAAGCATTCACAAATGATTGCTAGAAAATGTATTAACCAGTTCTCCTTTGTTCCCCAAATGTTCCCCAAATCCTAGATTTTACAGACCTATGTAATCTACAGATTCAAGGTGTATATGTATTAGAAACCAATTTAAATTTCAAGTGGGTTGTAATCAATCACAAAATATCTTTATACATTTTAAAGACACCTGCATAGTTTTCAAATGCTTTAGACATAACTTTTCCGACAATAGTAAAAATGATTATTTCCAGGTGACCGGACAATATTGTAAAATGAGGAAGGTGCAATTCAGAAGCCAAAACAAAGTTTTATAACGTGTATTTCTTTTTTTTAACCCCTTACGGACAATTGGCGGTCCCTAAATCCATTGAAAACAATGCATTTTGAGCCCGTATATGTATATGTCATTAAGGGGTTAATATATAATTGTGGCATCACTACATTTGGTGGCTAAAACTCAAGGACTCGAAGTTTCTGAATTCTTGGAACTTGTGATGCATTTGCGTAGTCTCCAGCTGAAGAACATCTAATCTTACTATCTATAAAGGACGAATCAAACCAAAACGCCATTGTAGGACTTACAAAACAAATTGATCAGCATACTACCCAAGTGTCATGCTTTACGAGGGACAATCCCTCTTTGGAACCCATATGTTTTCCCTCTTTTCTATGAACATAGAATGGTTGATGTGTATGAGAATAGCAAACTGTTCTATTGCCCCAAAAGTCAGCCTAATGTGAAAATGTGTTGAAAAACAAAATTCAAGAAATACAAGATTCTTCTTTTAAATTCACCATTTCACTCCATCAACATTAGACCACAAACCTTTGTAAAAGTATTGGAAAAGTCCTGCCTTTTTACACACTACACCCTAAAAAGGGTTCATCATTGGACATTTGGAAAAAACTCTTTTCTTGAGGATTCCTTGTAACAATAACGTTCTTTGAAAAGATTGCAGCGATTCTTATTGTACTTCTTACCGAAGTGTGGAATGTCTACTGGACCGAGTAATGCTGTTGCCCACAGGAGACGGTAGGTTGCCTCCTCTATGTAAATCCTCAATGGATCGACTCCATGGTTTAGATTTATCCACACTGTTCTCCATGTTATTTTCTAAGCTCTCAAAGTCAAATCTATAAAAAAAATAAAAAAAACAGAAAAATGAAAAGAAGGATTAAAAATCAAAAAAGGTGGATGTTCAACATTTTCCTACATATCAGGAAATGAAGTCATTGACGACAGTGGCCAAACCGTGTGTAGGTATGCAGACGATGCTTTCATAATTATCATCCTACCTGGGAAGTAGGTCATCCAGGTGAAGCGATGCATTCCGAGGTCTCCGGGTCACTTTCCTCTTTGTCTGGGCAGGGGGGGCAGTATTTGGCCCTGCCCACTTCCTGCCCAGTTCCCCTCCCACTCTAAGCCCACTTAAGGTTGCTCATAGCTAGCCCCACCCCTATGCACAGCTAGCCCTGCCTCTCTTGCATGAATCCCCTCCCTCAGAAAACAGACAGCTCCGGTTATCTGACTCTAGGAAGTAAGAGGGACAATGCATGGGCATAGGAAGCCCCCCAAAACCTAAAGGTCTGAATCTGGGGAGGAATCAGATGGGGTATTCCTCGTAAAGGGACTTTTGGAAGATATGGTAAAGTAAATTAATAAGAAATTAACTATATTACCATAATCCCTCAGAACACTAATTTTAACATTTTAATGAATGTTCCTTTAAGACAAATCTACTTGAGGCATCTGCTGACGAATTGTTTTTCCCACTCTGTGATCAAATGACAAACCACTTGGTAAATACCGGTATGTGCCTGACAACAAATCACACCACTTTATCCAATTTTAGCAATCCTATTAAAAGTGGAATTTTCCATCTTGTGAATAATGCTCTACAGTTTCCAAATATTTCTTTAAAAATATGGGTATTATTTCCGAAAGAGTCGAGCTATGCTGAAAATATTATACTGTACGGCTTAAAGAGGACCGTCACCTTCCGTTTTATCATAGCTAAACAGTGTGGATTAGGCAGCTGCTTTGGACCTCCATTGGAGAAGGGACTCCGTCGGAGGTGGTAGGGGTGAGATACCAATCCTTCACAAAGTTATATCACTAGAATGTGATTTATTTCCCCAAATAAACCAATGATTAACAATATTATGTTGCTTAATTTGTGTATATTCTTTTAACCTCTTCTATTACTGATGAGCCCCTTAAATCTTTTCACTTAGGAACCATATAAAACCTAACGTACATTCTGGTTATTTCTTCTGCCAGTTTCCCATAAATAATATATATATGTAGGGGAAGAGAACAAACAATTCTTATAAATGCTTTCAACTTACGTGACTGCGTATTGTGCAAAAGATAAGTATTCCACTAAAACGTCCAGACCTTTATTTTCTTCATTCAGGAATTCTCTCACCCACCTGTTAAAACACGCACTTCACATTTAGTTTCAGAAACTAAAATGAAAGAAGGGCGGAAGCTTTTTAAATAAAACGAATGAGAAAGTGAAATTAGAAATGTGTGCCCTTGGGTTGGCCATACTAGTGAACTGTTTGGGTTGGGATCGCTGTTAAAGTATCATAGCAAATTAACTGGCCCCAGGGGCCGAATGCTCCAGATGGTAGGAAGGAAAGGGGCTTGCCCGCACCCCAAATGTAACAGTAGCCAATCACTTCTCCGTGCCATTGTCCTTGTCGTTGGTCCTGCTCCCAGTAGGGCCAGAACTCTGGGTAGGTAGATGATGTCCCTAGGCATAGAGATCTATCATCAGCCGTATATGTTAACTAGGAAATTCCAAAAAGTCTTCGACTCTCTGTCGGTGGGATAGACAAGTCTTTAAGATTTAAAGCTATTCTTTATGTTGATGCTTTGACAAGGTTTTATTTGTTTAATGTTGATGAAACGGGGGGGAACCTTCTGGAAAATATACATTAAACTATAAGCAGAGACCACGCTTTTACACAAAGAGAACCGCACAGCGTGAGCATTAAAACAATAAATATGCATTTGATGGATGTCACTTACTTGCCATAACAACGCCATATGTACAGAAATGCTAGACTAAACTCTGCGGCTGAACTAAAAATAGAGTCTTATGAAACTATATGTTTTTTCCATCTGGCTAAATTCATAATTTGTAGTTTTATAGGGAGAAATTCACAAATGGGTAATATGACAAAAATACAGTAGGCATCCAAATCCACTCTTTTTTTGGCACCAAAAACTGCTTAGCTCACCAGTTTGGCAACCCAAGACTGGTGTTTATATGGCATTTAAAAGATAATTGAAATAATTATTAGGGTTTTTTTTTTCCTGTAGTTTTTGTGTGACTTTACAAAATAGATGTAAGTTAAAAATAACACCACTATTCGTATAACGATTTAAGATTAAAAAGTGGCATTTCTCGTATGGAACTTATTGTACTGCTGGTTACTTTAAATAAAGCCACAACCATATTTAATATGTTTCTATGACTTTGGTTAAATATATTGTTTATTGTAATCTTTAATCACCATTATATAGGTTTCTTTTGCAACGAGAACCATAAAATGTATACTTGGAAAAAAATAGACAACTCTGCACTAACTTTTCAAGTTTTGTTATTCAGTTGGGTCAAAGTCAGGTCAGTTGGGTCAAAGGATTTCCCAGTTACCACGTTCTGCTTTAATGGGCCTCTTTTGAAATATTATTAAATATTTCAGGCGATAACTCATTGTGCTCTTGTTTTTCTTAATTATCATGTCTTTGATGTACTCGTGTCGGCTTGTCCGTCAGTAACTTCCCAGCAGAAAATCTGTCTTACAAATTACTTAGAAGCTGACGGCAGCTTTAGGTCATCATGTCTGTCCATTTGTCCTACTGTAAAGACTGTATTTCCATCTTCGTTCAAATATAATATTATAGCTGACCCTGGAGTTCCAAATTCTCCAAACTCAGCCTTTAGGGTACTGATTCCGAAATGTCACTGCCAACCGTCTTGGATACATTCTACATGATGTCATGTGGCATATAAGGATTTTTTTCCTTACCCTATGTGGTTTGTCCGCAATGATATTTCCAGTTCTCGTAACACTTGAGTCGACTCTTGTACTCGCCTTCTAAATTTCTAAGAAAACACACATTGAGAAGATGTCATTTTGGGTTTATTAGAGGTAAACACTTTTAATTTTTTTTTTGTACCATATACAACGGAATCTAATGTGTGTAAATGGCATACAATATTGCCCACAGTATAACGTCTACAAAGTTATAGCCTCGCTAGTTGATGAAAGAATATGGAATTTTGAGGTAAGACGATTTTTGGGCCCCTTTACTGGTTTCGGTTGTTTATAGTGAAAAATTCATGGGGCACGGCTCGGAATTTATTAAACGTGCCTTTGAAAGAAACTTAAGCCAAGCATATGATGCTTCAGACCTCACATTATGCATTTTGTCATTGTGTCAAAACAAAGTGAGAAAAATGCTTCCAAAGGACAGGTTGGAGGATCACATACCGTCACGGAAATATAGCATTCAAAAAAATTCCCTTTTATAGGTCGACGGATGAAATAAATAATTCTCATTGGACGTATCTGATCAAAATTACGTTATATTCCAGTTCAAAGATCAAGAAAAATATAGCTTTGTCAAGTTTTAAAGTATTGAGAATCTCTTTACATTCAACTGTATATGAAAAGAGAAGACATTTCTACAAAAACTGGGATTTGTATGTGATACATTTTTTCTCTTTTTTGAAGCACATAAAAATTCGTATTATTTCCACATTTGCGGTAAATGCAAAGTAGGTCCAAGTCTAAACGCGTATATTTTTCGATGAGGCAAAGCAGGAACGGAATTTTATTTTGTTGAAGAATTTCCAAAAGAACTAAAAACTAAGTTGCTATTTTGTAAAACTTTTATAATTATAAATTATAGTAAAAAAAATGATCAATGACTAAAAAAAATTGTACAGCTCGTCTGATTGCAGGAATACAAACCAATCCTAAGGAATGACAAAGCTAGGATTGTGTGAAATAAGTGAAAGGGAGAGCCTGTCAGTAATATGATCTAGTTTTTTCCCTAACTTCTCCAAAAATGCTTCTTAGACATCAGCACAGGATATGAGCACATCTGGGCTGAATACTAATAATTATAGACGTTCGTTGCAATAAAACTATATTTTAAGACATTTCTTTTATTCTTGCCAACATATTTCTATTCCTTGTATAGACTTCTAGTCTGTTGTTGGTCCACTGATCTGCTAAGAATTTTAATGCACCAATAAATAAGTTGTCTCGTTTATCACACTTCTTTGGACCATGAGATGACAGCTAAAATGTCTGTTCCAAAGGCTTCTGACTACCACCTTCTCATTCGAAAAAATATCTGAAATCCTCCTGGATGGAAGCCTGGAATGATCCTCCAAGTCAATGGCCACTGCTTTTTCAAGAGAATTTATGGTAAATAAAATGCTCATTTATTTTCAACGACACATAAATAATTTGTATTTAAGCCAACTTTAAATAAATTGTATTATGTTCAGCAAAATTGGAAGAAAATAGTAGAGATCTGAAGAAAACATCGAAACCGTGCTATGCCTTGAGAGTGTGGCGCCATATGCCAGAGTAATGTTCCATTAATAGTAATTTGTTGCCATCCACACCATTCACACAAAGAACATTGTGTACGGGACATAGAGGTGGCCAAAACCTTTTATCCTATGTGGCAATGTAAGAGATGTTTTTATGTAAGACAAAAGCTGGAGCTCTCTATTCCCTGCCTGAATGGGTTACAACTGCAATTGCAGCCCTTTTCAAGTGAATGTGATTGTCTCCTCTCATACAACGTATAAAAGACAGATCTAAAGGCATTTAGGTGTCTGACTGTGGGAGAGAAAGGAGGCTGGGAGCCTTGTATCACCCTCCATAATTATACAGGTTTCAGGGTAGTTCAGGGTTGTGCAGTATCCCACTTCTAACACCAATTGCAATTCCAACCCTGTTTTCAGAGCCAACCCTGGTGACATTTTCATAACGCAAAAAAATGTTTCAGGAAGTAAGTGAAAGGAATTGAAGGGTCATCTGAACAATGCTACCCAGAAGATTGAGTTCTAGACATTCATGTCCTGGAATTGCTGAATGACCATTGGTTTACAAACATTGACTATATGGATCGATATTACCCACACAGGGAGAATAAGATGTGATCAATTCAATCAATTCAACAACACCTGTGCTCCCATATCCTTACATAGGGCATTATTTCTTCCATACCTTTCTGGTCACTGCAGGATCCAGGTATCCTCTCAGCTTCTGGATATACGTATGTGGTGGATTCTTAACTTGAAACCTTTCCTACAAGTGAAAGAAAACAAAAACCTGAAAGATGAGGTCTTGTAATTACAACATAATAAAGGGAACATTACAATGTGATTAAAAAAATATATATGATATAAAACAATAGTCATATTTCCTAAATATATCCAAAAAACATAATATACAATTTACAGTTCTTATAAAGTTGATACATTAGTTTTTATCTTACACTCTCTCTATAGTATAGAAATTAGCTGCTAGGTTTAGAAACTCCAAACTATATTTGTCAGTCTGTGTATTTAATGGTTGTCTAGACTTTAAGTTTTTGGCAATGGATAATATAATCTAAAGAAGTATGGCTTCATCGAAAAGGCCAACTTGTCGCGTTAGATTTTTTCCACCGAGGTCTTCACCACAATTTAACAGGAACATTTGTTAATCTTGGAATAAATTATAATAGATTTTGCCAAAGGTCATATTCGTCACATGATAAGATTGCCTTATTCCTACTGCTTGCGCTGCCAACCGTGTCGGAGGTTAAACTCTACAGCCTTAATGATTTACAATACTGTGATAGGCAAGCGGCACTAAGAACGCCTGCCGGTTTTAATTGCAATTGTATATGAGACCTGGAAGTAGAACCAAGAGCAAGCAGATCCTCCATCCCAGATACAATGAATATATATTACTCCGTGCCAAGACAGTGCCCACCTCGGTACCTTACTGCACTTTGCCTACAAATGGTTTAAAGGACTCATTGACTTTATTTTGTATCATAGAGGGTCAACCCAGTGAGCTGATCTGAATTACATATATATATATATATATTTATATATATATATATATATATATATATATATATCCTCAATATTTCATAACAGATCGAGAGAATGAGGTCAGACTTATTTCAGATGTTCTTTTCCTTCCGTACTCTGGACCACCGCTGAGAAGGGAGGCTTAAAAAAATACTTTTCTTTTTTTGTTTTTATTCTTGGCAGCTCCAGATGTCTCTGAAATCTCTGTTAGATTTATCTGTCTATCTTTTTAACCTGATAAATGAGCTCTTATGTCCGGAACCAAAAATATATTCAATTTATTTCTGCCAAATTGGATTTGTATTTTTGCCAAGCAAGATGGCCAGAGACACATTTCTAAAATAAACAGGATATCACAGTCAATGCTCATATTATATCGTAACAATCACACTTCACGTCAAGAGATCTGAGTCAAAAACTCCCCAGCTCCCTTCCTCTGATTTCATCTCACATTAAAAGGGGCTACATTTCTTGACCTAAAACACTCATACCGAAAAAGGCTTATTTAGTCATCTTGTACAAAAAAAATCCCTAAATATGTTGTATATTCTATAAATTGTTAACTAGTGAATTCATATCTCCCTACATTTTTGCTTCTTATGTTGAGGTTTATGTGGTTTGAAGAACAAGAAGTAGAAAGTATCGTAGGTAACAAATTAGGGTAGAATAGGCCGCTTGATAGGAACTGGCTGTACTGTGATGAAGCTAAGGCTTAATTGTCTGTGTTTCTTCAATGACCTTAAAACCACCCTCCCAAAGCTGCTAATTCAGGATCAGATTTTTGTATTCATCCCCAATTAGACATTATTGTGTTGTTTTCATTAAGAAATCAATTGGTCAGATGAGTTAGCAGTTGAGTTGCTAACACTTGCAAAACAACTTTCAACTTTTACTTAACTGCGAGTTGTTTGCGAGGGCATGTGACTACATTTTGCAAGTTTCAAGTGAGGGCATGCGGGTTTAATAAGAAATTCACAAAGAATTGCACCCCACCTTTAGTAATACAATTTGCCCGGATTGCCAGACGGCCTTTCCAGGGCTACAGAGGTTGGCTGTCTCTGTAATACAGCAAAGGGCATTGTGGTCAAAAGTTTTGCAAGGCCAGTAGCCATAACTGGGCTTTTGAGCCATTTGCTGGGAAACACCCTTTTTTTAGGACTGCTGGAACTGTGCATACAGAAAAAAATAGTGAAACAAGTACATGGTAAGTTCATCCTTTCAAAGTAACCATATGTGTTGACCCATAAGTAGGAAAAAAAATACCCAAATGAGACATTTATTGAATATTGTTCCAAACAGGCAAAACAGTTTGACTCCAGGCAATCTTGGAGTTGCGTTTTTTTATGGATCGATATAACCTGTGCTCTGATATCATTACGTAGGTCATTATTAAAGTAGCTAATCATGTGGTGGTTATTTATAAAGAGTGGTTCTGTTACAAGGTGGTAAAATGGTCTAATCAATATAACAAATATGGTTCCATTTTAACACCTTTACATCTTTTTAACTCTTTGTAAATCAAACCTGGCCATTAGCCATCGGAAAATGCCAAAAATGTAGCGTGTTCCTGCCACATATCCAGCTGTTGGACGCACTTACAACATAAGGTGGCAGCTGACCTTAAAGTGCCAGGGCCACCCCATCATCGCCAGTCCAGCATTATCTCCTATTTAACCAAAGATTTGTCAATAACCCATATCAGTTCCATCTGCTTGTAGCAAGTGAAAATATGAAGCAATTAGACCGAGTGAAGTTCTAGTGTAACATGTAAAGCATGCAGGAATTTTCCTCCTTAATTGGAGTATAATATTATTCTCGCATATTGTAGATTCATTTGGCAGTTGCCAAGATGTGAAAGGCTAAGGGAGGCCATTTGGGGACACAAAAAAGAAAGAGACTGTTACAGATTAATGTCAGAGAGAGGAAAAGTGAAGCTCATTTCTTCTAGTTATACCATAGCCTGGTGCAGGGAGCAAATATATTAAAGAGGTCATGAAGGGTAGAAAAAGAGAGGAATTCAGAGTACAGAAGAAGAGGGAAAAAAGAGAACAACAGACTGAGGGTAAGGGATGGAGAAGAGTTTGTGATAGATGGTAGAATCTGACAGCAGATAAGAACCATTCGGCCCATCTAGCCTGCCCATTTTTCCTGACATAAAGACTCAAACCTTGGATTTTGTCTTGGGTTCAAGATATGTCTATCCAAAAGTGTCTGTTTCATCCTCCCAATAAACTAAAATTTCTACACATTACATTTCTGATCCTCTGGTTTTAGATTAGGATCCATTGTTTGAAATATTTTTCCTACATTGAAAATACGACCAGAGAGAGGGCAAGATAACTAGGTATTAAAGGAGAGGGTAACAAGATACTGTACACTGGAAAGGATGGACAGGGTGAAGAAGCAAATCAGAGAGGGAACCCCGGCATGAAGTATTAGAAAGTTGAGGAGTCAGAAGAAAGAAATGAGAAAAGAATGTAGCGAGGAAATTGAATAGAAGGTTTCAGAGAGAGGTAATTGGGAATCTAATCATATAGAGAATGAAGGTGATAGCATTAGTATAAGAGATGGTAGCTAAAATAAGGAACTGATGATACATAGTAGATTGCCATTGCCAGGCTACTTCTATCACAGAAAAATAGCCCCATCAATAAATAAGACTAACTCGACCATAAAGCCAATCCATCTCCTAATATTCAGAAGCAGACCCCTTAACGCAGACATAAATGTAAATCAAAATACTGGCCAGCAAGACTCAATAATGGTGAGGGAAGATGCTGATACGGGCTTATTTTCTATCTATTTAATCTTATCCAATCTCTTTTGCATTTTTGGGGTATGATTTTTGGAGGTCTCCCAAGACCTGTTTGCTGAGCCTAAAGGCTCTATACCAAGGTGTCTGGGCAAAGGACCCTCGGGTGAGCTGAGCATTACCAGTGGGGCTCCTAAGGGACCTCTTGGTTTAGCTGATTGTCTTTTGGCAGGGGGACTTGGCTTGCATTTTAGCTCTAGATTGACACTATGGATGGTACCTGTTGAGTACTTGTTGAGTATTACATCTCAGATTTTGGGACTTGTGAATGTTTGGATTAGGTGAGAAAAGGTGATTTAAGATCTTCATCTGTGTGATGCAAACAAATACATTGAGATGATGTAATTTCTCAGTTTACCTGGTCTAGTTCCACACTAACTAACGGTGACTATTAATTATTGCTTAAGAAGTATTAGTTCAATCAAAGGATTGAAAACTCATGGAACGACCTCCCAGCAGACAGGGCTGAGAAACAGAAGTCTGCAAGATCCAGATTTATTGTATTCCTGGACCAGAGACACGATCCAAATCATTATCCAAAATGCATGAGCTACGGCTGAAAGTTCTTATACGTCATGAAATTCTACATTTCTACAGCTCTAAATTCTGCCACTCAGGTCATTCTGCCACTCTGACTACCCTCAGACATCTGTATGTATATGCTTCCTCGAGGAGTGTATTTATTTCCTTGTTTGCCCTCAAACTGCATTATGCATTATGCATACATCGCTGGCCTAGACACTGCAGTCAACACGCCGACGCAGTTTTGTACCCGCCAAGTCTCCAGGCATTTGGCTTTCAGTCTAAAAACTGCAGTTCCAGCATTATGGGAAAAAAGAGTTTCTATAGGATTATCTGTTACATAAACTACATAAAAGTCAAAGAACTAATGTTGACTTTGCATTTGAAATTCCCCGCTAAACCAAGCGTCCAATTTATGGAATAAAACATGCATTTTGTTAAAAAAAAATTCATAAACATTGTACTGCATGGGATTGCCATGACACATCATTCAATGGAATATAACTCCTTTGAAGCTCCAGATAGTTAATCTTTATAGCCTTCCACGGAATGACATGTGATGTATTAACGCTTTGGGTTCCAAAATAGCATTTCGTGCTCAAATCAAGGAGAGTGAAAGAATTCTGATCCTATTCGGGGTTAACGAGTGTAGCCTCCGTATTAAGCAAGGTTGCCAGAACATGACATAATCCTATTGTCTCAGTAATATCTATACCAGTACTTACATCAGTTTACTAACTGCTTACAGGTGGATTAGGTTTTCAAAAGACCTGCCAGTCATCCCCGGTAAACTATAATAAACTGGCACAGCTGGAAATCCACGTCGAGTGTTTACAGATAAATCGTTGGGTGGGTGTAATCCTCATCTGCATTTTGTAATCCAGAATCCTCAGCGGAAGCAAGAATACCCCATTCTGCACGCATTTCAGATTAGTCTATTCATCATACTCTTTTGTAACTGCGTAGCATTGGTAAGATTGGTCAAGGTCTACGGGTAACGCCAATCAAGTTTTTATCAAGTTTGGGGGTCAGAAAAAGTAATAGTTCCTTTAATTTATTAATGATAACATTTATCATTTCAAGTAATACATTTAAGGATTCTTTATTATTACAAGGTCAAAAATGCATATTAAAGCTCTTATTGTTGAATGGCGAGGCTGTTTTGGGCCGGTAGGACATCCCTTGTATAAATGAACCCCAATGAATCACTGATGATATACATAACATATACATTGTCTCGGTTCTTTTACCTGATCGCAGATGAGCTCCCATTTTTTCTCGTTGTCATACTGACGCAGTAACCTGGCTTTGTCCGGTGGTAAATTCATAGCATTCTGCGGAAAATAAAAGGACAATCTGGATTAGCCGCTGGGATTGTGCGAAGGTCATATAGTAGTTTTGAAGTGATGCAAGATCAGAGGAACCAAATGTTCCTGTACATCTTCCCAAAAATATCTATATTTTAAGTTACTAAGTGCAACAACATTTTAGTAAAGAAAAGCAATTAAGTAGATGTTTTATTGTGTACGCCATGCTGGATACTTTGCACTTCCAACAGTCAAACACACATCACACTGTTGTTGGCTGGCTGTATGGACGCCGTGCCAAGTCTTTTATGGATTGTGAAACAGAAGCTCTGGTGCAAGGATCCCTTCATACCGATTTCATCTTAACTGTGTAATATAACCATTAAATGAGTAAAAGATAGTTTAATAAATAACATCCCTAATGGGTTTTAAAAAAAAAAAAAGCTCAAATCGTGCTCCAGAATAAAAGTCATATTTTGCTCCATTTATGGTTTCCCAGATTGGGGGAAAAGCATAACCAAGAAATATAAGATAATGTATATCTCATTTTACGTTGGCTGTAGGTTATACCGTTTCTATGAATACAAAGAAGAAAGCTTTGAGAGACAAAGAGCCTTGTGTTTCCAAAACCAAAAATGCATTAACCTTGGGCACTACTGTATACATGACCCGGGGCCACCATTCTCACAAGCTACAGGGAGGCTGAGGATCACAAAGTACTCTGCGATTTACCAACAAGGAGCTGCTAAATTCTCTGAGTCGACGAGCGCAAGGTGGTACAAGTCTGGTCTAGCCTTTACATTTGGGGAGAACTTTGTGCATTTCGGTTATAAACTGCCTTTGTGCGCGGGGCGAGTCTGATATGCTGATGAAGACTTTTTTTTCTATGTATTGGTACAATTGAGCTCAAATTTGAGACCCTTGGAAACCCACATAAAGTGGGGGCACTGAGCCATTTTCTTTCACACGTACAGCCTAGTAAACAAGCTGATGCTGATGGAACAACGGGGCATCAGTAGATTGGATCTGGGAAGCCATTCTGAAATGAGCTCATGTACAGATACTTGGTGCCGTCATCTGACATCAAGACACCGAAAAACCATACTTTTATCATATTATATACCGTGTTATTGACGTGATTACACGTGTTCAGTAGTATATGTTATTTATCCCTTCGTTGGGCCGATCCTTAATCTCTGAAATTCAAGTCAAGATTATTGTAACCCATTGGAACTTTAACCAATTAAGGTTGTTTTTGGAATACCAGAAACCACTGAGTGTGAAAACAGCATAAATAGTTGTTGATTTAGTGACTGTAAATGGTTAAATCACATATAATGCAGTAACAGACAAGAATGAGTTTGTTGAGTTCACAAAACAAAAATAAATTCCACTTATTGTGCATCGTCAGTGATATTGTATCCTGTTACAGATAAACATCTTTCCTCTTTCATTTCCACATTTCAAGTATAGGGGTAAAAATAAAATCCTAATAAAGTTTGGGTCTTATAAAGTTAAGTTTTTCATTTAATAAATATAATTTTGTATAAACCCTGTTGACTGAAGACACCTTTCTACTTGCCGTCGATATGTTGACCTATCTGGGGCTTAAGAGTTTGAAAGGCTTGGGGTCTAGAATCCAGACCCTTAACTCTTGGTGCCTGGGGCAGAGTCGGAGGTCCACATTCACTTCTGGAAGTGTAAGGGGTGCAGGGGCTTTGCTGCCAGGTCACTGAAGCGTTCCTCTCACCTTGAAGAGCTTGGGACAGACGCTCTTCTTGCCCCATGGAAGTTACAGCTGGAATATTTGATTAAACTTTGGACCTGTAACACTTGCTACTAGGATATTATAATCAAAGTGAAAATAGTGAATATAGTGGAATATAAGTATAGATGCTGCCTAAGTTTTCCTAAAACAACCTATTCTGTTTGATTTGCACTACGCCTTCCCCCTTTGATGTTGCCATTAATACTTTCTGCTTCGGAAACCCCGGTCCTGTCACCGTACCTGGAAATCAATGGGAAGCAGTAAAAATAATGACATGTCTCCAAACGATGGATGACATGACCTCTACATTAGGTGAATCTAATTTGTTTCAATAACCACCCATCATTTTATAGATCGTGGTGAGGGTTAAAGAGTCGTCCGGGACATTCACCAGCAGGGGGCGATGTACTGAGCCAGACGCACCATAGAAACATAGAATTCCACAGCAGATAAGAACCATTCGGCCCCGTCTAGTCTGCCCATTTTTCCCGACGTAAAGACTCAGACCTTAATCAGTCCATCATCTTTCGTCTTAGATTCAGGATAGCGTTACGTCTGTCCCATACATGTTTACTGTTTTAGCTGCTACCACTTCTGATGGGAGACTGTTAGGTTAATCAAGATTATGGCCTTTTGTTCTAACTGCAAATTAGAGTAATTGTAATGGAGATGTCCAACAATTGTCACTTATATTATAATATTATATTATTATTTCTATTATATTATATATATATTTATTATATAAAAAATGTTTTGTTTTGTTTTTGACCTTAATGCTCCCCAGTTCTCCTTCCATTCAAGGCAGTAGGTGAAATATAACCTATTGCTAATATTATTAATCATCCATTTATAGCAAACCTACAGATTCTGTGCTTAGAAGGGAATTACACACAATAGGTGCCGGTCGCTAGCATGTAGAATGTAATGCACTCTATACGGGTCTCTGGCATAATATGGGTTTCTAATGCGAATACCATGAATGTGTGTCAGTGAAATATGTTGTTTTAAACCTGCTCCAACTTGTGGTTTCCACATATAAAAAGTCACGGCTGTTCATAAAACGGATTTTGGCAGCTCCGAGCAGGTTCATAAAACGCATAACTTCCAAGCGTACTCACGTCTACCTCCATCTGCCAAGTCATATAGGTGAGGTTTCCATTTAGCAGACTCCGTATGGACAATGACAAAATCCAGAACTCGCTTTAATCACAGTAGCAGATGGAAAGTGAACGTGCTAGTGGATTTAACCGAGATTAAACGGCTGCAAAATTAAAAATAACCCATCAATGAAGTCTATAGGATCCACATAGGGTGTGTTTACCCTGAACGGCGTCCAAAAGCTGCATTTTCATCTTATTTTATTTTTCACACTTACTATAATTAAATTTCAGACAAAAAAAAAAGCTAGAATTCGGATGAAGTCACAGTGCTGTTAATTTGGCTGGTAATAGGGTCTTTTGGGTCTACAAAATGTTTATTAAGCTGTAAAATGGAGAAATTAACTATATGCAGATGGCTGGCCGAGCAACATGGGAGTTAGAATGATGTCACAGCTGGAGGACTTCATCATCAGGCTAGGATTAGATTTTTATGACCAAAGAAATTAATTTTTAATTGTAAATTACCGGTAATATTAGCAGCAGGCCACAAAAATAATGTAGATTTCGTATTTTTCACCCCAAAAAAAGAATTCTGGGTAGTTTGTAACAACAAACAGTTATTCAAGTTACTACAAGAGAACGAATATTGGGAAATGGGAATAAAAATTGGTTCTGTGCCTTTTTTATATGACGCAGCCACTGGCCAGCATCTGAAACAAATAATACGTTTTTTTCTTATCTAGTCTTAAAGTATCTAAAAATCACTCTGCAAGTTTCAAGTGCTGGCATTTAACTCTATACATAAAGTAAAACTTTGCATTGTGTAAAACAAAGGGGAACTTTGTAAAATGGAACTAATATATCTGAAGACATTCTATTAAAGCATTTGTCCTTTCGTTTTGTTGTCCAAGCTTGTCTTGTGCTCCACATATTCAAGATCTGGTTTTCAGTATGTTATTCTCCTTTCCGTGTTTCTCCGGTACGGGGGCATTCCATGCATAGCAGTCAGGGACACCATGGGACACACATGGGAAGTCCATCAACATGTTTCCCAGATGTCTTTGGCGTAGCTCCCTTTAACACTTAACAGGTGCAAAACACACAACATAGAGCCTTAACATACAACAGGTGCGGAGGTCTGAGCATGCCCAGGGGTATGCAGCTTCGGGTGTAATAGGCAAGCTAAACAAAGAAGGCATGTATACATCCCTTCTGCCATTTAACCGGCATGCCCTTTCATGGCAGGACTGGCCTTTACTGGGCAGCCCCGGCCATCTCATGAAGGGCCGACGGTTGGATATGTGCGGCCCCGCACTATGTTTTTGTGCTCACATAGCTGCAGCACCCAATCTGCTTCTCCAACTTTATATGGAACATTGCTAGCCAGCGGCCCAATGGGCATTTTCCCGGATGTGTCGGATGGCCAGTCCAGGCCTGGCCCCTTCTAGATAACTTACATCAGTTTTATGACTTCTGTTTTTATCTTACATTATACCAAGGACTCCCAAGTACCATTAAAATAGAAGATATCTTTTTTCGCATTGTTGTTAATAAAACCATTTTTTTGAATTAGAATTTATTTCTCATGCCAGACCCATTTCTAGTTACAATCGAGCATATTGCTGTACGGTGTGACTGCAATTCCTTTTTTTTTTTCAGACGGATTTGTCTGGTTGGCTTTCTCGGTGGAAACATCTGTCCGGGCGAATGCATTAATAATCCCGGCGATTGCCCAGGGACCTTGCCAGCTAAAACTACTACAACAGGACCAGCTGAGTAACATTTGATGTAGCTGCTCCTATTATCAGGGGACGAGTTATGAAATAACTTGGCACTATTTTTATCTTCACAATGGTTTGGATACATAGAACGCCTGATTGTGACATCAGAGCTGGTATTTTGTTAATGAAAAGAATCCAGACAGTTCTGTTTATTTACATTTCTTTGGAGTGTTTCAATGCCCTTACATTCCACCACAAAAAATGTGTGTAAAATACTGCCGGCCCGTTAAATGTAATTTGGGCCATGACCAGACAGACTGAAGTGTGGAACGGGAAATCACAGCGAAGAAGAAGGAAAAAAGTTTGAAGGTTAAAAAAAAGGATGATGTAGAGAAAAAAAAAGTGTAGCCTTGAAGAAAAGTACATTTTGTTTCATACTTCTGTGTATTAGTTGATTTCCCTGCAGGCCTGAATTTCGTCATTTTACGTCGTCATGGGACATTTAGGTGCCTAAAACCTGTATTTCAGAGACCAACTCAATAAATATTTATTATTTATTAATTGGTTCTTATAGTATAGAACTCATTGGTAAAACCATTCAAGTTTTTTTTTCTTGTGAAACATGTCATTTAAAGTGTTTTTTAAATGTTGTGTCATTTGATTCCCCCAACATGTCTACTGCATGAGGTAAAATAAGGTAACTGGAATAGCATCATGGGATTTGGGGCCATGTCTACCTAGTAGTAATAACAATACTGTTCTAGAGTGATAGGTCATTTAAACTACATGGAATGCTAATAGCAATGTGTTGCTCAAATTGTACTCAGGTGTCAACTAACATCATTTAAAAAAAAATACATTTTGTAATAATAATAATCTTTTTATCGCTTTATTATAAAGTAATGCTACAAATTCTATGCATTTTCTCAAAATGATAATGCATCTCCCTATCGCCGAGGGCAGTAGATATTACATAACTGTCACGCTGTCATGTGCCGTACATTTGGCTTCTACTAAAAATAACTAAGCTTAAGAGAGAGGAAGAATCTGGCTATGAGAGGAGAACTGAAAACCGTAGGGAAAAAATGGAAATTATGATATTTAGGGCATTTTCAGAATACTATATAGAGAATATTCACATAGCAGGTAAAAGGCTCATAATAGAAATGACTTATTTTAAGTAAACCAATCAGCTTTATAAATGGTGATTTAATAAACAAAACTCCACAAACTCTTATTTTTACCATTCTTGGGTATTTTCTATATTTCCACCTAAACAATTGTTAAAAATTGAATCCTTTTGTGGATTTTTTCATATATAAGGCATTGAACACAAAGGATACGTGAATCTGGCTTTATGATCAGATAAATGCGTTTCACGTTTAGTATGAACTGTGCAAGCAAACGCTCCTGGGACCTTTAGCAGGCTCTTCTTCAAAAGGAACCTCCAGAAGACACCTCGGTGTCCCGAATGCTTATGTGGCTTTACATCTTTTTCTATTCTGGCTAATAAAAGGTGTGAACTCGCCATCGTTCGTATGTATTTGCACATCTCTTGACTCACACATTCCTTTTCTTCTCGCCGGTCACAATACTACACCGATTCCGGGTTATCTGTTCACGTAACCATACACGTTTGACTCATGTTGACTCAGCCTGGAACCGTTCCTAAATTCCTGAGCGGTGACAGACTGAACCCTCACAACCGGCAGACGAAGAACAATGACCACATTGCATTGCTTGGTACCGGGTCTGACCCTGTGCTCAAAGCCCACCTATATTCCAGAGTTTTGGGGTTTATTCACTAAAAGGATCTTGCAGAAGAATCATCCTATCAACTTCCTTACTTTACTTTCCAATATGAAAGGTCAACACTGGCAAGTTTCTTTAGCAAGATGGCTAGGCTGTTCCTATGGATTATGGATTATACGGAGCCCACCATGCTTTTCCTGCGGCAGAAGCTCACTGGGGTTGGACCTTCGTAATGTAACCACAACTATCCCTTAGGAAATAGACCCCTTCGGGACTTCTCCTCTGACTATTCAGTCAAATTATTAATAATACGTGCTACTGATCAGTATGATTTGTATCATCCTGAAATTATTTGGATTTGAGGTCATTGGACTTCCTTTCCATGCAGTTTTTGTCCTTTTATCCCCGATGTATCTAACCTTCCACTATCTGGCTGCCAGAAGAGGGTGCTGGAAACTCAGTATATAAAGGTCTTTCTACAAATAGGTTTAACACCAAGTTTACAAAGCTTTAAAAGCCTTCTAATATATCTAATTCTCCTGCTCTGTTGATGGGATTTTAAATTATCTGTTATGCCAGTTGGCCAGTCCAGCCATGGGTACTCCAGTATGTATATTTTATTGTAAATTTGGTAAAGATTTGTTGGCTAGCTGACATATAATGGATTGAATGCTTTCACGACTATCTAGGTCTCTTCTTCAGGCATATAATACGCCTGCTTGAAATAATATCTATATAATATGGGTCTTGGAGAATACCAAGGAGGAACTTCTTTTTTTTAACCATCTTCAAGGAGACCTTTACCATCAGAAGTTCCCACAATGGCTCATCCCTCAAGTTTCTCTCATTTTATTTTTTGGTTTATTCTGCTAATTTGTAACCTTGATTTCTTCATGTAATTTATTCCTGTGTGAAACCTTTTTTTTTCCAGATTAACTGTTGAATTAATCATCTTTGGTCTTTCTTCTCTAAGATTACCGAAGAAATCTCAGGTGGAACGCGTTACAAAAAGGTTAATAATTATATGTGTCTGATTATTAAGGTGATTACTTCTATGCTCTAATTCTGTTGTGTTTGGGGTAACCTGAGACACTTGCATATAAAGTCATGGCAGTGGCTGCGAATTATAGTGCCGGGGTGAGTTCTGAAGGAATTTCAGGTGTTAATTTGCAGGTAAACTGGTGCCGTTAACCCTTTCACTCCCACATGCATAGCCCATGCCTGTGACGACCTAATTTCGAGTCAGGCTTTGGTGTCTATCTTCTACGGCGTGGAAGCACTGAAAGACACAGCGTGTGTACCGTACGTGCTTACATCTGTCAGAAAGAAGGTCAGATCCAGACTAGTATTAAAGTTCTATTCATGGAAATAATCCCATCTTTTAATCAGGCTACAAAAGCACGCTGATAGCCACTGAGAGTAGTATACTGTAAACACCAGGACTCACAATATGCTGCAATACCATTCCAGTTAATCACACAAATCTGATTGGCGTATATCTTACGCTGTACTTCTGAACGACAATAATGCTGAGTCAAACCACAGCACGTTACTCTGTCAATGAAAAGAAAATTCCCATCTAAAACAACACATCCAACAGAAAAGCTTAACCCTTATTATTAGTATTCGCATTTGTTTTTTTTATTAATAAATGGTCTTATTCTTTATTACTATTATTAGTTGGCCCCCTTCCCATTCATGATATCACATTAATTACCATATGAAAAGGTAAAATACAGTTTATTCGCATATGGGGATGTTCAGTTATCTCATAAAGAGGGGAAGATGGATAATTGTAAAGCCTCCTGTTCTCTTGATCTTTACATCAGGAAAACATATAAATATTTTTTTTTTTTTATCTCTGGGTTCAGACTTTAAACATTGTTTTAATTTAAGAGTTTCTTTAAACAAGTAGGAATGCACAAGCACCATTCCTGGGTTTGACCTGGCGTCTCCGAGTGAAGCTCTGCTTCCCAGGATCTCTGGGTCATTTTCTTGTTTCCCTGGGCAGGGGAGCGGAGTCCAGACTATCTCTGATTACGCCCTTGCATTTGCCCTGCTCCCTGCCTGTTGCCACATGCTGCAGGCTCTTTGGGGGTCACCCCTTTCTTATGCATAGTTAGCCACAAGAGGGGGAGCTCCGGGTAGCCAACCCTGGGAAGTTCTCAGGTATGACAAGATCCCTCAATCAATTCTCCTTTAGCAGCTGGGTTCAATCCCATCCATGGAATTACTATGCCATTGACAAGGTGGCTTTATAGGCAGGTTTACATGTTAGTGCAAGTAGGGTCAGGGAGGCCCCAGAGACATTAAGTAAAAAGAATAGTTTTAGGAAACAAACAAAAAAAAATGCTCTGTCCCTTTAAGAGTCAATCCTCTAAATTAAACTTGGCTTTCCCGATCATTCTTGGTAGAAGGATCTGGAATAAGAACGCTACTGGCAGATAGGAAGATACAGAGATACATGAAGCTAGGAAACAAATCCAACACAGAAATGGCAAGTGGCCCAGAACTGCCTACAGCTTGCAAATATATAAATGCGAAAAACGCTATATGCTACGCAGATGTTAATCACAAAAACTGTTATTGCCATTAGCAATTGGCAAGTACCGGACAAGAACGGACGAGCAAGCAGGAAGGAGCACCATTCTCTGCCGAGATAACGACATGTAATTCAGCCTTTGTCTCCTCAAAAATAACCGAAGAAAGAAAATCACAGGGCCCTCTAAAAATGGGAGTTTTTTATATTTTTTATTATTTTTATTGAAATCCTCACAAGTCAGTGTCACGTAAAAGAGCTGCAAACTACTAATCCACTATGATGCATTAAGCCCACAGACCTTTAAACTCACGGCTGCCAATATGTATTGTATTAAGCACTGCATAAGTTGTTAGCGCTATATAAATAAAAGATAATGATAATAATAATAATATGTAGAGTTTCTATGTTTCAGGCAAGTACGCACGTAACCATGATCCTCTGCTACGTAAGGAGATCATTCTTGCAATCTGGAAGCCTCTTGGAGATTGGGCCGTGGCACCTGATTACATCACACATGACGCGGCGTGTCATAATTATATAAACGTGGATAACGTCTTTATGCAAAGCACATGTTGCAAAAATTGCAAAATGTATCAGTATTTGCGACAACACTCCGGCTTCATGAACGTCAGCTGAGGCCAGTATTGGTCCTTAGTGTCTGATGTGTACCGAGGCAACGCTCAACTGTAGTGAACACGGGATTTGCTGCATGTAAATCTGAACACGGGATTATTGCATGTAAATCTGTCTGGGGAAACAGGAACTAAGGAACCCCGTGCAAAACTTTCTGTAAGTTCCTCTGCGCTTCTGCTTCAAATAATAAAACCCTTTTTAGCTCAGAATTATATGGTTACCCTACTGATGGCATAAATACACCACGTACAGAATTCTCCTTTAAAGGACTTTTCAAGTACGTTAATGTGCATTCAATTAATGTGTTTCCAACAGAAGCCTTGTGTCTTTGTTTAAACGCGAGAAGTCGGCTACCAATTGGCTCAGGGGTCCATTACAGAAAGTTTTCGTTTGGACCCTACACTGCCATGTGTCTGGCATCCTGGTTTCCACCCTTTTTTTCTGATTTCAATGGAAAAAAATAAGAAAAACATATATTATGACACAAATTATAAGGTAAGGCATGTTATTATTTAAAGGGACACTCCAGCCATTATACGAACTTTAATACATTTGCGTGGCTGCTTTAAATATTTGCCTTTTCCATTTGAAAAATACAAGGGGAGGCTTCTGCGCAATGCCCCTAAATGCATTTGCCCCCTTTCACCACCCAGATACCCTGCAGGAGATGCATTTGTACTTCACTATCCATTCTTCTATAGTAGTGGCGTCAGGGACGTCAGACTGTCCCTTTAAGGTGTGATTAGGAAAACATGATTAATATGCTACAGGTGTAAGAATTAGGAGCGGGGATAATCTGGAACGGGAGAATTCCCCTTTAATACGTCCATGCTTTGTAGAGCATGATGTCTCAAACAAGCCCACCGTCCGGCACTGATCACGTAAACAATGCTAATCCCGTAAAGCACATATCCAGTAAAGCTCGGGTGTCCTTGTCATGCCCTGTTCATTAAGTTGGCGTGTCCGCTCCCGCTAATCTTTTCTTGTAAGCTTATTCTTCACCAAGCATTACGTTTTTTCGACTCTAACCCTGGCACGTACATTTCTAGTAAAGCCGATAAAACAATTTGCCAGATTCCTAAATTATGTAAAACAGGAAAAAATAAATATCTAAATATGCCGTATTTTAACAATTTTAAAAGTAAGAAATAATTAATTCATTTGTAGTTATGTTGTATTTGGAAATTAGATTATTTTAGACAATTTTTGGCAAATTTTTGGGACACTTTGTTGGTGGGTGTGTGTGGAAAGAGACTGGGAGGGGCAGAACCAGTACCAAAGTGGGCATGGTCAAGATGTAGCCCCACCTACCTTATAGAAAGAGCCACCTACCACGCTAAGCTTCAGAGAGTCATACCAGAGAATCTCCCTGACTGCCACATGATGCCCCCATTGCCTGCAATAGTGGAATAGTGGGGCAGCTAATTTTACTTTACTGAAAGGGTGGTAGATAAATGGAACAGCCTTCCATCATAAGTGGTAGAAGATAATACAGTCAGGGAATTTAGACATGCCTGGGACAGGCATAAAGCTACACATCTAAAAAAAAGACCAAGAATATTATTAAGGTCTGAGTGCTGCATCAGGAAAATTGGCAGACAATATCGGCTGTTCTTATCTGCTGATAAATTCTATGTTTCTACCCTGAAAACATAAAGCGTGCACGAAACCTGGACTGTTGGGGGTATAAAGCACTGTAACGATGGATGTGTGCGAATGCACCTTGCGCTGCGTATTGTAAGCATTCACAGAACACATTAAGTATTCATTAGTCATTTGTGTGCTCAAGGTCAGTTAGGTGCCGCGTAAGCATGACTATTTAAAAAGGAATTTTTCATCACCCTGCACCGTGAAAGCCACACATCAGTGTTTGAACAAGAGTTTCTCACCTTCTGAGCAATAATCGCCAGATAACAATGTGGGATATTATAGTCTGACACAGTAATAACGGATGGTGATTCAAGTTTACATTAAGTTAATACTCAGCCTTTGAGATACCGGGTTGGGAAATCCAGCTAAAAGCTCAAGCAGTCTGACGTACTGTTGGATATATCTCAACAAAATACTTCTCAATGAATCAGGCCGATAAGGGCTGGTCTAGTGATATGAGGGACTGACTGTATTCCCTAACAACTACCTCTTCAAACTAGAAAAAGCTTTATTAAAGAATATATGGCAATAAATGATATAATTATATGCAGATACTTGTTCCAATAATACAAATTTAATTCATAAAGGGACACCTTTATCATATCATATGTACTTTCATACATGAAAGCAGTTTTCACTTTAAATTAACACTTTTTAATGCATGGAAGGGTTTAACGGGATCCTCCCTATGTATTTGCTCCCCCAGCCCCTTTAAATGAGAAGTACGAGCCCCCGTTGTTTCTAATTAACTATTTAATATTAATCACAGAATTGGTATGTTACTGTTTAACGATCTATGCTCCAGGACTGGTTAAAATAAAAAGGCGGCGCGGTTAACGGTGCCTGTGCAGATTTACGGTTACCTGCCCGGCTGTGCCTGTCCTTGGGTGTTTGGAGAATTTCCGCTTAATATTATGCAGTAATTAGGCTGTAAAATTCTCAGGCATACGTGACATGGTTACATAATGAACGGGCTGAATGCTAACATGCCCCTAAGGCATGGATTCTTTTTTTTGTATAAATTTCCATATATATCTCAACATACTTAGATACCTCTTGCCATCTCATATGGAAGGAGTAATGCAATGAGTTAAATATTATATGTTTAAGTTAATTATATTAGCTATGTCTGGATTTTGTTTGTGCCACCTTCTCTTCTCTTCAGGATTAAGGGTAAAAAACTGAAATTTATGTTAAAAAAAAAAAATAAAGGTCAGCTTATTATAGTACTAGTCTAAAAGGACAGATTGGGTCTGTCTTTCCAGTAGTTCATGTTGGCTGTGAGTTGAGAATACTTTATATGTTATTTAACTCTTTCACATACCTACCAACAGTCTCGTCTTTTTTTTTTGTCCACTGTCCAGGAAACCAGTCGGTTGGGGAGACACTCTGAACTCCCTTGACTGGTCCAGGGAGCTTGAGACTCCCTGAAATTGAGTGAGGCGCAATGCATTGGAGCCGAGTTGCGCAATATGATGTCATATCCCAGCTTTCTGCCTCAATGGAATGAAAGGTACCAAGCAAACCTCGTAGTCCTGCCCCAGCCCTGCTTTAAACCCTGCCCCATCAGCATCTATCCCGCCCCTGCCTGGCTTTAACTACACCCCCGAACAATGGTGTCCCTCTTTGGTCATCCCAAATGTTAAGGGTATGTGATAACAGGCAAAGGGCTACTTAAATAGCGATATTCCTTTAAAACAGTGACCAACGTGGCCAGAGCTTCATAAAAGTTCCGTTTTTGGTCAATAAATTGTTAAAAGGCATACCGTACTACTACACAAAATAGGAGAGAATTTGCAAATATATATATATATATATATATCAATCCTGACCAAGATTCTTTTTTTTTTATTTGAAAAATACAGAAAAAAACCCCCCAGAAATTTGTTTTGCTCTCAAAGACGTTTTGTTGTTTTGAAAAGTATGGAAATAATGATGTCAGAATTCCTCGGTTTTGCCGAAATGAAGACCTGTTAAATAAATCTGAGGCTTCCGCAGTGAGGAGTTGAATAAATCCTTCTGATAGTAATTAGTTTAAACAGTTCATCAGGTCTGCTTGAAAGGAGAGCGTGGTGCAGAATGAGAATGAGCCGGCAGAGCGCTTGAAGATCTTTGCCGGTCTAATACAAAAGACACATTAAGAATTAATTCTACCCCGGTGCCAACAATGTCCCTTAGCCACCAAATTCCACGGACGATAAAACTTACACAACTAGGCCAGGGACTCGTCGCTATACACTTAAAGGGGCACACTTTTTTCCCTTTAGTATGTGTTACTATGAAAGAGAACGGTTTTATTGCATTTTTAAAAATTTAAATAAGAATATTGTGTAGATTATGGTAAATAAGACCAGTATGAATGGGGGATAGCTATAATTTCAAAGGAGGACTGTTTTTTGTTTTGTTTTGTTTCCGGTCAAACGCTATTTGCGGACAGTAGAAAAGGGACTATATAACCGTTTGTTGTATTTGAATGCATTTGTTGAGTCTAACTTTGGGAGTAGGATGACGGGCGTCAGACCAAGTTGGCAGGGCAGTGCTGTCTGACAGAGAAACAGAATAAGCGATCATAATCAATTATAAGAGGAGCTTAGACACTATTTCAGGCCTTTCAAATGACATTGTTAAAGAGCTAAAAGAAGTACGTTATTCCAAACCCCACGAGGGCCAGAAAGCCTTGCGTGCCCCCAGACTAGCCATCTGGCACACTGGGCAAACGCCTGCTGGGCCGACAGTGCCACACACTCACCAAGCATAAAAATGTATTTTGTGCAGCCGCGCATATCAAGATATCAGACGCACTTACATCATCAGGCGGCCGCTGACCTTAAAGTGCCAGGGCCACCCTGGCCACTTCCAGCTTTCCTTGCCCCTTAGGCTAGCAAAGAGACAATGATGCCACCTGTCTAACCCAGCGCTAAATGTTTTATGCTATGTTAACCCCTTAAGGACAATTGGCGGTCCCTAAACCCATTGAAAACAATGCATTTTGAGCCCATAAATGTTAAGAACTTTGCAAAGCCTTTGGAAAAATGAACTAGAAAAATCTGCCGTGGGCAAGCGTCCAGTAGACGGGTTTGCTTTAAATGAGAAAAACATGAGGAGTGCGCAACATCAGCAAATTGTCTTTTATGTCAAATCTTATTCTCATAACCACAGAGCATTTAAACTGAAATAAGTAGGCCGCATATCTTGTATTTGGCTGAAATATTTATAATTCCGATTCCTCCTATTGCTTGCCAAACAGGTGCAAATCTACTGCCCTTCTATCACTTCATAGTATCTAAAAATTGGATAAACTTTGGCGTTAAGCCTTTTTTAAAATTACATACTATGATTATTAATGCCATGTGCAGTCAAAAAAACTGCATGGATTACCGTAAGGAGTGATTAACGTGAAGAACGAGGGGTGCAGAAACAATATGCAATATTTTGGCCTTTTGGGGTATTTCCGCAAATGAGCGGAGGCAGGCCGCGCACCACGGGAACAGCCTCTCCCCTGTTCCTCCAATCATGGGAGACAATGTGTGCGGAGGCTCCGCCTTGTTGTGGAAGTACCTGAATAACGGAGCTGATAAGGGAATGAAGAAAGAAGACAGAAGAAGAAGAAGCACCAGAAGAAGCGGTGTATGAGAGGAACAACAGTGTTTTTTTTATTTCTTTTTCAATAGGGTTGTGTTATATCCAGGCCTTTTCTTTTTTCTTTCATTAAGATCCAAAGTTTGGGGGATTGTTTTATAAACAGGGTCGTCTTATAATTGAGCAGATATTGTAATTCCAAGTCTAACGATCGCTTTGGACTTTCCCCTAGGTTTGACCCAGGGTAGTGCCTTACACCACACCACCCGGGGCCACCACCCTTACTCCTGAGCGCTGGGATATGATGACCCCATAAAGGCAACACTACCGCTGTCTCTCACTCCTCTCACACATCTGGAAGGACATTCATGAGCAAGTATATCTTGTGTAGAGATGTTCTTATGGGTCTACTTTTACCCACCCCAGAGTTTGTTGCCCCATATAACCCCCTTGTAGCATAAGTATTCGTGAATCGTTTTGTAAGACATTCTGGGGTATCTTCAACAAATGGGCTTTGGTCTTGTGCCCAATCTGCCCCATTAGTACAATAACCCTGCATTAAACCAGCTTCGCTGTTCTCTAAATGAAGGGAAACAATAGCGCGATTATGTGCCCAACATAGTAATCGTTTTAAACAGTCGCACTCATTGTAAAATAAGCAGTGCCATGTTTTCCTAATTTTACAAGGAAACAATTAGGCTGTAATATTTCATTCGCGCCGTGTGGCATTTCGCTGATACATTAGAGGAAGAAAAGCTGTTTAATCTCACACAGGATTTAGGCAAGACCATGAATAAGCTGTGCATGGGTCTGTAAAAACGTATTGGATATTATCTGTGGGAATTCTTTTTGATGCAATATTATGAAGATTAATGAACCTTAAAAAGAGACTTCCACCAAAAATATATTATTATTACCACAATAAAATGAAATTAATTTTTAAAACATTTCTAGCTCTTACATGATATTATGTTTTTCAGACAGCTGGATATTTGCCATACTGCCTTGTAGTCAACAATAGAATTACTCTGTCTTAGTCACCCAGAGGGACTCTCTGACTCCTGAAAGTCTATAGAGGAAATGATTTCAATGGACAAACAGGACTTCATTAGCATTGCCATAAAGCATCAGCTTTGTGTGGTGTTTGAGCAGGGAAAGGCACCCAAAATATTACATGACCGACAACAATGGCCGCCTCCAGGTCCACGGAAAATGGATGATTTTTGGAACAAAATTATTTAAAAATATTTAACTTATTCTGAGATATCTAACAAGTTCCCAAACTCTAATCTGTTTGGTAT
Source organism: Spea bombifrons (assembly GCF_027358695.1). Lineage (NCBI taxonomy): Eukaryota > Metazoa > Chordata > Amphibia > Anura > Pelobatidae > Spea > Spea bombifrons. The sequence continues at coordinate 7,258,349 of NC_071093.1, read as the reverse complement.
GAAACGGGGACAAATAATCATCATTGTCATTATAATTTTATAAATATACAGGATTAACCCTTTGAAACCCACAAATATGAACAGTGTATTCACGGTTAATATAAATAGAATGGCATCAGAAAATATTGATAACATTGATATTTAATAAGGGTTATCATATTTAAAAACGTTATAACATAAAACCATAGACTTTGACGGCAGATCGACCCCATTCGGCCCCTGTCTAGCCTGCCTGCTTTTCCTACAGTAAAGATCCAAACCTGGGTGCTCACTAATATTTTTTTTAGAAAGTTTTTTCTAAAACCATCACTTTTACACCCATAAATGTTTTGTTGCTCAGAGGAAAATAATAATAATAATAACTCGTAAAACTAAACATCAGTTTGTAAGAGTGGAAAACAGAATCACATGTCTCCTTCATGCCAAACAACAACCCCCTTGGCGTGGCTTTCTTCTGTTGCAAATTCTTGCAGCCTACATCTACTTTCTATTCTCAACATTCTTGTTTATGCATTTTTTTTTACTCCCACTGAACCGGAGCTTGAATAATATGATATTTTTCTCCTCCTTTTCATTTGCTGTGACTCACCCAGCCATAAACTACAAGAGGGGAACACAGACGCGCTTTTGTTAATCTGAAACGTTGGAAAATGGCAATCGCCTTTGGTCCAGCTGTTCAAGACCTAATATGGTCCCTGCGGGCTGTGTGATGAGACTTGGCTTTGTTTTCTGTGACATTTTTCTCAATCTATTTTACTTTTTATCGCGGAATCTACGGTTCAGGTGACAGCTTCTTGTGCCATTATTATATATATATATTATAATAATATATATATATTATAAATATTATTTTATTTGTTCCCTTTAAAATTTTAAACAAACACCTGAGATCCAATGATAGATTTACAGCAAAATATGACCTCATCTGCACTTCATTGTTTCACATCAGACAGAAGAGATCTGCGAACGCTGGGCACATCTTTGTATGAGATAATGACTTGGACATAATTGCCTTACATCACCGTGCACAGGGAAAGTATGATGTAACAAGTTGGATAGCAACATTTAGTGTTAGTAAATAAAAAAAAAATGCCAAAACATAAAAAAAAATCCTTTTAATCCAAAATGTCTGTTTAAAGGGAAACTCCAGCCCTATATTCTAACTTTGCCACCAATGAGGGGGGGCAGAGTAGGCGCCTAGGGTCTCTTTCTGCTCCCAGTGCAGTAGAACTACTTTTATGTGAACACTTCTTTGCTTAATATCCATTAAAGAATTAATAAATAATAAGAAATAATGGATAATAAATAATAATATCAATTAACGTGTTATATGATATCACTAAATCCTCCAGACCCTGTCCCCAACCATTCAAACAAATGGGATTAACTGCATTCAAATTTCACATGGAGGGGACATTAACAAAACCGTAGGAGAGCAGCCAAATGGTAAAATACCACTAATTTTACTCTGCAGGGGGCCGTAATCTTTGTAAACTAATAAATAATACATTTTGAATATTTTGAGAGTATTCTTAAAAGCGTGATCCCGTGTGGTGTTCAAGACAAAAAGCAGACATCATTGGCAGGTATAAAATATTTTTGTGCCTTTTTTTTGGCTGGAGAAATCATACTTTCTGTAAGTTTACAATGTTTGTATTGTATTTAAATGAATGTTATAGTTTCCCTGTTGCATTATCCGTGGTGTTTATTTTTAAGAGTAAAACAAAAATGTAGAAAGGGATTATGACAACTAATTAGTACTTTTTTAAAGGAGAAATTAATAAAAAAGTGATGCGTAACATTACATTTATTACAAATGTAGTTTCATATATATATATGTGTATATATCCATAGAAAAAATAGGAGCACTTGCATGACTTATTAAAGTGTAAAAATATATTTAACAAAAACATTTTTTGGGTAAAATATAGTTCCCTAAGTCTGACATTAAATTGCAGTCTAAAACAAATGTGTGTCATTAATTAAAATAACAAAAATGTTTCTCCTAATATGGTATGAGATGCTCTGTGGCATTTTTATCTTTTTTTTCCCATAAATGTCCTTGGAGAAAAATTAAGCACAAAAGGAGGCAAAGTGTTTGTTGTATATCAATGTATATCCATAACACGCTGAAACATATACAGTATGTCTTAAAATGCACATTTCAATCAAGCTGTATCCAATGATCCATCAAATGTCTTGCGTGTTAGAACTTAACTATAAATAAATTCTACTAAAAAGCTCCTCTGCTACTTGTGATAGAGGGGAGATCGATTCTCTGGCCTTAAGCCCAAGCCCTGCTTTCCCAGGGAGTTGTCTAATCTGGGTCCATGCCAGTCGGTTTTGGCTTTCAGGTCATTGAAGACTTCAATGGTTCCCCTTCCTGCGGGTGACCTATAGATCTGCCTTCCTGATGGACATCTGGCCAAGGAGAAAACGAAGGGTTTGTATACCCAAGAAGTGGCCAATGTGGTCCTACAATGACATCATTCACCATCACCAATCAGCTTCTTTACCACTTAGGATTGAAGCAGGGGACCTCAGGTTACTTGTTTTTCAAGAAGAATTGGTTCTGACAAACATTCTGGGTTTTCAAATTAGCCAAAAGCTGCCTCAATTTTACCAAAACTGAATGTGATACAATAGTTTTTTTTCACTATCCAGTAAAATAGAGTTATAGCTTATGATGGCTACGTTTTGCAGTGTCAAGAGGTAAATGATATTTATTAAGCATATCTTGTTCTTCATGTACATTACACTGAACGGGTGTCACGGAGCATTGCTTGTTCACGTTGCATCAAAACAATGTTTGTTGACATGTTAGAAAACTACAGAGGATGTCATTATTCTAATAGACGTAATATGGAATGATGGGGGTATGGGGGTAGTGAAAACAATCATGCATTGTGATTTTGTGGGTATGATATAAGTGTCTCTTAAGCCTAAACGTTAACCTTCTGAGTGCCTGAGTATTTATGAAGTATATATCTATATTCATCTATATATATATATTATATATAGCATTTACCAAGTTGAATATTTTCCTTTTTTATGTCAAATTGCATTTATTCACTCTACACAATGTTTGATTTCTCTTTCCGAACTTATTTTAACCTTGCTGTTATATGAACTGCACATTCTCAAGGATATATAGTTGAGGACAAAGGTAAAGTCTACAAAATTAGAAGGTCCATCTTGACGACCTTCTGGTACCATTAAATATATATATATATAATATAAATTCATTAAAATATTATATTAAGATATTTTTTATTATTTTTAATTATCTTTCACTGTCATTTTTTATTTTAGTTTTGACTGCGGAAGGCTGGAATTATACACAGACACTTTAAAAAATATATATATTTTTTTTTTTTTGCACAGGTGAGTATCATACCCAAAGCTTGAGGTTATGTCACATGTTCCGTGTGAGCGCAATATAAAATATTATCGGCCTTAAATATATCTGGAACGATTCGGCAACTTAAAGAAACACTCTTGGTATATGTATTAACATATTCTTATATCACCGAGCGGGGATGACCATCACGAGACCCGAGTTAGAATATGTCATAGAAGGCTTTATAAATTAGATTTTTGGCAGAAGTAGGAGCTAGAGGTTAAAGTCTAAGATGAATTCTGATGCATTTGTAAGAGCTAATACTCATAAAGGAAACAAATGTCTGCAATCAAATATGGTATCGAGACATTTAAAGGATTTTATTAAACCCTTTTGTCAGTTTCTTCTGTTAATATAAATTATTTAATGGTCCTTTTTTACCCTCCATCGGCTAGAAACAGGCATCCATTACTGCAGAGCGCTAGCAGCTGCTACTAGGAGCAAGATCAGGGTGATATGGAGGCCAAAGCTCCAAGAAAGTCATTAACATCCCGAAAGTCTGTGGATTTCGTATGCATGAGCGTACAGCAGACATTTAACACGTTATTAACTTCCATGTACCTAGTCCTTGGTGGACAATCTATCTAACTGCGACGTCAGCTGCGTACTAAACACGGGACCAAAATATTATCGTCCCAGATGGTCTTTCCACGTCAAAGCAGATTTTCTATTTAAACGAAGTAAATGCGATGTGATATCGAGGGACGGCTTTCTTCCAAATTCAATCTACCGTTATTAAGCAGTGATTTCATATCTAGGAAACCGGACTGTAGAGCGGCTCGTATGACAGGTGCTCCTGTGATCTATTTCTGATGTTTTTTTTACATTGTATGTTTTTCACATAGATCACATTTTTCGAAAGATTTGTTTTTCTTCTTCTCCCATTCTGGTCACTGTTTTTTTCTTTATATGTTAAGATAAATGGAGACTTTTTAGCGATGGAGACCCTTAGTTTACATTGCGGTTAATGGTGTGATGTTACAGGCAGGGCGATCACAAGTTAGAAACATTTAATAAAAACAATTGCAGATCTTTCACTGCGTTATTTTTTTATGAAATTCATCCAGTTCGCTAATTTATGAACGGAATGACAGCCTTGTCTAAAGACGGAAGCAGGGAGGCATTTGCAATTAATTGTTTCCTTAAGAAAATAAGAATAAGACTTGTAAAGTTTGACTTCTCCATTGAGACGGAACATTGTTACATTTATCAAATAAAAAGAAAATATGTTAAACTTCACAGTTTTATACAGAATCAGCTTGGTCCCTGTAAGGCAAAGAATATTTTCACCGAAGCCCTCCATTTACTAGCAATCAAAATGTGCGTGTCCCTTTAAATCTATAAAACTATTTTAATATTTATGGTTGGTTTCTAACATAATGCATACAAAAGCCAGCCACTTATAAAATGCATATGTGGCGCTATATAAAACAATAAATAATAATAATTATTATTTTTCATAATATGCTTCAAGTTAACAGGTAGATTACGATGATTAACTATTAGAAACTAGAAAAGAATCTAAATTTTGATGTGTCTCCTTTAAGAGTCGGGAGCCACACATATTGTGTTATATTTCAAAGGATAACAATACTAACGTTTGACACTTTGTGTTGCTACGAGTTGGAGCAAGACAGATTTATAAACTGATGTCAATGAAAAGAGTCCATCTCGAAAGGATTGTATAGCATGTCGTTGCGATGACTTCGCAGGAACATGTAAAGACTGCGACAGGTGTCAGATTTCTCAGCAGCCGTAAAGCGATCTTATGAAATAAATTTTAATGGGAGATTCAGAACCAACTTAGTCAATGTTAAGACAGCGAAAACAGATTTAAGTATGGATTGACTACAAACCCATACAGCCCTATACCCATCAAGGCAATAGGGAGCATAAGTTGGAGCACCCAACATACCAACGGGATAATGTAAATATTTTTTGGCCTAGTATGCTCCTGCTTTGACAAAGATGGGCTTTACTTGTATTTTACACATATTTTACACATATCATATTCAAAGTATTTATGTACGGTACATTCGTAGCACATAGTCTTATGCTCTCTGCCATTTGTGATCTGCTGTCTGTGTCTGTTAAATGTAGAAAAAGCATTAAAAACAATATAAAAAAATACACCTGTTTGATTATTTGCATAAAGGCCAAGCTCAGGGTCGCTGGTGGCTTAAGTCAACTTGCCAGAGGTGCCACTAACTGTGCCAACCCATTGATCCCATTGACCTAGGTGGCTGCCTGCTGCATTGAGCTAATAGGGGTCACCATTTTTGAATGGGGCTGCCAGAGACATAGTCTGCCTAGAGCACAGGAATTTGCGAGCCCACCTCAGGACGATAAACTTCGGAAATAGGAGTCAAACTAATTTCACTGGAATTACCCCATGCTGCTTTGCCATATTTACGTGAACATGAAGCCAATAATTATAGAAACAGGATATCCGAGGCAAAGGCCTGACTCGGGAATTCATACAAAACGCACTCTATATAATCAATTCATACGAAAAACTGAATTATACCGCGTATCGACCAGGGAACAACTAATATCTCTGCTGTTAAAAATGCTTCCGATCACACCTGAACCGTCGTTCAAATACACCTAATTCCATAGTTGTTCAATAAATCATCTTTATCATTTAAAAGTACATTCAGCTAATAATAACCGATTTTTATCGGCACACCTAATAACGATTTCGATAATGAATAATAACTGATCTTATTTCCTGTAATGAAAACGCTTTTTGTGCCCGTTATTGACATGATCCGCCGTCGGTACAAGTCGGGGACATTTACATGCAAATCCGGAGGGGAGTTAAAGGGACTCTATCATTTTTTTACCATCTTTTGTAACAAAGTAACAACCTAAGTTGTTCCATAAAGAAATCATTTGGTTGTAGTCAGGATTTATCAAATAATATCTTAAATTTTGTTTTCTACACAAATAATTTGAATTCCAGCTTCCGTGTAAAATATCTTCAAAATCAAAGCTTAATTTTGCAGCGAGGAAGCATTCATTGGTCACATGATTCTGATCCAAGCATCAAAAAGAATAGAAGGACCCTGGAGATTACTGCTGTCCTAATGAGATTGCTCCTGTTCTGAGGAGATCACTTCTGTTCTGAGGAGGTCACTGCTGTTCTGAGGAGATCACTGCTTCTTCTGAGGAGGTCACTACTGTTCTGAGGAGATCACTTCTGTTCTGAGGAGATCACTGCTGTTCTGAGGAGATCACTGCTGTTCTGAGGAGACATCTGCTGTCCTAAGGAGATCCCTGCAGTTCTAAGGATACCTCTGCTGTTCTAAGGAGATCACTTCTGTTCTAAGGAGTTCGCTGCTGTGCTAAGGACCACAGTAGGTCCCACCGTTGCTTTGTAAAAGGTTTACTGTCCCTTACAGCCCATCAAAGAAAAATGCATTTTAAAGTACTTTATAGGTTCTTTAAAATGCATTATTTAAAACGCATTGAATTAGCTTAAGGAGAAGTTGCAGCTACAGAACTGCAGCTTCCCACTTCTTCCATGCACCAACAATTTTCGCCACCGCGTAAAGCAGGTAATCAGTGGCAGGAACGCATTTCCATTGAAATCAGAGGGAGCGCTTTCCATGCATGTATATGGAGGGGTCCTGTTAGAACGCCCCATGGCGCTCACCGAGCCTGCGCTGGAGCTGACCGGGGGTGAGCATGCCATGTGTCAGGAGATGTGTTTGCCCGAACTGGGGGTTGGAAATGGGACACATGCATACGGGGGGTAATTCTGCAGAATCCCCCAGTGCATTTGCAAGGGAGACACCACGTAAAGGTACCGCATTGCTATCATATGCATTTGGACGGCATATGATGACAGGAGCAGACTCTTACTGCAACCAGCGTTTTTTATCTTCATACAGCTGTGACCCCCCTGCAGGAAGACGTTGTAGGATGAAGAATTAGCTTGAATTGTTCCCACCGGGATAGGAGGGAAGGAAGTTACACCACTAACTTTATGAGGGTTACAAAGCTGCAGCCACAAATACAGAAAACATGTGAGCAAAGAGCCACATTATAACAGAAAAGCAAATCTAATGACAGCGTACAACGTACAGTGCTCATCTACCCCTACTGTACACCATACTGTATTTAAAGGTGCTGTTCCACTTAGACAAAATATTCATTGCACTCTCTGGATAAATAAAACTTAGTTTCTAAGACTGATTTATAAAACTCTAGAGCTAATCTACAATGTATGCTTTTAATTCTGTTAAATCCATACATCTTGAGAGCGATAACATTGGCTGCGCATGGAGCGCTCGTCTTTTTCTCTCTCCCTCTCGTTGAAAGTTGGCCGTTTGCCCTCCTAACACTTCCTCGCATGATGGCAAAGCCCAGACAGTGAATGGATGATGATGTTAGGCCATAGCATGCTCGGCTTGACGTATCATTAGTAAGCAGGGCACGCCGGGAAGGACTCGTGGAGTCTTGTGCAATAATTCGAGGCAGTGGGCTTCCCGCGGAGAAGTCAGATTCCTCTATTTCAAGAGCTAACGCAGAGAACTTCACCAAGTCAAAATAGGCGTCAATATTTACTATTACACAAAGGCTTCTTACATATTACAGCAGTAGATGCGGGGTGTATTACGATACACTGAGCTTTATGAGTTAAAGCAGGCGTGCAAAATGGGAGACGTGAATAACATAGAATAAAATGTTTAGCGTTTAGCAGAGAGCTCTAAGGCCGGATGACCCTGAGGATTCAGCCGCACCGGCCAAGACCTTGAGTCTATAGCGAAACCCTGGGAATTTCACTGTATGGACACATGCCAAATGCATGCCATCCCCGTGCCATCCTCTTAGCCTTTATCTTAACGGGGTACGGTAACCAGAAAATAACCAGGAAAAAAATGTATTTATTAGAATTTATTTATTAAATGGACAATATTTTTTAGGTGGGTTATTAAAAAATGAAAATATAAATTTTAAAATAAACAATAGTATTTTTTGTGATGTGGCCGTGTGTTTTGTAAAGGAGCACTGAAGACTGACGATTGCGCAGATGACTTTATATAATGTTATTTATTTTTATATTATCATTAACAAGCGGGTATAGCACGGCAGGGTTTAGCAAATAAAGCCCTGGATTAGAAGAAAGTGGATCTGTTATATACATATATATATATATATATATGTCTACATGAACTTTTGTTTAGAACACAATCCCCAGCATGTACCTGCATGAAAAATGACGCATTAATCAGGAAATAGGAACGAGAAGGTGGATAGTGTGCTCTATATGCCCAAAATATGCCCCTCTTCCATATTTTTAAGATATCACAAAACAAAAACTGGGCACTTTTCACAACGCCTAAACAACGCCTTCCTTTCAGATTTCACTGAATGGTTAAAACTCACGAGGCGATATTTCACGCTCCGGCAATTATGTCGCAGGGTGTGTGTGTTGTTTATAACTTATTTCCAGTCCCAGAGGTTCAGGGTTCACTCCGCGATCCCGCAGATTACCAAATTCGATACGTCGACAATTCTATGCACAAAGTAGAGATCAAATAGCTTTGTTTACCAGTTTAAAAACCTTTATCTGCGGTTCTGGGAGTTTTACATTCAACTTTAAGAGACCAAAAAAAAGAGAGACGGACAGAAAATATCAAGCAGATGGCAGACAGAGCTTTTTTTACTAATGAAAAATATACATTAAATTATTGTGTCCTTATGGAAGTGTGCAAAGGTCAACAGCGTTATGATTTAGTCTAATGAAACACCGCAGATGTGTTTTATCAAAAAGCTTGATAACATTTGTACAAGGCCATTTGATGAAGAGACCTCTGAGGCCCCTATAGCTCATGTGACTGCATTTTGTCTATGATGGCCCAATACAAGTTGCCTTAACTTAACTTCGACTAAAGGCACCAGAATCGAATTGACTTATGTTTATCTGCTTCTATATCCTACGCATTAGATATACGTCCTACTAGAGCCAGGTTGTAAGCTTTCTCTAATCAGCTGTGGCTCCAATACATTTCAACCTATAGCGGGCAATTATTCTGTATGTGGTATAAGTGGCGTATCTTCCTTCGCCGCTGCCCCTGGCCTAATCCTGGGCAGCTCCAGCCGCTTCCTCCGCAATGCCTTCCTTACAAATGATCACCAGGATATGACGTCATATCACGGCACTCCGTCTTTTAAGGAAGCATGGTGCCAGGCAAAAGTGAACAATGGCGGCCATAGGCCTCCATGGTGTTAGTGGGCCGGCTGGGGAGCTCAGTGATTCCTCTTTTAATGGACCAGCTAAACAGTGGTTCTACAGGGTGTCCTATCGCCCAAAAGGCTCCCTGTTTTGCCCCTAGACCTGACACCCTAGGGCAGAATACACCACTGTGTGGTATTGTGGATTTTGTTCAGACTCGAAAACAATCCATGTTAACAGAACTTCCCCCTATGTATAAATCCATTTCCTTCTCGCCGGTGCAACCCTAACTCTAAAACTCCCTCTATCAATCATATTGCATGGTCATCAACAGATATTCTAACTTAATGGCACTGGGGTGTCACATTTTAAGTAAAAGTAGCTATGAAAAGGAAATCCGTCTGTAAGTACAAGCCTTTAAAAAGGAAAAAACAAGGGATTTCAGGCACACTTTTCATATTTTTTTTCACTCGTTTCACTCAACCCCAGGACTTAAAATAATTAGAATCGTCTTATGGGAAAGAAAGGAAATGGAATCTTATGCCTGATAGCAGAAAGAAGATAAAAGACTTTCATGTGACTGCATCATCAGCAATGCATACATCAGTGCTGTAATCAGCCTTTTTATTAGTGATAATAATTGCATCACAACCCATTTTATATATATATATATAGACCATGCTGTAATGTATCAAAAGTCCAGTGTCCCATGCAGCCTCAACCCTGAAGAATAACTATTAAATTACCTTGTTTTAATATGCATTATTCAACATGTTGAATGAAAAATATGACAGCTTTAAGAGAAGCTGCAGCTCTTCTAATATTTTCTGTTGTGTTGTATTTCGGAACGGCTGCCTAAGATATTTGTTGTAAGAGCCTTAAAGAGTAATTTTAGAGACTCTTAAGTAGGTTCAATAGATCCATTTACTTACACTAAAGCTATGATAGTACGAGTTCACATTTCAAAATGCAACATGAAAATAATAATAGCACAATTGATATGGTAGCCAGTAACTCATTGGGTTATGGCTTTGTCTCCATCGTGGTGGTTCTTCTATAACCATTTGAGTGGTCCGAGGTGCTTTGTATTGCTCTCGCCTTTGGCAGGAAAATAATGAGGTGGACCATTGTGGGCTGTTGTGCTTTATGGGTGCAGGGGAGAGGAAACCCATATCTCCTTAAATCCATGACCCCATTCTGGTCAATGAAGAAAAGGGTCATAAGTTCAGAAGGAAATCTCTTTTTATCTCTCCTGTCCTATAAATTAAAACTATCTATGCAGCAGGGAAGCTTTTAAGGACTGGGGTAAAGATAGAATTGCCCCAGGCACCCAAAGGATATTATTATGAACTGAATGAGCCTTTTCAATGTATGGTAACAGTCTGTAGACACATTAAGTGCATACGGACCAAAGATGTGTATAATGTGGAAGAGTCGTCCACCCATGAAAATATTGAGACGGAAAAGATAGTTATGTTTTATATATGTTCACCATGGAAGATAATATATGTTGGCATGATCATAAATTGACCCCCTAGGATCTGTTCTGGGTTCTGATCCACAAGCACATTTTTTTCCACCTGTATCTGGTAAGACGCATGATCTGGATACAATCCCACACTCCTTGCTCTTCTCCACCATCGTCGTATTTAATTATTTTTAAAGGAGCATCTACCTACTTTGCTAAATTTAAGTAAAAAAAAACATCACTCTTAGTATTATTCTTTAATCATGCAAAATGTTGCCTCATTAAGAGTTCTTGCCGGGGACACCTAACTGCCATGTGCCACATAAGTTTGTGAAAACTGGAAAGGCTTCTGTTGTTTTTAAACCTTAATAAGAAATAATAAAATTACACATTTGCAAATGGGAGTGCAATTAATGTTTTGTCCAAGTGGGACAGCAGCTTCAATAATCAAGTCAGAATAACGTAACGGCGCCCCGCTTTAGAACTGATTCAATTTCACATCAACGGACTGCGAGGACAGAGACTGACCCACCCCTCAAAAAAAACAAAGACTTCATTATAATTCTTGCATAACCTAGGAGGTTGCCGAAGGTCAAGGTGCCTCGTTAAATTCTAAGAGCTTGTCCACCCTGCAGCGAAGAATATTCTCTGTCTGAAATATAATACTCTTCCCAATGTAGCTTTTTCCATGTTGGCAAGATCATAAAGTTGGTTACTAAACGAAATAGTCTGATACTGTGTCACAAATTTAAACAAGTCGAAAATGTGTAATACAAGCACATTTCATCTGCCGCCAGATGTGGTCCATCATTATGGCTTTCTGTAAGTGTGTTACTTTTTATTGTATCAGAGTCCTTAATCTTATATATTACACTAGTGTATAAACTCCCCTTTTACAGGGCGCATATGTTGAATTTAACCCTTACGTGTAATCGGTATTTGCACTAAATTCATATTGTGAAATATCTTTACGTTTTCAATATGAGTGGTTAAAATTTCTAAGCAGGAGAAAAATGTAATACTTTTGACCTATACACTTGACGACAAGTGAAAATAAACTTGGTATGTATGCTGTGATACGTCTGCCTATAAGGTGTGAGCGCACCACTTCGGGAGGCTTGGATGCTGCAGGTTGGTGGCTGATAAAATAACAATTCTAAAATTCTGAAAATGGATACAAATAGTCTGTAATAAAAACGGATACAAATAGTTTTATAATATAAGCATACCTGGGAACTCTCTGGGGTTGACCTAAAGTCACTGGGTGAAGCGCTGCTTCCCAGGGTCTCCAGGTCATCCTCCTCATTCTCCATGGCAGAAGAGTAGCATGTAGTCATAACCAACCCCCAACAAAATCCCCTTTAAATTCCCAACCCATTTAATGCCACCCTTTAGAAGATAGAGGGGTCTGGGTGGCCTACCCAGGGAAGTTCCCAGGTATGAATATAATAATGCTATACAACAAGGAGTTAATTTAACTGAAAGTATGCACTGCTGAACTTCTCAAGCCATAATACAGTCTATCCTTTACCTATAACTCCCATTCTATGAGGGGATCATTCAGAGTAGTAGTAAGGGACCAGTTGGTCATAGGGCAGTTACAAGAAGTAGTGGGCCATTTTCAGATTTGTCAAGAAGGACTCGCAAATAATGTGCATTGGTAGTTTGGTAATTACTAGTAACACTGGCAGAATGTTGTAATCTTGAGATCTTCTACCTTTGTTATGACCTCCAGACATTTATTGGTTTTTTATAAGTGTCTAAATGACTATAATAACTATATGATAAAATATACATCAATATTCCATTTGGAGTCAGACTCTGATGTTTAGAATTCTTTGACCAAATGCTTAAAACGTGACTGAACGTTTTTCATATGTACCGTGCCACACAACCCATCTGTAATTCACATCTGCTCACAGTAGGAAGATAGCTTTCTGTGATCACACACACCTCTCCTAGAAGAATATCGCCATTCTTCATGCTGAACATAACTGTGAGGTCTTGTATATATTCTATGTAACAGAATCACATTCACCCCAGCTGGCTCGCTTCTAGCTAAACACAGAGCAGGAAAAAAAAATCTCCTTTTTTTTCTTGGTAATTCAAAGATCAGAGCATATCTTTTCAAGATGAACTGGAATTCTGGCTACAAAAAAACATTCTACAGCAAAAGAGTTCTGTATGGATTCCATGAAGCTAAAACACAGTTTCAGAGAAGGACAAGAACAACCATTTTTTCTCTTTAACCTTCTATATCTGAGTAACATTTGCCAGGGAGAAAGACTTCTTTGACAGTCTCAAAACCTGTACCGAGCCTAAAGGAACTCTGGGTGAAATGGTGCCTTGAGAGAATGCATAAGAGACTGCCAAATGAAACCCGGATTTAGCTACTAGGTGTTGAGTTGTAGTAGTAGCAATAAGTCAAAACATCTAACCTTACCAAACTAATGTATTATGGAAGGCCAACCACATGAAGTTTTTCCCATAACAAAGTTTGAGTTGACCATGCATATCTCAGTTGGTGATCTAAGATTTTGGCCAACTCAACCATAGTTGGTTTTGGTCAATAATACACACGCTCCACTGTCCAGCCTCCAAAACATTATTGTGCTCAGTGGTTTTAGTCCAATTTGTCTCTACACCTCTAGCATTGCTAGAGGTGTAGCAATTGTTTTTTGGACAGGGGGTTTATTTTTACCTCTTTTTATTATCCCAACAGGAAGTAAGTATTAACAATAGAGAAAAAAGAGAGACTTTGGCTATTTCTTAATGGATCTACCATATTTAAAGCCTGATGTTCTAAGCCTGGGTGCAATATGTAAAATAAACGGCCAAATCATTGATTTTGGAAAAGGACAAGTTTGCCTTTTTATTAGAAAAACATTAAAAGTCGTTGGTTCTTTTAGATGACAGGACCAATTTAATCCCGATAGTAGTAAGATACACATTGGCAGAAATTTGTAACAAGTATTTTTACGATAACTTGTGATAGACAAAACAAAAGTCTCTAATTAATGTCACCAAAGATCTCATGAGGATGTCAAGGATCCTGCCAAGGAAATCATCCCAGGGAGAAAGAAAAACAGCATTTTGTTTTCTTATTCTAAACAGGACCATGGATTTATAGGGTATAGGTAACGCTGCTTTATCAAGATGTTTTCATGCACCCAGGGCCCCCATTAAAATCTTTCTGTCCTCCAGAGGAGGACCCACAACATGTCTAAAATATCTTTATATATCTATCTTTATATGTCTATTTTACTCCAGGCTGTTGATGACTATATGGTCTCAGACAGCGATCTAGTACAGGTAGAAACTAAGCCTAGCACAGGTTGAGAAAGACTGGCATACATAATAGCAAACTTACAGATGAGAGTCATTAAGAACACAATTTAATAACCCAGTAGGTGTCATAAGCGGGTGAAATAAAGTTTGGTACTTCCCATCACTTGAAAGAAAGTTTTGCTGAACTTCATCACAATGATGTCGACTTTTTAATCATGTGATTTTTTGAAGACGACAAAAATATTGAAATAATATTACAAAAATCTTTCTGTAATTTAAAGGGCTCCATGTGCTTACGGGGACATCGCATAATTCGCTAAATGCAATAAATTGTAACTTATTTTTTATGATTCTTTTCTGTCGAAAGCGTAAGGAAAGACAGGCAACTCCTATGTGAAATTTGTATTGCTCCCCGTCATAAGCTGGCATGCCCCCATACAAAGTGTCTTAAAAAACAGATGTTAAAGCCCAATAATTCAGTATATCTTAATATATTATAATTATTTCATCAATTTTAAAGGCGCTACCTGTATTAGAACTGATAACTCAAAAATCTTGGCCCATTTACAAGACCAGGAGATTGATACTCCAAATTTGTCCCATAAAAAATAATTTATTTACAATCAAAGACCAACGTTTCGACTCATAATAGGTCTTCATCAGGGGGATGAAGAAAACATGTCTGAATGTAAATACATCCTTTTATTATCGTTTGCGCATATAGTTCCTTTTCATCGGAAGAGAATGCGCTAAATAAATTAGTGTCATGGCCATAATTCACGGCCACCGCTCGTTCAGCTGAGAATGACCCGCTCGGTGACTATTGAAGGGTTTACCTCCACGACCGGATCTGTAAACAGATTAGTCTGACATCAGTGCCAGGCTGCATCGGCGGAGAAAGAAAACATCCACTGTTTAGTTAGCTGCAAAACGTTCTGCAGCCATCAATGGGGTATTTCATGGAGCGGAACTATTGTATAGAGCAAGCGGATTCTATAACAGCACTCATCAGCAGCGTAAACTGTAACAGCTTTCTCAAGAACGCCAGCAATGTTATACCCGAATGAGGCACTTCAACTTTACAAAGCAGTATTTTTAACAATTTTTTTTTTAATGCCAGAAAACATACGTTATGTCAGATGACAGCTCTTGTTCCCTTCTGTAGCATTAAAATAAAAAAGAGCTTTTTTTAAAAAAAAAAAAAAATCTAAGTACCTTATACAGTGCAGGAAATTAAGATAAACATAAATAAAAATAAAAGTGACAAAAATAGAAAAATATGCAAATGGGTAATCATACCCTTGAGTGCTTCGTCAACGCGTTTTACTCTGGCCCAAACCACACAAAATAGAAGCACTTTTCCTATTCTTGTTTTTATCTTAATGCCTTTAAACAAGCAAAAACAACACGTTTTACAATGAGCCGTTTTGTTATGAACCCTAGTTTATAATTGTTGCTGAATTAGAGACTCTGTATAACTGTTTTTAATTAAGAAAGGGGTTTTTTTTTAGAACATAATGTATTCTTATGTTATTTAAGGCACTTGGTTTAGACAGCAGCTGTTGAGGTTGCATCATATTTGACTGGAAAAAAAATCATTGTATGCGAAAATTGCTTTCGTCTTGTTGTCTGTGCTTAACTTGCAGGCAGTATTTGGATTACCTTGGCCTCTACTTTGCAAGAAAAACAGACAGCTTCCACATAGGAACAAAAGAAAACATGGCAAAGATTATTAAACTTCAGCAACAGCAAACTCAGCAGAAATCCCTCTCTATCCTGTTGATGAACCAAGAATCCATCGGAGCAAAAACACAGATTGAGAATAAATGTTGGAGTGTGTACAGAACCACACGGAACGGGGCGCAAGTACGACAGTGTGAACAGAAATACCATGATGGCTTTACTACAGAAATGAGGTACTGCAGCCCCTCGATAGTTCTATTACCAGCTGTACTCTTACTTAAGTGTTAATTAATGCAATCCAAGAAGAGACCTGGAAGATGAACATGTGCCAAGTCTACCCGCTAGGTCTCCGAGCTTCCAAGTGCAGATAAACTCAGCTGCTGGGTTCATCCATCAAAAACTCCATTATCGTGAGTATGATTTTGGCTTGTTTTGTGCAAAGAAATCGGATTAAGGAACGTGTAGGTGAAATGCAATGCTTGCTTACAGTCATTAATACCTTAATAAAGACACTCACCAAAAATAAGATGTGTGCAAGACAGACTGGCAATGATGGGGCCACCGTGGCACTTTAAGGCCAGCAGCCGCCCGTTGGCGTAAGTACAGCCTGGGTATGTCTGGGTATGCATGGTCACACACTACGTTTTTATGTTTGTGTATCATGCGGACGGGAATATCTCTTGGCCACCGACCCTCGGACATTTGCCCGGTGTGCCAGACGGCCAGTACGGGCCTTGTTGCATGTGTAAGAACTGAGCACAACAGTCAAGAGAACCATCATTTTAGGTAAAAGACCGGCATGAATAAGACAAAATACCAGGCAAATAATATTTAAGCTTCAACCCTCTCATACTCTCCTTGTATGTGACGACCATTACGCTTGGCCGACGAGTGTCTCCCATGGAGAAATTCTTACTGGTCTAGAGGAGTGGCAGAATTCCGGAGGACAATATGCGTCATTCATCACTGTTTAAGCACATCACAAGTGAACTGAACTGTGACTCTTCTGGGGCAAGAGACCTAATTAGTGACATCCATGGGAGAGCAGGCAAGTGATACATTTTAATTGCCAGTTATTCTTCTCATCAAACATTTCCAAAACCTCCTAGATAATCAAGACGAGTACAGTCTCAAAGGAAACATACTTTTGGCTTTAATGAGTTACATATCCTCGTTTGGCACTCGACTGGCATCCAATTATTATTAAATGCATCAAATGACAATATACAACCCATAGCACAATAAGAAAAAATGGGCTGTTCCATCAAAAATGTATTATTATTACTTTGCCTATTTAACTTAGTTTCATAATTTGTAAATACAGGATGTTTATTAAAATACTATCTTATGCACATTTCCGCGTGCCGCCATTTTAGCATTTTAGGAGCATAACTGCCCCCACGACGTAACAGCACAGCACTTCCACCTCACTCGTCTCCGGCTTGCCGAGCCTGAATAATGAATCTCAAAATGTCATTTCTCAGAGTTACAGACCAACTGAGCTCATAGCGTGAGTTGAGGAATTGGTAACTAGGGGTGGTTGCTAGGGACAAAATAAATAGAAGGAAGGAGACAACAGAGGTTTCAGCGAGAGGCTGGAGAACCGGTGACCTCCCCCATCAATAGTGACAGTCAGGAGATAATAAGATGCCAGATAGAGGGTAGCGGTGTCTTATCACATCATGCTGTCACACAACATTTAGGTTCGACTTAATGAACAGCATCATGGGAAATACCCCTAGAGATAGCTTTAGGGGGAAAACATCTCATTTTATTTTATTTTATATTTTATATATATATTGATATATTTTCGCTTTAAGTGCCAGGCCAATTACTGATTTAATGCAATGAAGTCCTAGTTCTTTTGTTGCCTATATATGCTGGTGATTTTAAGAATAACTCACTAGCCTTAGGGGACCTCATGGTAGACACCGACTGCTATCAAATATTTTCAACCATGTGGACTCAACCGTGAGCGATGCTCACCTACAAGACTGGCTCTTTCCGGAGAAACGCTAGCTTTTATCTCTGAGGTCACGGATAGACCCATTAGCTGACCGTGAGTGGTTAAGAAAATACATTAAACATTTACAAATACAGCCAGGCCGGGGTGACATTGAAGGCCAAACTGAAAGCTGTCCAAAGTTTCCTTTTACACAGCACATTAACTTCTTAATAAAAGGGTCTGCAGGACATCCTCTTCAAACGACGTGAGAAGCAAATAATCAATACATGCGCAATATCTTTCACAGATAGATTGTAAATATGGTAATTGGCATGTGTTCCTATGACAGTCTAGTGGTCTAGCGATCTCCGGTAGACCTTTTATTCAACCACAGTGACAAACTTCATCTCAAAATTTACTGATGCAGAGTGGTGGGACATGATGTCATATTCTATCCCTCAATGTTAACGCTGCACCGGATGGAAGAATCGGGTCTGCAAAACAGTACAGAGAGCCCACTGCCACTGCCTGGAAAAGCAGGACTATGGGGCACCTTGGCGAGACAGAAAATAGAGACAGTCACACGGAAAATAGGAGACTTGGGAAATACGAACATAGAAACATAGAATTTGACCACAGATAGGAACCACGTAGTCTGTCTATTATTCCTGATGTAAGTGACCAGAGTGATACGATCTAATAGAAAATAAATAGTGTTGGGATGCACTGAAATCATTATTTCCTTTAATGATATATATTTTTCTGTGTAAACTAGATATCTGGCTACTCTATTCTAAGTTCAGAAGCATCTCCCCGTTAACTCGATTAAAGCAAACAGCGTCCAACCTCATCTGTGGAGAGATACTTCCAAAATCAACGAGGACTTAACTATAGTCAACAACAAAAACCACAGTAAATAGTGACTTTGTCACATCTGCACCTGACTAGCCCCTAAATGGAGAGACGTCTGCTAAACTAAGATGTCTACTCGTTGAGTTACAATGAGGGCAATCCTAATCTTTCACCAGCTGCAATCAGAGCTTCGGCTGCAAAGCCATTTCTTATAGCAATAAAGGAGATAACCATTTCATGTTTTCAAAGGTGACAAAACCAAATTCCGGAACATAGAATGGTCCAATCCTATTCACACACACAAAAAAGATTTTGTACTGCCATTCACTGCTTTGACAGTCTTGCTGTGAATGAATGAAAGATATATGAACGATTCTGGTGCTTAAATTGCAAGCAATGAGTAGTTGCAAGCAATGTTCAGTCTGCAAATCAGACATTAAGAGAAAAAAGCCCCGGTGACTCGCTGACGGCTTCAGGCAAAAAGAGATTAGTGCAGCATTAAGGAAAATATCCGAGTAATATCAGTTTATGGCTGGCTCTGTGCCACATGATAACAAGCGCATGCATTATGAGAGTCCATGCTGTCATTTTCTTATTAACAAAATTAATATTGCATACATGAGACCCTTCAATAAGGCTTACTATTGGTACTAGTTACTGCATACAAGACTCGACCCAGCACCACCAATTAATATTTTATTTTTTGCTTTATGGATCAGCCATTCACAGTTTGGGCACTTCTAGGGCACCATTGGAAACCCCATAACCCCCCCAAAATAACCCTTCTATTGAGATACCTGTGTCAGAGGTCAAATTGGTCAATATAGGCGAGGCTTAGCTGCATTTTATTATTTTATCCGTTGTTTGTATGTTGTCCTAAAATGGCTACTAATAATTATATTAATAAACCTAAAAAAATACAAAAAAACACTCAAGTTTCTTCAACCAGATACATATGAAATTATCATTGTAAGTTATGTTAATTGCATCATTCTTTAGTGTTGATCCCTTTTTCAGAATACTTTTTTGCTTCTGTGGGAACTTGCAAGGTTTGACTCTCATTATCAGGGTTTTAACGTCACTCCTGGTGTACCGGGATATTCCCAGTGTAGTCTTTCACATCGCTTGATCAGATTCCTGCAATGCACTCGCAGATTCTCATCATGTGCAGCCAAAGTCTCAGGCTACCTAGACAGATTTTCAGAGTGCCTGGCCAAAATCCCAGGGTGTCTGGCCAGATTCTCATGATAAGTTCAGTTGTAAGATTCTTAGATTGCCTGGCCAAATATCAGGGTGCCAGACAGGTTGGTAATTAAACTCCATCTAGTGATCATGTTTGTTCTCCATAGTCTGTAACTTCTTTAATGTTAATTCATTCTTTACCTATTATTTCATCAGAATTTAAGTTTTTTCTTAAATTCACAACACCGGCTCAGGCCTTTAAATGCAACCAATGGCATGGTCCTTTCGGCAAGAACATTTAATTGGCCCGAGGTTTCTATAAGGTTATTCTAGGCTAGGTACTAAAATGCAGAACTTATCTTTTTTCTAATCTAGCTATTTCAAAACACAAAGTTTTTGTGATGAAGAGGATGGCGACAGGTGGGTCAGATCATACTACACCAAAGGCCTTATGTTAGTCTTCAGAGTCAGGAGTGGCTCATCCTACTGAAAGCCCTTGTCTTGGGACACCCTCTTTCGATTGCCAGATTATCCAATCCCCTGCCAAAATGATCCTCACATCCAAAACCCCCAAGAGTCACTGTAAGGACAATTCCTTAAAAACATTTAACAGTCCGAAAGGCTAATGCACACAAGATGGAGGAAGCCATATGATAACGTACTCAACAGCATTTAACATCAATTTAATTAAAATGGCAAACGTCCACCAAGTCTTCTGGCCTGTTATGTGGGGATAACATGTGGGGATAATTAACCAAGTGAAAAATTCCAAGCCCTCTCTGGAAGACCACACAAACATGTATACATGCAAAGATATTTTTCATATGCTTTGGAAGCAATCGGGCTGTTTCACACAATAAAAATGTATTATACACAAGCCAAAAACCTTCATATTTACATCAAAGCAATGTTAGCATCCTCAGCTCCAATATTGGTTGGCGTTGGCCAGTGGAAACCTCTGTGTATCCAGAAATGTTAAAAAGAACACTAACAGGAGTACATAACTTAGAGCCGTGGTCCCGGTTACATTAAAGCAACAGTAAATATATGTATAGCGAAGAATGATAAATGACAAATGGAACCTTTAAATTGAAAATGAAACCAATTTATAGTTTATGTTTTAACTGGAAACAGAAAGCAAAAATAATTTATAATGTGCTTCAACTGGGAAAAAAAAACAACTTAAAGATTCAAAATGTTTTTTAAATCATTGGTGGCCCACAGAACATCACCTGCTGTTCATGAACTACAACTCTCAGAAAGTCCTAACTATAAATGACTGATATCATCTTCTGTAGAACAGACATTTTGTTTACATCAGATAAATCTAAACAAAAATGTGGATGAATTAAAAGAACCTGAATTCTTCTTTTTACTCTTTCATTTTTCCCTAAATACTCGCTGCTCTTCTGGACCATTACTTCCAGTACAAGCTAGATAAAAAAAAGTGTGAAAGAAGATGAAAAAACAACATTTTTTTTCTCCCTTCCTGCGTTCCAGCCCGCAATATTATTGAACACCATGGGGTAAACACATTCATGTGGAAAATATTCTGTCTTACACGGAAACAACAGTGTTTCCCCTCCTGCTTCAGGATGTCGGCCCCTGACCTGGTCACACAAACACTGTCAAGATAAATATATCTCCCTGATATTGGTGTTTGCTGTCATATGACACTATATCATGTAAAAGAGTTACCTTTAACTCTGTCACATGCCTTCCTTCACCCTGATGATAAGAAGGTGATGTTTATTTCATGGCGTGAAACAGGAACCATTTTATAGACCCCCGCTTGTTGGTCTGATCCTTGGGAAGAATCCATGAAGGTTTGTCCCACAAGTCATAAAGTGACAGTTTTGGTGCGGTACCTTCCGTGATTTTTTTTATTTTCGGGTGAAGAAAGCTAAATTACCTTTGAAATAAATTCTGAAACACAGATTCAGACTATACGTTCAAAACACAGTGGGATACATTTTTAACAAAATTGTGGACAAGATCGACAATGCTAAATCTCTAAAATATGTAAAATTCAATGTTTATTTTAAAGATATTTAGAATGTATGTTTTTGGCATAAAAACTACACATAACAGCAACAAAACGGTAAGACGTGCGATGAGGAGGTGGCCCTGGCGTAAGTGAGTATGTGGCACCTATCGGCCTTTTGCCCGGTCTGCCGGATGGCTACCCTGGACCCACAGACATGGGCCCACATACCAGCAAGGACAGAAAGCGCTGTATAAGTACATGTTCTACCTTTGCAATTGCTAGTGATTTCACACGTGCAACAATTCTTTACCAAACCCGGAGCAGACCTACTCATCCACGTGGTGCATGGCATTTCCCCTTTACATTTATTAATGGTAACAATTGTTCAAGGAATGGTCTAAGAAAATAAACGTTACAAGCTGGTAAGATATTGCGGTAAAGAATAAAAAGCGTGACCTTTGAGCCCACCTTCGGTTACCTGCCTTTCGAATGACTGAACTAATTGCAACAAGTCAGTAACATTTAGCTCATCCATTCACAGCTTCAGCGAGCAATCAGGTCACCAGGAGTTTCTGGTGGTAAAGACACTGCCATTTGTAAGGTGTGCGCAGGTATTCTGCACGCTCTAAGTGAATCGACCAAAAAATAAGGTCAATGAACAAATTTATTAAAAATGGAAAAGGCTGAAGATTTTTTTATATATATTATTATTGCATTTTCTGTACAGAGCGTTAGCAGGTCCTGTAGTGCTATTAAAATACACAGTTAAGAATTGACAATTTACAGTAACATTAACACATGTTATGGCACACTGTTACAGAAGGAGAACAAGGCCCTGGTTCTTGTGAACTTACAATCTATTAGGAGGTTGGGGGGTGAGAGACAGAAGGTGAAATCCTTGAGACGTGAGCGAGAAGAGGTGATAAAAGGGAGATGCAAGTTATGGGCAAAAGGAAGAGGGTATAAGAGAAGAGATAGGGGGTCCAGTGTTGTTAAGGAGCAAATACGTCTGAGACCGCCAAGGTAAGCTGCCACCTTCACAACTTTCAGCATACCTAAGCTTATTTAGCAAACATACCTATAGCTTGTTCCTTTTGTTTTGTGGTTAATGTCATTGCTTTGGAGGCATTTTGGGCAAATGAAAAGCTAATGCATGTGTCAAGAGCTTTTTTTACCCTCCCCTTCATCCTAAATTTTCAAAGGGTATTTTAATGAGTAAACATAATTGCATCGGCTTATTTAGTGCAAAAAAATGCAGTATTTAGGAAAGTGCTAATAAAAAGTTTGAAGGGTTATCTTTAAATGTCCATACTTTGGGACACTAAAAATCATGTGACATCACACAATTCGGCAAACATTCTCACGCTCTGTCACGCTCATTCTCTCACCCACCCTTTCCCTCAATGTCTCCCAACCTTCTCTGTGTTTCCCTCTTTTTCTTCTCCCTCTTTCTTCTTTTTGTTCCTGTTCTCCGCTTCTTAATTTTTCTTTCTTATTCAGTGATCAGTTTCTCTCTGCGATCTGCTCTGTAACCCTGGCCTCCTGGAGCCTCGCAGCGCACCATGGGGACAAACCATCAATCAGGGGAATGATTGGGGATCAGGGAACGCCAAGGTTCTGCCCTGATGCAGAAGTGCTCCGGGAGCCCAGGATAACACAGCAGATCACCGGGAGAAGCAGATTACTGGGGAGCAAAGAATAATGAAGATGCGGAGAACATGAAGAAGGAGAAGAAGCGGAGAACAAGAAAATGAGCTGTGGAAAAGGAGACAGAGAAGGTGTGGAGATATTGAGAGAGTGTTTGACAGCTAGAGAGTGTGACATGGTCAGAGAGCTTTCAGCTTGATTTTCATTTGTTTTGTTGAGGACCCTCCTTGTTTGTTTTTTTTGGAAATTCATACAAATTAACAAAATTGGCAAATTTTGTTACAAATCCAAATGTGCAAGTCTAATTTGTTGTTCCCTATTCTGAATTAAATATCTGCCAAAAAAGGAATGTGTCAAGTGCACTAGAGTTCTGACTACTTTCGATTCTTGAAATGCCCTTCTATAGAAGCATGCATACATAGTCTTCTTTTAAATGGTTGCACTCAACATGGTGAGTGCCTGCTTAGAGTACTGACTAATACGTGTGTCTTATGATAGCACTCAATGTCATCGCGACTGAGGTCTGACTTGCGGTTTTACAACTTCCCATCTGTTTATTTATAGTATAAAATCTGCGGAACAAGGATAATTTTATAGCATAAGGTCATTTTATTTATTATTACAAATGACAAATACAGTTTATAAAGTTATTCTGATGCAAAGTTTAAAAAGTGGTCTTATCATCATCTTATCATACATCTGTATAAATTATACTCATTAAAAACTTTCCAAAGGAGAAGCTGACTCTGGAGTTAACCCTTTAATAGACCATCGTCATTATCATACCTGGGAACTCTCAGGTCAAGACCCGAATCCTCCGGGTCGCCGGGAGCAGGGTATTGACACGCCCCGCTACCCGCCCAATGGGGGTGGTTACCGCTGCCGTCAGCAGGAATGCCCCCCCAACGTCAGCATACGAGTTCCCAAGTATGCTTATAAAACAGCTACATGGTGGTTTTACATCTACTGTTGACCTTTCCAAAAAAAGATAACAAAATGTATTTTTCCACGTAATGATTGAAAAGCACAAAATCTATGTGTATTCGTAAAAGCAGGAGTAATTAAGGAGGATCTGTCACTTTAAATAACCTGTATTATAATATATATATATATATATATATATATATATTAATTTACAATTAACTCTTTACAAATGGATGCTTGAAGCTACCAGCGTTCCAGATCATTAGCCCACTGGGTGGTAAATAAGTTGAACATACTCCCATGAGAGGTGGAAGAGGGAATTTAAACATGCATGGGATAGGCATATGGTTTATCCTGAATCCAAGACGACACCAACGACTGATTAAGGCCCTTACATCAGGAAAATGGGCAGACTAGATGGGCCAAATGGTTCTTATCCGCCATCAAATTCTATGTTTCAGTGTTGAGTTAAGTGAAAAGTTCTAAGGTTCTAAGGACACGCTGGGAGTTAGAGGGGGATTTATAAATAAAATATATCCACAGAATATAAAAGCAAACACCTTTTTGAACGGAGATATACAATTCTGCGCAGCTTTGTACAAATCAAGAATCTGGCATTCTGCATTCAGGGGCCAACCGATCCTGTCTTCAAAGCCATGTTACGTCGCCATGACAACCATGCCTGCACAAGCAGACATGCTTATCCCTCCAAGGATGCATCACGTTAAAAAAAAAAAACACCTTCCCTTCTCTGGATTTACATCTTTTCTAAAAAAAAATTAAATGGGTGGAAATAAATGACAAAAATGTCAGCTTTAAAGGAGAATATTGAGGCGTTAAAAATATATTTACACGTTGTACCTTGCAAAGAGGTAGTACACAAAAAGGGTGGGGGATGGGCTGAGAATAAATGTATACTGTCCCTACAGAACACTCTAATCTATTTTACGCCATCTCTATTATATTGGAATCATAAAAAATATACTTAAACACCATTTAATATTTTTTACAAGGAAATTAAAACCAAAATACCTCTGATGATTAATAATCTTTATAGCTTAAAGTAAATAATTAATAACTTGCTTGAAGTTAATATTTGTGGTACATTACTTTATAGTCATTTTTATTCTGTTTTATATATGCTTCTATGTACGCTGAAATGGGTAAAAGGGCTAAGAGAGCACCCAAAGACTGAACTATATCTGAAAGACTTTGTCCCTAATCAAAACATTTTGCATGGAAATAAAATAACACAAAAATACTACTTTATTGTAAAAATGTACTTGCATAAAAGAAACGATTTTTTTTAAAATGTAATATTTAATATATGCCTGTTAAATAATTCCAGATACAAAGTCCAGCAAGCAGATCACAGCGAACATCATCAATGCATTGAGAAAAAAATAGCATTGTGTATTTGGATTTAAATCATGTTTTTTTCTTTAATTCCCCAAAACAGATGTGCGATGTAGCAACGCAGCACACAGAGGGTGCGACTCTCAAGTAACTCTATCAACGCCCTGAGAGTTCTGTGCCAGAAATCCCCAGCGACTTCTTCGCTCTCCAAAGAATCTTTGGCCATAATTACAATAGTTTACTTTTTCCTTCAATGCGCTTCTCCGCTTGTATTGACATGGGGAATTCTGTTACGTTAATAGATATTGTTTTTTTTCCTTATTTTGCTTACTTTTGGTTTATTTGTTAAACAATGTACTGATACATTTATGTACAGACATAACAAACTTCAACTTGCAACATCAATGCATCCTCCTTTCTTTGCCTAGTATCCGACGCAAGCCGCAAACCGTCAACTAAAAGGCCGGCGGATCGGTACGAGAAAATACACTGCGTGTTAAAGAGGTCGGTTCCACTAACTTGCCACCTACACTTATTAATATTGAGAGTAAATTAAAAAAAAATTGTTGGAATATATTTTTGGCCACAATATATAAAAAATCGTAATACTGCAGCAGGACCGTTGCCTACAGGGTGGTCTTACATAGAAAACAATTTCTAAAAAAATGTATTAATGTCCCCTCCTAAGCTCTTTTTTGTGGAATAATGAATAAGAATGGAATCATGAAGATATGACTCCTACGGTCATAGGGAATATTTTTTTTCCTAATCGTTTACCATTATTGCGTGTTTATTCCTGATAGCTGATGTCATTAAAGTGGACGCAGAGCTTTTGGAAAATGTTATATTTTGCCAGTTTTATATTTTTCATCTGTTTTACAAATTAAAAAGGCAGTGTTCATCTATTTTAAAAAAAACTTTTATGGGTGAGCAGCGATTGGGACTTCCAGTTCTATATATAAGTATTCTTCCCTATTTAGATAATTATGCCCGTTTGCAGCACATTAATGCATATGATAGCTGAGTGTCCTCTTATATTTAACCCCTTTTTGACATCTGCACTCCTTCCCCACCTCTAGCTATTTAGCTTGCTGCAGATGTACAGTAATGCGCATGTGTGAATACTCAACGCCAGCAATGGTTCGCATGACAGTTCCGGGGCGTCTACTAGATCCCCATGCGCATGCGCAGAAGGCACTTTCTTTGCTTTCATGCTAATGAGTGGCTTCTTGGAGCCAAAACGGCAAATTGAAGAGAGAGTGTAGTATCCAGAGCTGCAGTTTATTGATTGGGGGGGGGGTGAAGAATAGACATCAAATAACTTACTTAGTACTATTATATGCAATAACCCCTTATTTTTATTTTCAACATGCGTACGTTTAGGCGATATGGCCCCTTCTTATGACAAACACATGTTCCAAGTCAGAAGGGGTGTCAAAAGTAGGAAATGTTCCAATAACCCTATTTTGAAATACTGTACATCGCCTTAAACCAAACTTTAAGCGTGATGCATGGCACTGAGTCATTTTCATAGGAAATAGGCTTTCGTTTTGAAGATTAGGGAAACGCACAGCCGCAAGCTTGTTCATGCAAGCATACTTTCCACATCATTCTGCTTCAGGCAATTCTTGTTTTTAACCCTTCAGATCCCAAAAGGTAATATAGTAAGCTCAAACTGGCATTTGACAAAAAGAAACAGGGCTCAGACCTTAACAAAAAAAGAAAAGTGTAAGGGGGTAAATCTGGGTGTTATTTACAAATCACAGGTATCCTTCGCACTGCTAGCAAATGCGTGGATCAAAACACACTTCTATTTAATAACCTATAGGGTTATAGGGTACATGTACTTAGAATAAGCTGTCAGCCACAGTGATTGCATATAAAAATATTTCTTTGCACAGAAAGAAAATGAATATTAAATTGAATAGCTTGGATATCATTTTAAAGGTTGCCAACTAGACTTAACCATTTGACCTTTATTTTTAAAAGCAATTGGCCGTGGTCCTACCAGCGCCAAATGATTTCAAAGGTCCAGCATATGCCGTACCTTCAGCTTTCATTCATGTTTGGAAAAAGCATCACTTAATCTTCATACAAAGTATACACTGTACAAATAAAAAGACTTTGAGAGCGTTCATATGGTTTCACTTTAGATAATTATTGCCATATATGAAATATGAGGATTATGAAAAGTCTTCCCAACAACTAAAATGTCTTTAAAACCAGAATGCTTTTTATGATTTCTTTTTTTAATGAAAACAGTTATATGGAAAGATTTGGTTTGCTTTGGATGGATGTGTATGCTGGGAGTTGCAGTCCGTGATAGCAGGAGCCTGAATTGTCCCATCTTTAGAGCCTTAAGGGAAGTCTTCTGCATTTGATAATGTATATGCAATCAATGAAATGGGAATTGCTGGAAGATGGTAAAATCCAACTAAAATACATTATTTCCACCCAAAATGGAAAGCGGAATGCTTTTATGTATTATACCCCGACAATAAATTACCCAGCATTTCAAATGCCCAAACAAGGCTTCTTAGATTAGTAAAACCAGTGGAGATTTCAGCCATTCACTATTGAGGCTATTCGCTATGGTCTACGGTATTCACGTTGCTCTGAATGCACCTGACATGACATAACACCGGAATTATCCCCACGTGAATGCATTAAATGCGGGTCCAATTTGTTCCATCTCTCCCAGTGAAGCCAGGAGAGATCCCGTGGCACCTGATGCCACGTCAACTACCATGGAAACCGTAGAACGAGGTCCTCTGAGTGCTGAACTTGGAGATCTCTTGCTCAGCTGATCCAAGTGCTGATTCAATAGAAACCAAGTTTAAGCAACACTACAGGAAACTCAACGCAAACTCGATTACTTGGTTCACACTCAGGTTTCCACTTTGAGTCCGCCTTAGTTGGACTAAATTTTACTCCTGCAACTCCTTGCACATCTTTGTCACTTAACGAATTAAGTACACCCCTGGCAATGAAAGGGTGTGTGTGTATCATTTACTGGAGGGACTCAGTCCAAGGCTTCCTTTTATCATTTTTGGCTACAAACATCACCTCTCTTTGTACAAAGTCTCAGTTCAAAGCCTCGGGAGGAAGCAGGTAATCGGGGACTTTTGGAATAGGAGAGGCACCTTCGGAACGCATATTATTTGCACTTGTAATAATTTACTTGCTACAAAATAGCAGCGGGTGGAGATATTTTGTTACACTCGTCGTACTTTAAAGACAAAGCTAATATTTATGGTTTGGATATATTACTACGCTGTATGCTACCCCTAAAACTCCCCCAAATTATTTTACCGGTTAATGAGATAAACTGTGCTTTCTCTGCTAAATATAATCACCATTTCAGCAGAACTCTCACTGCCATACATGTGATGTATTAAGAGAGAACATACAACAGGACTGACCCCAAGTTGCATGTTTGATTAACCACCACCAGTTTTGCCAGTTAAAAACGTGTGGAGGTCAAGTAGCTACCTAGGTTACGTGCGTCACCGACAGGAAGAGCAATATAAATTGACTCATAGTATTTCACAATATAGGATATTTGCAGAAATTCCAGTAAAAAAAATCTTATTTTTCACTAAATAAAAAAGAGAATAACCACAACTAATTGACTCATATTTGTGTTAAAGGGATGATCTACGTTTCCTCAGGAAGTTGTCTTAACCGGTAATTAGTTTTGGTTGGAGGGCGTGAAGGCCCGGAACGGCCGCAGCAAGCGCAGACCTGTTGAGCTTGTAATGGGGCTAAAAGAGAAAACTTTCTCCTAATTACACCAAACGTATGTGCGTTCTTTTAATCCTACTAAACTGTAATTTGTTTCTATACATTCCTAAATGTACAGAAGTAAATCAGAAATGTCACAAAGGTCTCTTTCGATCGACACGTGTGCTAGCAATTCATAGAACATACTAAGCACACACCTGACACAGGGGAAAAAAACCATAACATTAATCATTACCGCCCAGAAACCTGCCTGTTTGTTTTATTAAGCTTTATTAAAACAGGTATCATGTTTTTATGTATGTCTCTTGTGTTTATAACATAAAAAACATGCACCTGAGCCCCTCTTTTTACCTGGGCATTGATTTTTTTCCCCCTCATTCCTAATAGTTGCCATAGAAACCTATAACAGAAAAAAATGAGAAAATATGGTAGGATGTTAAAAACACTATTTTTTTACCCTGTATAACAAACACGCCAAAGACATGCTATATCACAAGTAACAAAGATTAACAATGTGACATGAGTCACATGACATTGTTTTTGGCAATTGCATTAAAATCTACAATTACCATAAGCTGAAATGGTTCACTATTTAAAAAATAATAGACACATACAACATACATCATATATGACTTTATGTCCCAGCATGTCAGAATAATAATAATAATAATAATAATAATAATAATAATAATAAATCAAGCCGGTGACTTAAAAAAAGAATCTAAACTACATAATTTTGAAAAAATAAAAAATAAACTTCCTGCCGGGGGATCGGAGTATACTTGGTCCTTCGTAGGTTTCCTGCCCAGTTAAGAAAAGAAAATTTCAAATGATACATAATGGGAGGGCGATTGGGAAGAAGAAATCAGATGAGAGAAGGAAGATTGCTTCAGACCTCCAAGCGCTGACTTAATTGATGAATGCTAAAAGTGGAGTTATCACCATGCCAACGAAAGAATGTCCCTGTTGACTGCACCACTTTGGTATTGTTCTTTATACATCATTTCCATGGAGACATAGAAACATAGAATCTAACAGAAGATAAGACCCATTCGGCCCATCAAGTCTGCCTAGTTTTTCCTGCTGTAAACACTCCAAACTCAATCAGTTCATTGGTCTAAGGTTCAGGAGCCATATGCCTATCCCATGAATATTTAATTCCCTTACTCTTTCTTTGTAAATACTGATAAAAACGTGTCTCTTAGCCAACATCCTAAGGATGAAATGTACTCTTATCAGCAAAAACACTCCACCTTCCCTTCAAACCACTCCACTTATATACAGTCTGGAAGTCATTCTCTCTCAATAGCACATAAGTGTTAGAACCAGAAAGGACCTAAAACCACCGCACCATTTAGAAGGACATACTGTACGTCCGTGAGATGTGTAACTATGTTCTGCACGTCACATAAACATTAGCACCAGTACAGAAGTCCATATGATTAGTGGAGACCAGAGACATAGTGGTTCCCTGTAGACAATGTCTGATACCTTCTTTCTCTGTTACTGAAGACATCTTCCAGAAGATAGAAGGCATTCCCCAAATTTTTCTAGACCTGAAGAGCTGAACATCATACGTTTGTCTTGTAATAAGTGATACTACTGATTTAAGGTAATAGTTTCCCATGGGAGAGATGGTTCCCCATCAGGTGATATGACGCCTAAAGTGATAGAATTCAGGATTTCAAGCTGTATCACTTCACTGTCACTGGTGTTCCTACTAAACCTATTGACTACAGCTGTCCATGGTGCTACATTTTTCATGTTTTAAACCAAAAAAAAATCCCAAAATATTCTATCTAGCAGAAACAAAAGCTGACAGTTGAGGCAGAAGGCTTAAAAAGCCCCTTAAACAAAATATGTTGAAAGTGTCATTGATATTATTCCTATTACATGAACACCAAATGCCAAGAAATTTGGGGATGCAAAAGTGCTGAGTCTTAATTCTATACCGTTCCAGCTTGCAACACGTCATAATCTGAGACAAAGGAAACGAGGGACTACTGAGGTCTGCCAAGTGTGTGAGAAGCCTACAACTGGCAGCAAGGATGCTGACTACCTGCCAACAACGATTTCTAACTTAATAGATTTCGTTCATGCGGTATTATAACACACAACACAACAAAGTAAATAGAGGTAGCCATAGCTACTGGAATGTCTAATACATGTGCAACGTGGATCAAACATTTTAATCACGTTTGTAGTTACTTACATGTTACAATGGACCGTATAGTGACCCTGGATTGTAAGTGCAATCAATTGTAACTCAATGGTAATCAAGAGGCCTGGACTGGTCACCCGGCACACTGGGCAAATGCCACTGGCCGCCAGCGTCAAACACTCACCCGATCTGCCTCTCCAAAAGGAGATCGAGTGCTGTAATGTGCGGCCAATGGCTGGATATGTGGGTCCAGTGGCTGGATATGCCCAGCCACACGCTACATGAGCATAAAAACGTAGTACGCAGCCGCGCATATCCACTCCAGCCATTGCTGCACTTAGGTCATCAGGCAGCCGTTAATCTTAAAATGCCAGGGCACCTTGTCATCACCAGTCTGGCCCTGGTAATCAAATACTAGAATTAATCCCAACAGGAACCTTCACACCATTTTGACCATACTTTCACTTTTTTATAAATAGTTAAGTATGCAATATATTGGAACACTGCTCCAATCATGGTACATGTAACGTAGCGTGTGATGTAAACACGTAGATATGGTTGCTGCGAATTATGTCCATAAACAAGCCACATATTGTTAAAAAAGCTGCAAAATGCAGATTCATTTTCAGTTTGTAGTTTTGGATGAAATGTCCTATTTTAGTATTTCATGCACATGAGGCTTTTTGTTCGCTGTATGCTTGTTCATACATGACCCTCTAATTGCTAATCATACACCATTAATGGAGAATTAGCCACCTCTGCTGTTATTCCGCATATCTGTACAAAATTAAAAGAAGGAGCCAGCAATGCATTCATTGCGTTCCTACAATGACTAATGGGAAAAGCACCAACCACATCCATATGGACTTTTCCAACAAAGTACGTGTTAGGCCGTGATAAATACAATAATCTCTTTCATTTGAGCATTTAAGATTAAGCTTGTGACTTACTTTCAGGCTATTCTGGGCGCACCGAGGCCAAGGACGAGTGACGCATACAGCCTGACAGAACGGGTTTACAGCTTTCCGAGCGTAGCCCAATAAAATGGAATAATTGGTGGAAAAATGCATTAAAGACCCCTGAACATGCAACTAACCAAAGACTACTTTAGTCTCGCTTAGTTGATTTCTCCCTCTACTGCTCCCCATAGATCCATAAACATTGATCACTTGAGTTCCGCTTTGCCACTCTATCCCGCTGCTCCGCCGAGTTCTACCTGTCCTAAAAGCGGGACAGAGGTAGAGCTCGGCGGAACGGCGGGTCAGCAGGATTCGGGGGAGCAATCTTTGCAGTCTCGATTTTATCCTCCGGTAGCCTGGGACATCGCAGAATGCATACTGTCCATGGGCAAAATTGTACGCATGCACAGTAGCGCTGCCAGTTTGAGTAAAACACTCCACCTGCCAAGCTCTGCCCCTCGGCGGAGTAAAAGTTGGGAGGTACAGTATGCTGTCATCCATATTTAAATGTCACCATAGCAACCAATGGAACAGTACCTTTATCTGAAACGCCCAACTGGATGGTGGCCCATCTCCCACCCATCTCTTACCATGCGCAATAAACCAGCGGTACGGAATTTGATGGCGCTATATAAAACAGTAAATAATAATAATAATAATGATAATAATAAGCCAGAAAATAAAATAATAAAAAAAAACATTGCTACTTCATTTTGTATCAAATTAATATATGGCGGAGATGTAGTAAAAAAGGTTTCTGATGTTTGATCAACTCGTGTTTCATAGGAAGACTCCCCCACTTTAGCAACGCATTCCAACCTGAAAGAGGAGATTAACGCACAGAAGAGGCACTGGACAGCGATATGGCGACGATCATCAAAATTAGCCTAAATGTCACTTGTCAGCACAGTTTACAGATTAACACAAGAATCTGTTACACAAAAACAGCCAAAGCGGAGCCAGGGGCTTATCTCACCACCATCTGAAAATCTCACACACGTGAAACTAACACTCAATGTTTGCTTTCCAGTTTGGAAGATTTCTTCCAAAAATAACATTTAGTGATCTTAACATTTAATAGCTGATCGGAAAATAATTCAATGTTTGCCCGGGTCATATTTTCTCTGTTATTTTAAATGTGTTTTGTCAATTTTAACATTCAATCTGTATTTTTCACATGAAAAGGTCATATATACACTGCCGTTCAAAGGTTTGGGGTCACTTTTATGTTTTAATGGAAAACAAGGACATTTCTAGTAACATAATTGCAGAAGGGTTTCTAACGATCTAGCATCCACAAGCTTAATATCCCTTTTTACTATTTGAATCTATATGTCTTTTTGCAACATGAACAGTCCATTAAATGTAGCCATGTCATTTTAATTAGCCCTGTATTTACTGCAAAAGTGAAGTAAGACAGCAGAAAGATTTATTGTGTGTAGTCAGAGATTTCCTGACTACACACAGGAGACACCTTTTTAAGACACTACATTATATATATATAATGTTATTATATATATTATATATTATATTATATATTATTATATATTATAATATTATATATATATATAGTGTTTTATTTGAAGATACATATAACAATTTGAGTGCCACCGGAAGAAACAAATAAATGGATTAATGTTAACTCAAAACTGAAAGGTCGAGTAAACGTAGGAAGTTAATAAGTTACTTTTAGCGAATGTTTGTACACCATTAAAAAAAATTCAGTGTCGTTTGCAAAGTGTCACCTACTCTGAATCACTTAAGAAAGGGAATACATTTACATATCACATGTAAGTCAGGTGTTTGGCTGATTGAATATTCCTCACCCCAAAGGGGGAACATAAACAAGGGTAAGCGTGACCCGTATATCACAATAAACATACGTGTAGGTAGGATCTGTAGGTAGTCAGGTTATTATTATACATACAGTATCCTCCTAAATAACACAATTAGGAAACCATTTATATTTCTTTAAAAAAATATTTTGATAAATATGATTAACATAACACATTTCGGTAAACAAACATAAAACTATTCTGTAATAAAAAAAAAAAAGAAAGAAAGATAATATGTAATATTTACCAAAAAGAAATGGAAACCTTAAACACAACCTATTTGTCTTGGATCCCAGGTCACTTTTGATAGAATATGCACGGAATTTTTATTTTTAAATATAAAGTAAAATTACAGTCACTACATAAGCTAAAAGTTAGTGTTATATACTCTAGATTGTAAGCTTTGCGAGCCAGGCCCTCTTAACCTAATGTATCGGTTTGTCTTAGTCTGTCAAATCTAGTTTTGTCAGATCCTTTGAATGTATGGACTGTAATAAGCGCTGCGGAAACTGTTGGCGCTATATAAATAAAACATGATAATAATAATAACAATAATAATAATAATAACAATAACAATAATAATAATAAAGCATTGATATATTTGTAGTAGACACCACACCCCTTTTTTGTAACTTGTAGTACACGCTTCCATTTTGCTCTAGAAAATCAAATCCATGAAAGAAATCCAGAAAATACTATAAAATCCTGAAAAAGGGTATGTAAACTGCAAACAGCTGAATATTCCCTAAACCCAGAATGGGCTACTATGTGCTGCACTTCTCACTAGCGCACAAGGGGTTAATGATGTCAGTGACTCTCCACTTTAAAGGTCTGCAGATGTTAATGAGATGTAGATACCCCATTTGCCCCCTTTTTTTTGAGATCAGACAGGGTTTTGTGTACTGTATGGGCAGGCAGTATAGTGTCACCACATGGGACAATATACAGAATCCTTACACTACAAAGCAGGAGTCACCACTGAAAAGGAGCCATTCCTGAAAGGATCTACAAGAAACGTGGTAGCCACAGCCACCCCCACCCCCTTGCAAACAAACAGCCCCAGTGCCACACAATAGGGTTTATCTGGTTTTCCTCCCCTAAGGCAGCATTTACTGTGATTTACACCAAAAAGGTGATTGATACGTTAAAGCTCTGCCAGATGATACATTGTAATAAAGGAGGTGGGCTCTGTAGGTTGCACTTTCACTCAAGGAGGTGTGGAAGGGGGCAGATAGCACAGATCGACCCCAACAGCGATGATGTGGGTTAAAAGCACTCACCAAGACAATGGCAAATCTCTCCTCCAGTTCACCTGGCTCTGGCATGGGCAGTTTCAGGGGCATGTTATGTGCCCTAAAATCAGTCTGGTTGGAATCCATGCTCCCTGCGTTCCCCATGATAGGCAGATCCTGCAAAGGCCACCTTGTGCCCACCAGCCCCCAAAATATCAAGGAAATCAGTGATCCAGCACCACTATCCAGTAGCTTGTCCTTTCTCCCCAATCTGTCCAGCAAATCGACCTCAGAAACAACAAAATGAATATATTCCAGTAACAATGGGAATCCTCCTAGACTCCTTCTAGCACAATGCCACCTCTTCTACCTTCTTGCTTCTGGGTGTCCTCCAGAAAAATCCCCAGTTGTGTCCTATGCAGGGGGTAGAAGGCACAGATGCCATCTGCATGTTGCACAATTTGCACACCACTCCTTGCTTGCTGCTGCTGGTGTGAGGATCACAAGAGGCTCAGAGGCTGCAGGCAGCCTGAATAAAACATGGAAACTCCCTTTATTATTGTCCAAGGAGAAGAGAAAGGCTCCCTCTAGTGATCTGCTGGAAAAGCTGGCTCAGGAGAAGCGATGCTGGCTTCTCACTCAGCACTGGATGCTGCCAGCTTCTTAACTGGGAGGCAACTTACTCATACTGGTCCAGAGGTGTTGCCAGGTTTTTAGGGACCCTCAAAAAATAAAAGATTCAGATGAGTTCCTTCTCAACTGATGGTCAGGATCATCATCCTTTCATCAAAGAACACAATCCTGACAAATTCTAATTCAGTTTAACAAATCATACATTGTTGTGATGACATCAATCATGTAGCCATGTAATCATGTAGCAGAAATCATACAAACAGTGTTTGGCTACAGATAAGAACCATTCAGCTCATCTAGTCTGCTTGTAATGTAAAGACTCAAACCTTCACCAGCCCTTGGTCTTCTCAGATTCACACAAACCTAAATGTCCTCTCTGTAGTAGCCTCTACCATTTCTGCTTGGAGGCTGTTCTGCTTATCTACCACCCTTTCATTAAAGTAACACTTCCTTACATTACATCTGAGCCTCTCACCCTCTAGGATTTAATTTCCATATCCTCTGACAGGGGCCCTTAAGCCATTGAGGGTCCTATGCAGCTGCGTAACCCACATTTACGATGGCACCTATGTGGATTTTCAGTCCAAATACTACTCCCTTAGATTGTAAGCTCTTGAGCGGGATC
Source organism: Spea bombifrons (assembly GCF_027358695.1). Taxonomy (NCBI): domain Eukaryota; kingdom Metazoa; phylum Chordata; class Amphibia; order Anura; family Pelobatidae; genus Spea; species Spea bombifrons. The sequence goes on along the minus strand of NC_071093.1, from coordinate 7,221,244 downwards.
CTCAAAGGCCCACCATTCCTGCTGGGAACTTTATACAAAGTACCATAAGGCTAGATGGCCGCTTACAGACAGGGATCTCTACTCCTGGTGTTTGTGTATATTTGTTGTGTATGTGTGAACTGCTCCATTTAAATAGTATAGTGATGGATAATCTGTTGGCGCTTAATAAATAAAAGGTAATAATAACATGACAAATTAGAGAAAATCTATAGACTGAAGTTACTCCTCTAAAGGGCATCACAGAACAGGTATATTAAGGCTTCATATGGAAATGTCATTCTTACGTGAAAGGGGCAGAAGGTGGATTAGGAATCTCGTCGCTATCTACATTAGTACACGTCTGTCTACAGAGGCCCAAGTGTGTCTTTCACAGACATGCTGAATATGGTGATGTTTTTTTTGTTCTGTTTGAGTGCTGTATTTATGCAAATTTCCCGTTAAATTCCCATGATGCCCTTGAAATAATTGCATGGGAACCCTATGGGCAGCCAGAGCAGGAAGATGGAACAGCAGAACTTTATCTGCAATGTTTTAGAAGATTATGGATGAGCCTCTGTCCTGGGGATTATCTTTAATAATTGCCATGAAAGCTATTATAGATCGGGACCCAGTGCTCTCTGTGGCCCTATACGGAGCGCAGTCACCTGCAGTGGCGCCTCCAGCTTTCATATTTAGGGGGGACACATGGGGGGACCAAAGTAGGGGGGGCAATTATAAAACGCTACATATACACTATATATTTATATATGTGTATGTATATATATATATATATATATTTATATATATATATATATATGCATTAGACATGCATTTTTAACTACATATGTACTATGTACTTATCTCTTTGAAAAGACCGTGACCAAAATATGATTTCAAAATAACAGCTGAACTGGCAGTTATTTTGTTATTCTTTAATATATATATATATATATAATATATATAAATAATAGACCCCGCTGCCAATGGGTGGGGGGCATGGCCCCCTGTGACCCCCCTTCCGACGCCACTGTTCTGACGCCACTGAATGTAATACTTAATGACGTTATATTTTTCCTACAAGTGTCACATCACAAACAATTCCCTCTGCCAGTTATATTTGCATAAATGTCATTGTTTGGGGTAAAATTAGATTTTTTATAGAAGCAACTGGGAATTATTAAGATGAATATGTTATCGGAGTTTCCACCATCTTTACAGATATATATATATATATTCAAATGAATGCAGTGAAGTATCAGCTCTCAAGGTGATAATGAATTAAATGGAATTTCAGCAGTTGTACATTCTAGAAGAACGTTATGACCTACGGAACCTTCACGTTGAAATTAAGAAAGAAAATAACTAAGCTTAAGGTTCGTAGGTAAATTGTGAAACTATTTCTAGATTTTCACAGTAACATAAATAAACACCGGTGTTAGTGGAACAGCTCATTTTCGGGTGGGTGAAAGAATTGTTTTTAACAAACATCAAATTTGGAGCGTAAGTGTTGACACTCCATCTGAGTTGGGTTTCTTTCACGCTTATACCAGTCAATTAAAAAATGTAATGAAATGATTGCTTGCTATAACCGATTAAAAATAATGGGATTTTTTTTACAATAATTTATATGTCTATATTTTGTTTAAGTATTAATATAATGTTATATATAGTTGTGTAAAGCAGCAGAGTGGGTTTTGTTTCGTGGGTTTGCTTTCTCGCAGATCTGAGGTCAATGTTGGTCCTCAACCAGATAGAATTCCAGGCAAGAGGCCCAAGCCTGGGCTGGCCATCTAGACACACAGGGCAAATACCTGGTGGGCCACCGGCAGACAACGCTACACAGTCACCTGATCATTCGCTCTAACACCATCTGGTGCTGCAGTGTGGGGCCAGTGTGGCCCTGAGGGGCCGTGGTAAAAAGAGTCAATGGGGGTGGTATTAATATGGGCTTTTTTGTGGTCTCAGAAATTGATTCAGTTAGGGTTATGATTTAATTCCATTTTAAAAAAAACTCTGATTTGATTGTTGGTTCTGTTTGGTCCAACATTTGAGATTCACAACTCCCATTCTACAAATTTGTCCTTGCAATTTCTTTAAATGAAAGTGTTTGTGCTATAATCTCTGAATGGGTACTAGAAAAAAAAATGACATTGACTTTTTGTCAATCAAAACAGTTCCTGGCTTTTAAAATAACACGGCTCAATTTATGGAAGTTTATTTTTTGTGGTTAGATTTCCTCTCATTTTAATTCTTCCATCTGGCGTGGCCAAGTGGCAGCTTAAGTGCTGCCCTTACAGATGTTTTCATCAAACCACATGAAAGATTCCTTAATAGTCTAATCTTAACAATCCTTCCAGAGGCAATTGCTTTCATTAACTAACTAACTACATACATTCCGGTTTTTATTTTTGGGAGTATTTTTAAATGGAAACTATAATTTGTGATTTTGCTTACACAGCCATAAGTATCTCAATTTAGGGGTTATTATTAATATGGTTCTACTATCGCTTGCTTTATTGGAACCAAGATTCCAGCCATCATATGGACTGTAATGGATATGATAGCTGAGTGTCTCCTTTAAATTAATGTTTTCTCCCCTTTGCAAATTCATGGAGGGAGACAGCAGAATATGCATTTGCCCCCTTCCCCATCCTCCATCCCTTTGGCTTTCAGTTGATGCGCTCTGCCCGTACCTGGGAACTTCTGGGCTTCGGCTACCCGGAGCCTACCCTTGCGGGACGCGGCCAGGACTGGTCCGGCTGATGTCCCGGGGGCATTCCTGCTCATGTCAGTTCTTGCTGACATCGCGAGAAACCCCCCAATTTAAAGAACCCGCTCACGCGACCCGGAGGATTCGGGGGTTGACCCAGAGAACCAGTGCTTCACCTGGAGTTCTCCGGGACAAGAGACCAGAGAGTTCCCAAGTATGGCTCTGCCTCCTGCTTCATCTCCAGATTGGCCCTGCACATGCGCGCAATATGCTAACCACCAGCCAGCTTGTTGGCACAAGAATTCCAGGGGATCTAACAATTTTAAAACCCATTGTGTACCTTGAGGACCTGGTTTGGAACCACTGATCTCGAAGAAAGTCAATACATTTAAAGATACAAAGCACAAAGGTTAACCCTTCGCATAGTGAGGGCACAAGCAACACACTACACAGAGTGCATGCCGGTTTATGTCAATCTATTCATTGTGATTTTATACTACAAGTTAAAATAATGAGAAATCGAATTTTGTGTTGTATTTTTTTTTCTCTTTCATGAAATAAAACTGCTAAACCCGAACGAAAGCTCTTCTGAAAGGGCATGGAGATATCCCTCCGGTATTACATTGCTGAAGTGAGATGATCCACCCTTAAGAACTGTTAGGATATAATGAATTTATAATACGTTCCACATGAAGGGTGTGACACGGCGAAAGGGAAGGGTAGGCACATGTTTCTCGGCACAAGCAAGGATTTAAATAAAATTCCGTTTAGGTTCAAAATTAATATTTAAAGAACAAGTGTCCCTACTTTAAACTCTAATTCTTACCCCTATATAATTTTTATTATTTAATTTTTCTTTATTTTTATATTGTTCTTTATTTTTAAACATTTTGCTAAAATTAAGCATTAATTAAAAATATATTTACCATTTCTCTTCCATAATGTACATAACTGGCGTTTTTTAAACCCAGAGATTCATGCTACGTTGTAAAAAATTAACTGTGCCCCTGCTTTACAGTGTGAATTTTCATGCAGATCTGGGTGCAACCAAAAAAAAAACCACCCAGGGCTTTATAGTACTTTGGGTCTTTAAGACAGGGGACCAAGTCTTCCCAGATCCACAAGTACTCACTTGATCTTAGCCAAAAGGCTCAGAAGCAATAACGACTACCATCTTGTTATTTTTTTAATTGAAGTCCCATAGGTCAGTGGCTCCACTCTGAAGAAACATAAAAAGTATTCCAGGTGCCATAAGCACACAGTGACCACCAGGCCCACTTCTAATTTTCTATCCCCGAGGGGATATACGATCCCTTCCTTCTCTCCCCAGCAAGAAGGCTTCCTGGCCCTGGAATTACAAAAGGAGAAGGGGGTCACTTGTCTCCCCCCTAACCAAAAAAACAGTACCTTTCTAAGGGACAAGGATCCAACATGGTATTTTCAGTGTACAAAAAGTAACAATCCAAATACCTTTGTAAAAAGTAACAATCCAAATCCGTTCTGGTATGAGAAACAATTAAATGTATGCACCTAGCCTAAAAGTGCTTCAAGGGTCCAGAAGTGATTGGTGGACCTAATAGAAAACCATGGTGATGTACTAACCTCGCACGCCAAATACATGAACACGCGCCCTGGCTGGACTATTGCTCAGGGGGCTCTGAAGAACCTCATACCTACAAGCTTCCCGGCCTCAAGGCAAGAGGCCCAAGACTGAGAATAAGATAAGAACTACCATCTTGCTAATTGTGATAATAGCTTTATAGGACTGTAAATAATTTCTAGTGCTAGGCACTCACGTGCAGCCTGTTCAATGAGGATAGAGGCTGCTTAGGCTGACTGTGGGGTTCATATGTAATACTCATCAGGGGATCATGGGAAATAGAGGCAATTTGCATAATGTCTAGGGGGGGTGTTAGAGCTGAAAGATAAAAATCCATATCACCCAAAAACAGACAATTAATTGGGGTGACTTGGCAACCCCCCTTTAACAACCTCCATAGTTTGCCAATCTTTATCCAGCACCCAGTCATTGGAGATCACAGAGAACTTTGAAGTTTCCAGTGTCCCATTCTATGAATAGCAGCTGGAAAATGCTTTATTCTCTAGGCTGCCAGTCCAACACCTGAGGCTATATTTACGGCACTCATACTTTTTCCAGTTCACGGTTGATTTTATTTTCCTTTAAGAGAAAGCAGATGCTGTTTATGACTTGAGCATAAATATTTGGTCCTGTACTTCCAGATCTGACTGCTGAACAGAATTATCCCATTTTCCTGCTATAAAGAAGACATCTCTGCTGAAAATAAAGTACTTTTTCTCAATATACAGTATATGGTATCCATTTATCTAAAATCCACTTGGCATGCCAACTAGTTTTAAGAATGCTGGCTTTCACATTTAGCGAGCAACAATTAATCACCAGGATACATGGGAACTTTCTAAATGAGCTAACCCTCTTGAAATATTAACCCTTTAATAGCCGGTCGTGAAGATTCTTTGTAACAACTTACCAGCGAGTAAAACCCTGAGAATTCACTACTTGGTGGCTACCAATAGGCAAGCTATATAACACTGCTCGTTCTCACCTGAGCTAGGTTTACACTCATATGCAGGCACGGACAGGCCATCTGGCCCGTCGATCAAAAGCCTGGTGGGCCACTGGTCTCACACATCTGGACTCACCTTCACAGGGGAGGTGAACTCCAAGAGAACCCAAAGGGGAGAAGTTGCATACAAAAAGAGGGAAATCTATTGGGGTTCCTCCCCAAGTATTCCAGATGTGGACCTTCTTGCTTACTTGTGCCCAGAGGAATACCAACTGGTCTTTAATCAGGGCCAATAAAGAAACATATGCAGGTCTGTAAGTTTCTTTTCCCCACCACTACCTTGATTTATTCTATTAATCCAAATATATCAGAGAACTGGAGAGACAGAACATGTGGTCTAACAAATGTGTTCTTGACAAGTATTTTACTGGGCTCCTGGTAAAAAAAATAGTTTTTAAGAAATGTTAACTGGTGTGAAAATAGGCATTGGGCATGAACAATGTAGGCTCAGCCTAAATACAACACCGTGATACCAAATGGGTCCAGGCATTACGTCACCACTTCCCTTTATGTATATCCCAAAAAGATATTCTTACAACAGAAATCAATGTTATTTGCAGGCGTATCTTAAGTCCTTTTATAAACGTGAATAATTTTATCATGCGTGTAAATCGGCATTCAGGAAAGTGAACAAAGCAGCGGACATCACGAAATTAAAGAGGGGTAATACACTAATTGATGATCCTAAAGTAATACAAATTCTTTTCAGAGCTCCCATACTATCCAGATCCTTTTTAAATTACATGGCTGGGATATTTCGGTGTTCCAAACGGGATTGATAATGATTAGTCTGCTGGCAGCGCATACCGTTTACATCTGCTGAAATAAATCTTTATTTTCTGTCGTTCTTTTACAATATTCTAAGCTTATTCAGCCAATCAATAATTCTGAGTAAGGTTTCCAGCAGTCATTGGTGGACACTGTTCATTCAAGCATCAGACAGATCAATAAGCCACATTTTTCCTCTATCACTCAAACGTACAAGCCCGTTTCTGGAAGGTCTTATTGTATTTTAAAATGCACTGTATTGTGTATTAAAGTATTACTGGAGAGCTGCCATGTATGCAGAGGTGTAACACAACGTGTTGAAACCCTCTGCCTGCAAGCTGTGTCGGGAGCTTCCCTCTCCTTCCATTTATCTTAATGTGGATCTGAATTCCTGTGTCTCTGAATATGTGATTCTACACGTATGGAATTAGAGCTCAATTATGTGCAGTTATATTATGGAGAGAATAAACATATAAGTGCCAAGTGTTCATATAAATAAGCCGGTGAAATGATAGCAAGCACCTTGCGCATTCCTGGTATGAACATTCACAAAATTCATTAGCAGCCAATGTCATTAGTGCCAGCATCAAAGGGTCTTCTTGTGCACAAAGAAGCCTTTGAGTCCCCTAGGACTGGGGGGGGTCTGGTATTTGGACTGTCAATCATCCATATGTTATTGAATTTAGAGCTTCACCTGGAGGATCATGGTATAACCGAGAGAGTTTCCAGGTATGACCACATAGTGGCAATGCTAAAATGGGGTAAATGTGAATATAAAGGTAGTTTTTGCTGATAAACTGTAAATGAGAGTCCTCCAGCTTGAACATCTATCTCTAGACTGTTACCCTTCTGTCAATGGTAAGGACAAAAAAAGTAATGGATTTGTCTATGACTAAATGTACACTCAAAGAGACCCTAAGAAAAGGTATTAAAAGTCCACATTGACTTGATATGACCTGGCCAAGCCACCGACTTTGGAAGAACTGATTGCAAAGTAGCTGAAGGACTCAACAAAACAGATGGATACCGTTTCAGGAGGTTGAGGGACAAGTGCCTGTGGTTAGAACAACCCTTGTTGTTGTCCTACAACCCATACGATTGTAAATCAGCCTCTGATGTTCTTAAATTCATAGCGGTGCTAGATAAATATATAACTGTACCTGCTGTTCAGGACTGTTTCTCAGCAGGATCATTCTAGTCTGATTTCTTTTATGGACAATCTGGTAAGGGGTGCAGTAGATGGATATTGTTTTTTTTCAACTCTTTTAGAAATTCATACGTGATCCTTGGCAGTAATAAACCTTATTATTAAGTAAACGTATAGCTTTGCGGATCCCTGAAAAAAATACATTGAGCATTACTTTGCCTTCAGGCACAAAAAGATATGGACAGCATGCCGTCTGCGTTGTTACTTAGCAGATCAATCAGGCTACAATGTCGAGAAGTTCCGGATTCTAAAATAAACTGTAAACAAGCTTTGGCGCTCTACTCCCAGATGTATGCACTAGAAGGTATGTAATAAATTCTCGGCAGAGACACCGTGGCCCTTCCTGTTTCCTTCACTTTTAAAAAGAGAAGTTGGTAAACGCAGCATAGAGAGGTGTAGCTAGACTGACTTAGTGACCTTTAAAACAAAGATCTTCAGAATCCAAACAATATAAAATCCAGCCTACTCTAAAATAATGATTCCCTTCCTCAGAAACAATCTCTTGACCTTGGGGATTTCTATTACATTTTCTCTTGTTATTGTAGGATTCCAAAAACATCATCCCTGTCTTCGGAGACACCCAGCGCTAAGCTTCAAGAACAGATTTAGCTGAAATAAACAAGGTCAGATGAAACAATCACATTTAACTTCGACTATGACAAAGATTTTAAGAAAATTAAATTCGAAATTGCCTTGTCAGAAAATATATGTTTTTTCATCCTTTGAAATCTCTTTGTAAAACGTATTCTGATTAAAGTCATCATCAGGTTCTCCTTATGCTCTCATAGTTAAAAATTATCATAAGAAGCTGGGATTGCGTCTCTCTATCAGCCATCATTAAAAAGATAAAATTTAGCATGGGGCATGGTTAGCCGTGTGGGGGGGGGCATGGTTAGCCGTGGGGGGGGGGCATGGTTATCTGCAGGCAAGCGATTTATCTGGAGACTCTTGGTCAACCTGGAGAATGGTATAATCCACTGGTATAATATTTTGCTTTAGAATAAAATATTTTCTATAGTTTTGCATTCATTTTTTTTTGTAGATGTGATAAAACATTACAACAATTCTGCTATAACAGGGACACCTGCTGGCTAAATGGAACAGTACTTTTAATACTATTTAATACTATTAATACTTCCAGTGTGTCCCTGGTGCTATCGGGACTGTGAAATCTCCTTGGGATTAGCTGTGAGATCTGTGGCAATTTCCAGGATGGTAATTACCAGGGATTGGCAGTGACAGCTCCAGCCTCCGACCAAGCATATGTGGGAAGTTAGTACAAACAAAGAGATGAAGGCAGTTATAGGCTTCTCTATTAGAATCTTTCCAATGATGACATAATGACATGTGATAGAGTAGCTACATTTAAGGATTATATGTATTGATATTCTACTAATTTTATTTTATGTTTGGTTACTGGTTTTCAGCCTAATCAGCCACTAACTTGATCTCCCAGCTAGACCCAGCTAAACCAGGCTCTGGAAAACTTCCCCAGAAAACACACAAAAGGTCCAGGTAGGTATTGCCTCACTTGGCTCAGGGATGGTCTTCTTCAGGGCCTCTCCTTGCCCTGGGAGCACAGGGAAACGTCTTCTTCCCCCAACAGTCTCTCTGATCATCAGGCTCCAAGGGGTTTTAATGCCCAGCACCTGTGCCTGATGCCGGCCTCATAGGAATCCCGGACCGGATTCTGCAGACTTCCATCCTCTTGGAAAAGCCGGCATGGATTTTCCACAAAATGGGGGAACGGAGCATTGGCCCACCCTGCTCTCCAATTGCTCCACCCCAAGGACCCATTTGTATAATCTACATACATATCTACATAGGGGTTTACAACATCACAGTACTTACAAAGTGCTTTAACATTTTTTGTTGGAGGGACTGCTTCGGCACTGGACTGTCCCTTTAAGGAAAAATGACTTATAAGAAACGTTCAACTTCCCGACTCTGAAGTAAATAGCGCTGGAGGCCAAAGGTCACAGGAAAGGAGTTTTCATTTACCATCTATTGTATTCTTTAAAGGTCATAAGCAATGCAAACATGACCTACCAAGTGTCGCTCATATCCCATGTGCATATAAGTTGTTTCACACTCCATCGTAACAACTTTGTATCACGCTGTGAAATGTGCTCTGGCGTTTTTCCAGGCGGCCAAATGTATTTCATGGTTGGTTCATTTTCCAGCAGGAAAAGGGTCGTTTCAAAGGGGAAGACTTTATAGATTCATTAAACAAATGTTTTCCCTGCTGCCGAGAAATCTCACTGTCATCTGAACCCATAGCCTATAGCAATAATAACCGGAAAACATTGTCCACACTGTTACTGTTTTAGAAAGTTATATAGTTTTCCTGTATGTTATAACACAAATATATTTCATATGGTAACCAGTAATTCTTATTACCTATTAAAACTATAATGACCAAAGACACTTAATAATGAAACTTGATGATGTAAGTGCGACTGACGGCTGGGTATGCGAGGCTGCACACTATGTTTTTTATGCTCCCGTAGCACGTTCAGCCGCACGCTGCAGCACCTGATCTGCCGCTGGAGTGAATGTGAGGCGCTGCCGGCCAGCGGTCAACCAGGCAAAAAAATGATCAGCGCCAATAAAAATTCAGGTGATCATAAACTGTATACGGAATATATAAGTGAGCTGTAATATATGTGGGAAACGATTAATTTATCATTATAACACCCGATATTCTCATCTGTGATGACAATCAGTGTGCCCTTACCTACTTTCTGGATATGGCGCATCTCCGGAGCTGCAGCTTCTCCTAAGGGTAAGTACGCTATTTTTTCATGTAGGGTAAATAATGCATTAAAGTACTTTGATGTGCTTTGCTTAACTGGGACTGAATGGGACAGTATGCTCTTTCTTTCATCAATATAGTAATGCAAAACCCTATGACCGGGATAGTTCCCCTTTAACGATGAAAGAGTGACCTACAATTTACTTACCTTGTGTTTGTACAAGTTTTGCGGAAATGTATTTAAAATATAATAACTCTTGTAGCATTCAAAAAATGTACTTTCTACAGGAATTGACAGTTTTCATGTAGCTGTTAGCGCATAAGTGAGAACTGTTTGTGCTTTAGGAAAAGTTCATCTAATTATGAATTCAGAAGCAGCTGGTGTTGTGTTACAGTTGTGTCAGACTCTATGGTGTAATCCTGTTAAAACTAGTCGTCTGTTAGAACTTTAAGATCCCAGAATAAAGAAAACTTTTCAACTAAATCTGTAAAAAATGTAGTTATCCATTAAATAGTACATGAATGAAAGACACTTGGTGAAGAACCCAGCCTACTATGTACCAGTGTGTAATATTAATATGGAAAGATTATTTTATTCAGTTATGAATCGGGATTTATGGGTCCTGTTTGTCCTGTGTCATGGATTTGCTCCTATCTTAAGACAAAAAGGAGGACTTAAAAAAAAGAGAAATACGACATTCACAGGCGAAGCTACTAAAACCTCGCAAAAATACTAATTCTGTGTCTATTCTATGTCCATCTGAGGAAGAGACCTACATCTTTTTAAGGAGTGGTATTCGAGCCATTTGACAAATCAATGCATAGAATCTTCATGATGGGCTATTAAAGGGTTAACATTTAATTAGTCTCAGGGTCATGGAGATTGTCCTATTGGACAGCCAGGATTCCCGGTGCACCACCGCTCCATGGGCCAATTTGGGAGAACTCCCAATAGCAATCCGATATCTATTACGCAATGTATGCCTTAAAACGCAGTGCTCTAGGAAATGACATCATATTCCAGCACTGGGCATTGGCTTCGGAGGTAAGTGGTGGAGGGTGGCGGGGGCACTGGCCCGAGTCAGACCTAGGGAGGCACCATGCCAATGATTATCACTGATTATACAGCGTCAGCTAAGCCCGCTTCAACATAATCCCAAATATGTAAGAAAATACAATTTATGTAAATAAAGCTATTTTTAAAATGTAGAACATATTTAAAAATGAAAAGGAAATTACAATTTTCATTTTAATCAGGAATATTTAGCTGCTATGGCTTCTTCTCAAAAACTAATCAAAAAACTTCAGCCGCATTACTGGCATTTATTTTGGATCGAGTGGATAGCTGATGAATGGAGTCCTTGATTAGGAGGACACTTGATGGTTGACTCGCAGTAAATCAAACACTGCACTTCCATGATTTTCTTTCTGGAATCAGCGCAATAACTAAAGGTTTTAGGTCCCAGCCTGAGAATCACTGATTTACCCTTTTATATGTACATTTACCCAGGAAATACATTCATGGTAAAGCCCTGTTTGACTACAGACAATACTTATACAGATCCTGAACAGGCAGTTTACTGTCACCGACAGCCCGCTAAAAAAGAATGCATAATAATATGCTCTGTGAGTACTTAAAGAAAGCACTTACCTGTGGAAGAAACTGCAGCTCTGCAGCTGCCCTTCTCCTCCAAGGGCTGGCGATTCTTGCCACCCATTGGCTGCTTGAAGCAACCAGTTAACAACGGGAAAACGTTGCCATATAAATCAATGAGAGTGCTTTCTGTGCATGCTCATGGGGGGGGTCTGAATTCCGAGGCAACTCTGGGCAAGTATATCATATGCAAGCTAGGGGTAGGGAAAGGGGCAACTATATATTGCAAAGGGGACACCATGAAAATGTAAAGGGACCAAGCAGCTATCGTATACATTAAAGTGCATGCGAAGGCTAGTGGCGCTTCAGATAGTAGGCTTTAGCACACAACACTCTCCATCCAGACCCTCTGTGTCTCTTAGTTTTACTATGTGTTTTTTATATGTGACCTCGCTGTAAAAGGCTGTAAAGTCTGCTATTGATTTATAAATAAAAGATAATAGTTTAAAACATCTTTTTATTTACTGTATGGAGTAGACATTTAATGAAGTGTTAGAGTAAAGCTGCAGAGTCTGCAGTAACTGATCGAAAGTAAAAAAAAAAACAAAAAAACATTAAAGCAGCACTAAAGAAAAAAGGATAAAGAAGAAAACAGGTGTGACGGGAGTCTTTGGCAACCAAAAAGAGAGCTATTTTGTTGCAGTTTTCTCTTTCTGTTGTAAATATTGCCAACACAATTGCAACATTATTGCAATGCATCCAACAAGAACTGATTGCAGAATGCAGACACTTTTAACCACTTCAGTGCCAGGGCATTGGTTTTAACGTTTTTGGACGAATTTGGAGAAATATCATACATTAGGCAGCAACCAGAAATGTATATTTTTTTAAATTAATGTTAACTCTTTCCTCAACTCTGACCACCATTAAAAAATAATCTAATAAGATAGATTTGAGTGCGTTGACATGGAAGCTCACTTTTCACGGCACTTGAAAAAGATGCCGTAACCTGATCTATTTCAACGCGGTGACTCTTTACGACTCATTTCTCCCGCGTCCTGGGACCAATGTGTCGTTGATGAGGATACAGATGGATTATCTACATAGTATGTAATGACTATTTTAAATAGAACACGTTATACATATAGTTTTACTTAATGTATACACATAGTTTTATTTAGATTGCAAGCTCTTGAGCGGGGCCCTCAAAAGCCCACCATTCCTGCCAGAAGCCTTGTGTAAAAGTACCGTAAGGCTAGATGGCCGCTTAAGGGCCGGGTTCTCCACTCCTGATGTATCTGTATGTGTTAATGTATATTTGTTATGTATGTGTTAACTTCCCCTTTTAAATTGTTTACAGCTGCATTATTTGTTTGCACTTAATAACTAAAAGATAATAATAATAATGATGATGATGATAATAATAAAAACAAACCTTCTGTTTTCTTTATACCCCAGTTGTCCTCTTTGGGGGAAGAATGCTTGGTGTTTGCTTGTTCTAACATTCATTCTCTCAAACTACAGGATGGGAAAAATCAATGATCTCCCCAACCGACGGTGGCATGGCTACTTGTAACAGAGAAAATCGGGACTGTTGGGAGGTATGGTGCAGTTAAACACAGTGATAAACTCATACCACCAAATATTCCGAGCTCCTAGTTAAAAAGAGACATCAGGCGTGGAATAAGGCACAGAGGGATTTGGGTCCCAAAGGACAATTTGGACCATAATGTACAGAACTATAGTTCCTGATCCGAGCTGCTGTGTTTATCTCTACCCAACGTGACTCAGCTATAAAAGTACATATTCATGCTAGTGACATCATCCACACGGACCACTGACATCACCGATCTCCGTTTCAAAGGTCTCTGTGAAACTTGCTTCTGGAAGAGATCTAAGTGCTAGAGACAACGGGAGTATTTTACTAATACGCTTAATAAAAGAGGGCCTTATAATTCCACGCGAACGGCGATATACGTCTTGAGTACCCATAGAACCGTACAGTTATTCACACACAAATCATCCGGGCCGAACGTAGTGGAGGTATAGATAACTTGTCTCTTGTGCCTAGAGCTCGGCGTCTTCTCCCTTCTGAGTTACGAGTGACATAATCACGTGACATTCAGATCAATCGCTCCCTGCTCTTCCTGCTGCCGAGGACCCAATCATTTTTTTAGGTGTTTCTAATATTGCCTGAAGAGAATATAGTAAAGGAAAAACTAAAATATGTCCGATAACATTTCCAGGGACGGTTTTATAGTTAGATGCAACTGAAATATATTATAATATATCACTATTTTTGAAGCTGTTTAATAATGGGATATTATCTTTGTCAGGCAGCTATTAGGTAGCCCAACGTACGCGGAAGCCTGCTCGGTTGCTTGTTGTGACGGGAGAAGCCGGAGCAGGAAGAGTCTGACAGGAGAGGGTCGGAGCCACCTTGACAGATAGATTTTCCGTGTGTCCGTCTGTCTCCCGTATCTCCCCGTCATGCCGCTCTTCGGCTCCAACCCGTTTGATCAGGATGTGGGTGAGTGTCACTAGGCCTCGGTAACGGGATGGGGATGTTGGTCAGGGTGTGGGAGGAAGCTGGCTGTATTAACGTGACTCTTAACGCTATGGCTCTGTATTAGGAAAGTGACATGTCAGTTACATAGAGAAGAGTATTTGTATTAACACATACATAATACATACATAAATACACATACACTGCCGTTCAAAAGTTTGGGGTCACTCAGCTGTTTTTATGGAAAACATTTGTAGCTGTAACATAATTCCAAAAGGGTTTCCTAACAATCAGTTAGCCTTTTAAACTTAAACTTGGATCAGCGAATACAACGTGCCATTGGAACACAGGAGTGATGGGAGTGACAAAGAGCCATTGGAACACAAGAGTGATGGGAGTGATAAAGAGCCATTGGAACACAGGAGTGATGGGAGTGATAAAGGGCCATTGGAACACAAGAGTGATGGGAGTGATAAAGGGCCATTGGAACACAGGAGTGATGGGAGTGATAAAGGGTCTTTGTACGTAAATACGCCTATGAGGATATTCCATTAAAAATCAGCCGTTTCCAGCTGCAATATTCATTTACAATATTAACCCCGCGCTGGATTTCTGACCCATTTCATGTTATTTTAATTGACCACAAACTCTTGAACAGTAGTGTGTGTGTGTGTATGTGCATATATATACATATACACATACATACGCGCACAAAAGAGTCCATGAAGGCTGCAGAGCTGTGTCTGTTCGATCGGTGCTGTACCTTGTAAAACAGGATAGGGTGGTTGGGCCACCGGGGGTTTATAGGTAATGCTTTGTGTTCAAAAGTCACCAAAATCAGGACATAACCAGAAGCGAACAGAGACTTTGTGACTGCGTCCACGGATGCGTTGACCAGCAGAATACTGATAAGGAAGTCGTAATTCTGAACTGAGATACGTACGTTGCTTGGGACTTTGTTGGGTCGCTTGCTGGCTGTGAGGTTTCAGAGATGGAGTGAAACCCAATAACACCATATGATGTGTTTTTATTAGACCTGAAACAACGAATCGATAAAATCGATAATAATCGATAACGGGAATCGTTGTCGACGATTTCCGTTATCGATTAATCGAGTGATCGATTCGTCGTTGGAGCGCTCGGCTCCTTTCACTTACCTCCGCCGGCGTTCCCCCGTTTCTGCTGCAGAGCTCTGTAGTGTTCGTCTGCTTGAAGTTACGTAATGACGGATGTGACGCGCGTGAACGATGAAGATTTGAATAAAGTTTTGCGGTTGAAGGTTGTAAGTGGAAGGATTCGGTAGCGGAGGTACGTATGGAGAGAGAGAGAGAGAGAGAGAGAGAGAGAGAGAGAGAGAGAGAGAGAGAGAGAGAGAGAGAGAGAGAGAGAGAGAGAGAGAGAGAGAGAGAGAGAGAGAGAGAGAGAGAGAGAGAGAGAGAGAGAGAGAGAGAGAGAGAGAGAGAGAGAGAGAGAGAGAGAGAGAGAGAGAGAGAGAGAGAGAGAGAGAGAGAGAGAGAGAGAGAGAGAGAGAGAGAGAGAGAGAGAGTCCTCTATGTAAAGCTGCAGGACAAAATGTTAGTGTATTGGCACAGCGGAAAGCCGGGTCACGCGGGATTGTTGATCGTCCGCACGCACTTTCATTACTCCGTTGTGGCCCATGAATCAGGAGTCAAACTCGAGGGCCAAAACTTGACCAGGATTTAGGTTTGAACGCAAGTGATTTAACCAGTTCCAGCCATTTCGATTAAGTTGCTCATGCTGGGACACCCAGAACATCTGGCATGGGAATGGCGCTCAGGGCTAGGAGTCTGACAACAGCGTGTAATGCTTCGCCCAAGTTACACACCAGTGAAATTCTCTGGTTTCCGATTCGGCCCCTGTGCGAGTAGAAGTTGCTGACAGTCCAAGTAAATGCCCGGGATTAAGCTTAGTCGTCTGTCTGTTCCTGGCAAATTTGTGATTGTTGGCAGCTATGGATTTTTCACAATCACAGCGTACTGTCTATGAAGGTCTCTGAATGTTTAAATGTTTTACAGCGTGGGATAAAGAGCACTTTCGTTAAAAGTGGATTAACTGTCAGGGGCATTTAATTAGCTCTAGTGATTGCAACAGCCATCTGAATCAGAATTATTCTTTATGCGTAATCCCAGGTGTGTGTTAAAGATTCGATAAAGTTATAATGGTTTGAATATTTTCCGTACAGATTTACAATGCACGTAAATCTTATTTGACTGCAGGACATGCGATTAATAGATCTATGACGGGTCTCTGTATAAAAACAGATAACGTATAAGCAGACATGTAAATGCTCTGCGGAGACAAAACCGTGAAATGAAATCAAGTTGCGGGTTTTGGCTGATGAGTACAAGAGAGGAATATTATGGCAACAAAAGTTATGCTAACAATAAATAATGTCTCATGTGCTCCCCCCCTATCGCCCTTTTGTTTCATAATATGATACATTTGTATAGATTGTTGAAAAGGTTGGCATCAGTTAGGAACATCTTTGTTTTTGAAATAAAAAGCTAATTTTATCCATTAGAATAACGTGAAATGGATCAGAAATCCAGCACAGATGGTATTAATGTTGTAAATGGCTGATTTTTAATGCAATCTCTTTATAGATGTACAGAGCTCTTTATCACTTTTATCACTCCCATCACTCCTGGGTTCCAATGGCCCTTTATCACTCCCATCACTCCTGTGTTCCAATGCCCCTTTATCACTCCCATCACTCCTGGGTTCCAATGGCCCTTTATCACTCCCATCACTCCTGGGTTCCAATGGCCCTTTATCACTCCCATCACTCCTGTGTTCCAATGGCCCTTTACCACTCCCATCACTCCCTGTGTTCCAATGGCACGTTGTTTTCGCTGATCCAAGTTTAAGTGTAAAAGGCTAATTGATCGTTAGAAAACCATTTAGCAATTATGTTACAGCCAGAAATGTCCCTGTTTCGCTAGTATATATATTAATGGGAAAGGCATTATGTTTGTATGGTAATTACACCCTGGAACTAGGCTATGATATTAGCAGCTACAGCTCAAACATGTTGACCGGCCTGTGAGACTAGAAGCCAATGTTGGTTGGTACGGAGGAACCACACATTGGCACCGAGTGACTGCGTTGGCCGGTATGCTTTACGCGTAGCACGAGAGTTACGTGGCTTCTACCAGCTGTCCTCATCCAAAGTAACGCTGTCAGAAGATTAAGGTTCAAGTCTTTATATCTGGGGAGATGGGAAGACTAGATGGGGCGATCTGTCAAATTCCACGTGTTTATGCCCCATTTTCAAGGATCAATTAACTGGTCTTTGAAGCAGACAACCTTCATATGCGATGTTTCAATATGTTATCTAGGTGGTCTCCCTCTGCTCTTATATGAGGGGTTTATCAGACCTTTCCACATAGATATTCCTTAGCTAGTTTGTAGGAATTTGGGTCCCAGGCATAGAAATTGTAGTTGGAGGTTCAGTCAGCAGATAAAATATTGCATATCTCCCAATAAAACAGCACTACACAACCACAGGTGGCAAACCTTAGGAGAAAGGTAGCCACGGCTCCTAATACTTCACATCTAACACCATGTGTGATTATGATAATCAGAATCATGGAGGAGATTTAGAATGACTTGCTTGGTTCCAGTTAATCAGGACTTGTGTGAACTGGCATATTTTCAGAGCTTTCATTATAAAAGATAAAGTCACATCATGTGACCGCGGACAAGTTTGTTAGCTGGCCGTTAGATAAGGGCAAAGTCTTGTTCTCTCCTCGCCATTAAAGAAGAAGCATTTATGGTCCTGGGGGGCAGATATTATTTCGGTTAGGCCCTCTTCCTTTTCTGCCACCCACTGGGGCTTACGCTGTTGAACCAAAAAAAGTTCCATTGGAAAAGTTCTTTTATTGAAGGCTTTTTGGGGATTATTCGCTCAAACAGGATTTTGTAGAAGAGTTTCAGTTAGACAATACATGGGTGCAAAAGGTTTAATCACAAAAGAACGCAGAAAGCTAAGGAGATTTCTTATGCTCTATGGCACAACCTATCTGTAGCTGCTTCCAGGTCACATGGCAATTACGTGTTCCCTGCAAAAATTACAAACAAGGCAGAATGTATCATGTGTAACTTCTCGGAGAGGTTTTAAGGGTTAAGATGCTACTTTAGTTATGGTTTATGTCTAATATTTTTACGTAAAACACTTATTCAAAGGAATAGCTGAGTGAAAGCTAAATAGCATTTGTTATGTTTTGGGTGATTTTCCACGAGCTCCAGTAACTACACAATACCCACCAAAAAAATGTCCGACTCTCTGTTCTAGTGTCAGTGAAAGACACGATGTTTGGAATCATGATTCCAAACCTTGACATACACAGCACTCTCCTATTGCTTTTGCTCCTTCCGATTGGGATAAGCAGTGGGGCGAGTTACCCCAGCTCTGGGGCCGAGTTACCCCAGTTCCATGGCGTCCGCACACTAGACTGATAAGCACGCCAGCGAGTGACCCAAAGGGAGGTTAGCAGGATAGCAGTTTTTTTCAACTCGTTTTATTCGTTATGAAGGAACAAACCTGGCCAGTTTTCATAAAAGGGATGCATCTGGACTTATTTTTTGCACGTTAATTAAGTGACCGTTGCTTCCATATCATGATTTGCTTTGGATGTTTCTAAATAAATGTCAATTCTTTATTATTATTATTGATTTATATATTTTTTTTTAGAAAAAGCCACCAATGAATATAACACCAGTGAAGACTGGGGTCTCATTATGGACATCTGTGATAAAATTGTAAATACGCCAAATGGGTAAGAAGATGTGATATTTCTAGCTATGGAAATGCTTCATGTATCATTATTCAGTTGTTGCTTATAACTTCAGTCTCCATCGGATTTGTTAATCTAGCGTCTGTGTGAATGCGTGTACGCAACGACAGTGTTCCTGCAGGGATGTGAGCAGAAGCCGCTAGTATACTGCTCATTTAATCGAATACAGAGTTTTAACGCCTTTTCTAACTTCCAGTGTAAATTCAGCCTCTCTCTCTTTCTTTCTTTTAGTGCAAAAGATGGCCTTAAAGCCATAATGAAAAGAGTGAACCACAAGGTGCCACACGTGGCTTTACAAGCTTTGACTGTGAGTAGCGTGTACCTTGTATTGATTTTGACGAGTCTGCTATCGGCTGTTATGTTTAATGATCGCCTTGTCGTCATATTAAATATTCATCAGCGAATTGACTCGTTGTCTTGTGTCCTTAGCTCTTAGGGGCCTGCGTGTCAAACTGCGGGAAGATCTTTCATTTAGAAATATGTTCAAGAGATTTCGCCAGTGAAGTGCGCGTTGTCATTAGTAAGGTATGTCGACATTACCAACATCAGATATTTTGTTGTTGTTATAACCTCTTTATTAACTTTTGTTGTGAGAGCTGAAATTTTTACAATCTCCCAACATCATTTACCAAAAAGTTTTCAATCTGGACATTCAATCCATTCGTCGTCATATTGAGGTTTGTGGGATTTTTACAGCTGCCGACTGATGAGAAAAGTATTGGGTTTGTACCTCTAGTTATTCCGAAAGGGGTAAACTAATGCAATTTAAATCTAATGATGGAACTGCTTTCGCTGATGGGATCGTGTGCATCTTCTAGCAGAACTGGTAGTTGGAATCTTACTTGCACCTTTCAACAAATACGGTAGTTATCGCACTATATGCTGCCCGAAGCAGCAGCTCTGACTGCTTTATCAATAACCTTGGTGTGACACAAAAGAAAAGAAAGCTTAACCCTATGCAGCCAACACCAACCAATGTTGAATCTTTGGTCACATAGCAGGAATCACAGGTAAATGTCTGCTCTTTTAGTTTGTAGTGTGGACAGATTCTGCCACTTTACGTTGCGTACACAACGCGCTCATTGGTGGAAACAGTACAGGTGTGTAGTTGTTCAGTGCCATCACAGATCTGTCATCCTACATCTGCAGATTTTCCCAAGGAGGTATCACAGAGGGGCTTTGGTTTTGTAGGGAGGGTTGAATTTGGTTCTGCACCTGTGCACAGCCAGCGCCACCTTCCCACCTGGTGTGCCCCTGCCCCATGGGTAAGGTTATGGTCTGATAGGCTTTCTTGTTAAAGTGTTATCTTGCTAAAAGCAGTAATAATTCTGCAGGCGCATCCAAAGGTTTGCGAGAAGCTGAAAGCTTTGATGGTTGAATGGTCGGAAGAATTTCAAAAGGATCCTCAGTTTAGTCTAATATCTGCAACAATCAAATCTCTGAAGGAAGAAGGCGTATCGTTTCCAACATCAACCTCTCAGGTACGAACAGATATAATATACAATAACCATTGACTCACGGCTGAGCGACGTTCACTAATAATAGGTTTTATTAAGGTGCGGTAACCGCTTTGCTTATTGCTATTTAACTCCCTTGTTCGCCATTTAATGGGAATTTATCTGCTCGGATGTAACCTTTAATTCACAGAGCGCATCCAGTACTCCTAAAAACGGGACATTATCTACAAAGAACAAAGAGGATGAAGAAATTGCTAAAGGTATGTTTATTCTTGGTGAATGAAGGGATCAAAAATAATTTGTATTTATTTATTGTAGCCGGGAAAGGAATACATGGAGAGAATATTATGGGAGTTGTAAAGTTATAGTACTTAGCGGTAAAGTGAAATAATCACAGCATCGTTCTCTTTGTCGCTGGTGATTGTTACTTTTCCTCTGCACCAGAATTGGTCTTTATTCATAACTTTTTACTTGAAAAGTGCATCTATTACCGTATAGGCTGTTATGTGCTTTTGTAGATGCCGGTTGCGACAAGGTTTTCAGAAATAGAATTATTTCAGAATATGGCTTTTTCCGTCACAGACCATGTTCCAGTTAGAGCTACTGCAAACTTTGGGCTCTGTTCCAGTTTGTCGTTCGTATGTGTAAACTCCTGTCGCAGCCTTTCAAAATCTTGGTGTTAGATATAGATATAGTAAATATATTTGGGAAAGGGCCGCATAGATGTTTATGCCACAAATGCAATCCATTGTGCTTTTGTTTTTCCTATTGACAAACATTGTCATCTAACTGCACTTCATTTCCTTGACGCTACGACTGAAATTGTGCATGTTAAGTATGTTTAAATGATTTGCTACCGATAACAGATATTTTTGCTTCCAAACAGCCATTGAGTTATCATTACAAGAGCAGAAGCCAGCAGAGACGAAGCCGTTATGCCCATCCGTGGACCCCCAACCTGACAGTCAGAAGACGCCAAGGAAAGTCCGCGCGCTCTACGACTTTGAAGCTGTCGAGGACAACGAACTCACCTTTAAAAGTGGCGAAATTATCTTTGTTTTGGATGACAGGTATGTGATTTATTTCAAATAAGGATACTTTCCTTTTTGTCTTCTGTTAGTACATAATTAGAGTTTGTGCATTTATAATAAAAATATTTCTATACTGCTGTGTAAATATGCCGTGTGTATTAAATGAAACATGTATAATAAATAACTCTTCCAACATATATATATATATACATATATATATACACATATACATAGATTTCTTGTGATTTTCTTAACAGTGACGCCAACTGGTGGAAAGGGGAAAACCATCGAGGTGTAGGACTATTTCCATCTAATTTTGTGTCTTCTGCCTTAAATGTGGAACCTGAAGTAGGTACGTAAAATCCCAGTGCTTCAGCATGTAAGCTTTTTGGGTATGAACTAGGGTGCTTCCAGTTAGTATTCCAAACAGCATAGGCCCGTGTCAGATCAGAGATGCCCTTCCCGTCCGAGTGGGCCATTGTGTCCCTGCACCCCTCTTCTACATCCCTCCCGAGGATATATTATATATATATAGTTTTTATTATATGTAATTTAGGATTGAGGGGATTATTTCCTTTTTGATCATCTGTATATGTTTCATTTTAAGTGTAACTGTTAGTTGTTGATGACATTATCAATTCAGTGATAGCAGCCAGATGGCGGCAACATCTCCTGTTTTGTTTTTTCCTTCTTTGGAACCATGCATGTTAATTGATGTCTGGTTAATGGTTATAATTATTTTAAAAAGACAGTACGTACCACATTTGTTGAGATCTCTGTTTCTCGTTAAAGCCTTGTAGTCCTGTACAATCCTCTTCTCCCACAACAACTGGCAACGCACTAGCTCACTGCTCCAAATATTCTCTGTTCTTTATTCTGTGCGGTGACATTCCCAATGAATTTCCAATATTGGGCTTGTGGCTGAAACCGACTCATTTAACAGTTAAAAGTCTCCGTTTAATATTGCGAAGTAAATTCATTTTTTTTTGCAGGAGATATACAGTAGGGTTCATCATTTTATTCATTTTTTGTTAAGCATTTGATTGCCTGTAAAAAAACAAAAAAATCCCTCCTGGTGGAAGTATTTTTGTGAACGTATGAGCGATTCATTGAAATATATTAGGGCTAAAAGGCTGAACCCTTACTAAGGATTTCTTTCCTTATTGAACACATTCATTTCATTTAATGTTCTGTACCTTTCCCCCACCCCTTTCAGCTGTTGAAAAAAGCGTCGTGTTTGAAGAAATACCAGAAAATACCACGAGGGCCGATCCTGAACCCGTCGTCATTGATGAGGTACGTAATGCACGCATGTTTTACTTTTGAGTGGATGCGCGAAGACGTAACAGCTTTGCACAGAAACACACATTCTTAATAATAGACCAAGTCTGGCGCCTTGTGCAGCAAACACATTGTCTCTACAGAAATGTCTTCGCTTTATTTTGGAATTGCTTGCCTGAGCTTTTGTTTTCCCCAAATGCTTTCCTAGGGTAAAATGGACCAGGCGTTGCACTTACTGCAGAGCATCGATCCCACCGACCCTAAACCGGATTCTGCCGATCTTCTGGATTTAGAAGGTACGGTAGGCAACGTTTGTACCTTTTTATTAAAGGCCATTGTTGCCAAGAGCATTGTGCCTCTGCAGTATACTGAGTGTCAAGGACTTGTATTTTTACAGCAATTCTGCTAAATATGGCGTTTTATGTCTCTCTTTTGAAAATAAGAGTCTATTATATGGGCTCTAAACAGCTGTTCAGTCCCATAAACTGCCCATGGAACAGTGACAGCTGCACAAAGTAATACACACCTGCTGGATATTTGGCACCGTGGGGTTTGATGTGGTATTAATATCTCTGCACATGAAAATATTTTTTTATTACAAGCTTGATTTGTGAGTGTGAGTATTACAAGAGTGAATTGTTTTTTTTTTTTTAACCAGCCTGAACAAATCATAAGGTGCTCGACCATTTAATAACTGTACAATATTAAAATAAATAATATAGTAAAACAACTAAAGAGAAATAAAATCTGTGAATAATCCCTATCTGAAGAGGTCATTCTTGAATTAAAAGTCAAACATTTCATAGCCAAGCAGATTATGAAGTAGATGATAAAGACAACTAAATTCTAAGGTGTAGTGGGATTATACCCAGTAAGGAGGAGAATTTACCCCTTTTCTAGTTTTAGAACTTGTTGGACAATTCCGAGATACATTTGTTTTGGGCTGGACATAATTCAATTATCTTTATGATAATCTTTACTAAAACCTCTGAGAACGGCCAGGAGGATAACTGTGCTCTGTTTAATCATTTTATGCCCTGAGCCAAGAATATTGTGAATTATGAACCTACTTTCTCGTTATATGGCTTGGAAAATGATTGTAACCTGTTCTTCTCAACCTCTGTAGATGTCTGCCAGCAAATGGGCCCAATGATTGACGACAAGCTAGAAGAGATTGACAGGTGGGTTTGAGATTGTGTGCCATCTTGGCACTTCCAGTCCGTTTCCATATTTATGTCTGGATTCCTTCATTGTTACTCTCTCCAGTTTTGTATAGCGTTGAGCTTTAATTGTGGGGATATTAATCCTTATTCATTTCTCTATAATACCTTTTATTGTCCAACCAGGAAACATTCTGAACTCTCCGAACTGAATGTGAAGGTTCTTGAGGCGTTGGAATTATACAATAAGCTAGTGAATGAAGCGCCAATGTATTCCGTGTACAGCAAACCAGCTCCTCAGACACATTACAACCCAACCATGCAGGTCCGTGCTTTCTTTAAACATTGTATTTACAATTTGAATTCCCTTTGCAGCCAATGATCAGTGGATGTCTGTAATATTCCGGGGAAAATGTTTGTCCGTGTCTGAAGCCATTTGTTATATTCTATATAATGGCTTGAAGTTCTTTATAAAAATGCTTCTGTAGGCCTGGAAAGACTTGTCTCATTAACCACATATTACAGGTAAGATCACTTGGAATCATTTAAAGCATTGGGTAGCGCCGGATCAGAGTTACAATTCAGACACCTAAAGTATCTTCATACATCCCATTTGTCCAGTATATTTTATTTGTGGTTGTTAGGCTTGTGTTCGGATTACAATACATAATACCCCTTTGTCTATTTTTTATTTTTTTTAGGGCTATCACGGCCAACCACAGAGTGGGAACTATATGGTTCAGGGAATGCCTCACGTTCATCCAGCGACTCTTCCTCAGGGGTACAACATGAACCCTGACCAGATTGGCCCTTTGAGATCCTTGCCTCCAAATATAAATTCAACTGTGACCACGCAAGCTGCTCAGACACCATATCTGAGGTATGTATGGATCAAAGCATGATTACCATGGAAAAGGGTCATAGATTCTGTGCCCCAGCATGTGCATGACGGTTTAGACCATCCAACGCAAAGGATTTGCCGGCATATACTAAAATTCAGCAAACTGCACATATTTAGTTAGTTGCTTTCTTGATCTGCAAGGGTTAAATCTAAAAATATCTTTAGTTTTTCCTGCGCTGGTATTGATTTTTTACTTTATTTCTTTATCCAGCACTGGGCATGATGCAGGCGCAAACCCTCCCTATTTAAATCAGAATTCGGGACATCAGTCGGCAGCGGGGGCCTACGGTCAAGCAATGTCGCTGTCTGCAGATATGTCGGCGTATCAGAACACTACACCAGCAGGATACACGATGGCTGCCCCTATGCACTCTGTCTCTCAGCAGCCCCCGAGTTACTATCAGCAGCCCCTGCTGTGAAACCAAACATCATAGACCCGTGTGAAGTGTTTGCTCGTATCACAGAGTAATATCCAAACCTGACACAGTGGGAACAAGAATTCCCTATAAAACTGGACCACAAATAAGTCTGAGATTCCAGCAATACTATCGGTTCCTTTCTGCCCATTTTTTTTGTTTTTGTTGGGGGGGGGTTAGATTTCCTTCTTTCTAAGTATAAGCTGCCGCTAACACTGTTAGCCTGATAATTTGTCAGCTTTTTATTGAACGGCTCCAGCTGCAAGAGGTTATAAAGTAATTAAGCGAGTATTATTTGCCAAGCGGTTGGTTATATAGATGCTTTAAAAATAGAAAAAGCTTTTACGTCGCACTTTATGCAGGTAATGTGTAGACTGTCGGTTGCCGTGATCAGTCTTTGTGCTACAGATTCCATGTAACTGCAACTTAAAAGCAGGACTCTTATCGGGTTTTTTCCCTTTACTGTCCTTGATCTGATGGTAAACTGTGTGTGCATGAGTAAGTATAATTACGTCATTGGTCCCATTGCTCACTAATACACAGGTATTCATGCTTAGTCTGGAAGTGTTGCTTTAGATTAAACCCATTCGCATTTAATGTTAAAGCTTTCTAAGGCAAGGTCATTTCAATCACGCTGAACAAAAGAATGTTCTTGTTCTAAGTTAGTTAGAATGACATTTTGCAGTAGAATTGCGCTTTTAACTTCCAGAATTCACCATCCCGGCAATTTTTTCTGCGAGGAGGGCCTAGCTGGCCCTGCATAATGCATAGTTTAGTAGTAATTTACTTACGGATTTAAAACTGGTTTGTGCAGGGCCAGTATTGTTGGAATCTCAGTTCTATTAGTACGCTGAACATTGTAGTTTTTTTTTTTTTAATTATTATTATATTTAGTTTCCCAACATTATGGAACTCTTAATATGTACCCCTCTTTCAGTATTTTTCTTTCCACTTTTGTGACTGGGGAGAATACATCAAATGCCTCTTTGTAGGAAATAGGACACTCATTTTTAGTGTATATTTTTTCAAATTTCTTAAAGTCAGATGAAAACCATTTGGTAATGAAAACACAAAGAAAACTTCACCTGATCTCCAAGGAAGCCTCACAATAACTTAAATCTTCAGTTTCATAAACCCACTGGCTTGAAATCCCCTTGAGATATATATATATATACACACACACACACCATTTTATATCATATTATATATATATATACTATATATATTAGTGTGTATACGTGGTATTGTCCTTTGGCACATCAGCTGCTATGGACAACACTGGTCTAAATCTATCCACATCAACAGTTTCCAGAGTCTTCAAGTTATAAGGAGCTACTTTGTTACCTAAATGAGTTTATAGACGCATAATCTGCTATTGTTTTGATTAGCAAACATTTATTACATTTTTGTGTTTTCTGTTCCGCTTTGTGTTGTTTGCCTTCACAACCCTACATACAAACAGATGATGCAGGGACTTCTTAAACTCTCATCTGGATCCCATGTAGATTTGCATTTTTTTTATAAAGAGGGTGAAAAACAGTCCGAATATGGACCACGAGTGAAATAAGAGCACCTTAACTTAAAATCTTTCAATTAAATGTCCTTTAAAGTAAATTAAAGTCTGGTGAGGCACTGTAACCTTTTTTTGTTCTAATTCTTTTGCATTATTCCACTTTATCATTTCTATTATATCCAAAAATGAATATATTGGGGGGGGGGGTTCCAACGTGTGTAAATTCATCTTTGTATGCTGGAGTGATGTGTTTATAATTTAAATGAATCTTGTGACCGAACTCACTTAGAGATAAACGACTAGTTCTGTTGATAAAAGCATTATGATATATAAAGTATAAATAGTGTATATAGACAATTGTCTATGTGAAAATTTTATATATACTGCTACATAAATGGTTTCTCATGGGGGGGGGACACTTACATTTGTATATATGGCAGCATTTGGTAACTGGCGTTGCTAATGTCTAACTTGTAATCTAATCATCTTATTTCCATGATACTTTGTAGATAATGTAAGAAATATTTTATCCTATTTTTCCCAGTAGTATATATAGCAAATTTATCGGTGTTAATGGGGATTTTCTTCTTCTTTGCACAATGCTAAGTTGTCATATTTATTTACAGGTTTGATCCAAATTAAACATTTTGCTGCCAATAAAGTGTTTGGGGTTTTCTTTGCCATTTACTGATCTTAAAAGGAATAAGTGTGTGTGCTTGTACATGTATATAATGTGAGTGTGTATGTGTATAATATTTTATATATATATATATTATAAAAACATTTAAAGAACCATGTTGCCTTAAAACCACAGATGTGCATATTAAATATTAACTAAAAAAAATTAAAATATATGTATGTAATATATATACAACACATATTATATAGGGCAAAATATGCCCCAATGTGTGCAGGTAAAATAGAATAATTTATGATCATCCAATTTTGAATTGTTCACAGAAAAAATGTTAAATCTATTTTTTTTTTTTTTTACCTTGAGTGCAACAAAAATAGTTTGCAATAGGATGGGATATTAACCCTGAAATGGTACCTTTTAAGAATGTGGAGCCTTCTTGCACTTTGAGGGTTAAACTAGTTTTGTTATAAAGTCTGCATTTAGGTTGACGAACGAAATGTCCTTTTAGGATATGGGAACCTTGTGGTTAATAGTGATGTACGTCGGGCATATGGTGCTGTCTGCAGCACAATACCCCCGATAGGCTGTTCCGAGCATCCACTCCCCCAGGAGTATTTTTTTCACATGCAAAGTGTACACGATGTGAAAACCGTGAGATCCACAGCCTTGGAGCAGCCACAGCAAGAGCTTCTCTCTGGGGAGGCACGGGTTAACTCGCAGTTTAAGGCAGGTCCTTGGAGAATCGGCAGCAGCCTATCAGATTTCGGTTTTTAAAATCCACGATTCCGGGCTGCCAGTCCAGATCTCTGTTCCTTGAAGACCTTGAGAGCTAGGTCACCATCACTGAAGGCTCCCCAACACCTTGCTTCTGGAGTGTGGTGGAGGAAAGATGTCTCGGCAGAGCTGGCCAGGGAGCTGCTGATGGGCTGAGGAGGCTTAATGAGGACAGCTTCTCAGCCCTTGGTCTCTGCTGCTTCTTTTGGTCCTGAACTGATGATGCTGATGAGGATGGGGTGGACAATGCTGGTGGAGATGGCTATGGGCTGAAAGAAGGTGTTTGTTTGTTTTTATGCTAATGGAGTTGATGCTTCTTTCACCATAAACTCAACTCACCCCTTGCAGACATGTCTAGGAATTCCTTCTCAAAGAATGGGATCTCTGAAGCTCTGAGCACTCCTATCTTCCAGGTAACACTGACTTCTCCAAGTCCTGATCACTCAACCACATCTCTGTGACAGCACGGAGTCATATGACCCCAAGATATTAGTGATATATGTCATATTGGGGTTAAATTGTGTTATTTTATTTTTTTTAGTATTATTACTATTAATTATTATTCACATCCTGCTAAAAGTCAGATCAGAGCTGGTGGGCAATATGTCCAACTTAAATAACTCCATTTATGCTATTGTTCTAAATACCTTTACTGTTTTGTTTTTAGAGTCTAATTTCCATGGATTCCGTGTTAAAACTGCATAAAATATGTTTATAAATTCTTGGATCTAATAAATAAACAATACTAATTATTTTATTTAGACAAACCTAATTATAGACACCATTTACTCAGTGTGGGTTAAAAGAGATGGGGTTGTCATTCTTGATATACTCAGGGATGTTCTTATTGTTTTGGAGATTAGGTGTCTAGAGGAACCACATCAAGAAGAAGCAGGCTGAAGAGATCAGATGGAAGCACGACCTCCACCAGTTTCATCCTCAGACAGGTAGGACAGAAGCTTTCCTGAACTCTTCTGTGGATGTGGATGATCCATGTAGGAGATCAACTGAAAACATATACAGAGATGAGAGTGATCTGGCTTCCTCCCCACAATGCTTCACAACCTTAGATAGTTATCCTGCTAATGGGTTAAACAGTAAAATTCCCTATATTTAACTAAACTGTCCCAAATTAAAGTATTTAATGCATACCTGCCTACCTTTTCTATGGCTAAAAATTGCCAAAAACAGGGGATGTGGTTAGATGTCGGGAAAGGGCGCGGGGCTTTACCAGGACCTTCAATGTCCAATTTTTTGACCTGATGATGGCTATTTATATAACTTATGCGCTTAGAAGAAAAACATCTATTTAATATGCCCAATTTAACTCCCTTGAACACCTTTTCTGCTGTCTTTATACCCTCATATCCAGTAAACATCCTGGCATCCCAGAAAAGAGGGGGCATCAGAGATTTGGGTCCCAAAGAGAGACTGTGTCTCCAGAAAAGGGACACTTGGGAGGAATGCTTGTTGGGCTAGCTATTTCATATACCTATTATATAATTTTTGTGATTAAAAGGAGACATTTAATAAATATAGTCTGTACATTTAATTCTGGAATGTTGCTTAGGAGCAGATCATTTTAACCCTTTAGTCCCAGACATATTTGACGGTATTCCATACGGCTATCTCTCTGTCTGTAATCCCTGTGGGCGCAGTTCGGGTGAATGGAGAAAGTTTCAGAACGGACAATATGGCGGCTTTGAACCCCTAGCATTATACGCTCGTCACACGCTGTCTGTTTCAATAAGTCATGTTTATTGATATCAGGCACGGTATAGATCTGTGGATTATCTGTACATGAGGACATGTCCCTTTAAATTTTGTTTTTTTTGTACAAGAATAATGACAGTGTCTGAACCAGCAATTAGATGACATCACGTGAAACTTTGGCGTTGATCACACAACACATTATATATATATATAATATAATATAAGAAATATATATATATAATTAGTCAAATATTACACGATGTTACAAATGTATAAGTTAATTAAGACCATAGGGGTCCTTCCTTTTTGTTGAATAATTTTTAAATGTGGAAAGAATTCCTCTCTTCTTGATGTCGTACTTAAATTTGGCTTTTTAAAAAATAATGATTTGTAAATCCATTGTGAAGGGTTTCGATGGAGTTGGATAGAATCTGTGCAGCGTGAAACACGGAGTGAATTAGTGGGTAAGCTGGCAGGTAGTGATTAGTGAGGAGGGAACGCACAGGTGGAGGCATGGGGATTGTCTCGCAGGGATTGGGATGTTTTTAATGGTTAGATGGATTTTAGTTTTATCCTTGATAAAGGTCCCTGACCTTAAAGTGGGACCGAAACGTCGTAATAAAATCTTTATTATTATTTTGGATCAGGACCCATGACGGCATCGCATTTCGTGTTGATATTTAGATATTATCAGTGAAGATTAATTACTTGTGCTGCCGTGAGAGGCAGGCAAGGAAACAAATGCCCCCCCCACCTCCGATTTGGGGCTGTTATCAGAATCCTTGGTATTATCTTATATTTTTATTATTTAGGTTTTCTTGGAATGCTACATGTAGCGTAAACATGGACATATATCATATTAAGGATTCTGGGCAGAATTTGCTCCATGACCAGGTGCTTTTCTGCAGCTCCTTTTCATGAATGTTTGTCAGACAGCAGGGCCGGACTAGCGATGGTTGGATCCTTGGCGGTTTTGGAAGCTGAAATCTGCCGGCCACACACACTACTTGTTCTGCTTGTGGGGCACAGAGTTCATATCTAGCATTTGCCCGGTGTGCCAGATGGCCGGTCCGGCCCTGTCAGACGGGTAATGTGCCGGGAGCATGTTCTCTTATTGCGCTGTTTGGATGGGCTTGGTCACCAGGCTGTAGGCAGTTGGCCGTTGGCTACCTTCACGTGAATCTTCATGTAGAGGTTTGCCTGGGGTCCTAGCATATTTTCAACCCTTTTGGTTAAATCTGTGGTGGCTTTTTATGTAACTTTGTGAGCTAATCGTAAACATTTATGCAATTGAGTAATGAATTCAGAACACATTATGTAAATGTAGGAAACACCGTGATACACGCTTACCCTCTAAACATTCCGAGCTTCCAGAAATCAGGGGCGTCGGGGGAGGAAAGAGACATTTGCTTTCCAAATAAAGACCCTTGAGGAATTTGACTTTTGATTTGGATAACCTAAATAACGTGAACCAATCCAGGGGCACCATGAGGGTCTTCGGCAAGTCCGAATACCAACCCGATCTTTCAGCGCTACGCATTCCAATGCCAGAATCCATGCGCCGGGAGTATTTTTAGTTCTCCAGCCTGCATAATATTATTTCCGGAAGATACAGTAATGATTAATGGTTCACTGAGCTGCATCAAGGTCGGGAGTATCTTCTCAAAACCACGACCTTGTACTTTTTAACCATTTTCTGGTTACGGCTAGTATGGCTGTAACTGCTGCAGTGACCAAGCATATTATTTTATTGCTAACTGTATGTCCTGAGTGTAGTTTTCCGGAAAAAAATATAAATGCTTGAGTTCCGTTATGTTAGGAAATAGGACACTTTGAGAATTTCCTTCATATTCTTGTAACTCGATCTACATTTTCATGGCCAGTGGCACTCTGTCAAAATGTAAATTTAGCAGCATATGTGTGAAAGTGAAAATTTGTTAAAATAGAAATAGCACGACCTGGAACAGGATGTGTGAATGAACAGCGACGTTCTAAGTTTAGATTTGGTGTTATTTAGCTTCTGTGGTCTAGCGGGAGCCCT
Organism: Spea bombifrons; assembly: GCF_027358695.1. Classification (NCBI taxonomy): domain Eukaryota; kingdom Metazoa; phylum Chordata; class Amphibia; order Anura; family Pelobatidae; genus Spea; species Spea bombifrons. Next base: position 7,189,378 of record NC_071093.1, on the reverse strand, counting down.
ATCATTCATCAATGTATTGCACTGACCAAGGTCTACCAGCTCCTACCAAATGAAAGCTACATTTGGAGTTCCTGGTTATATATTTTAACTAAATATTTAAACTTACTTGCTATTTCATAGCAACTGTTACCTTCCAATTGTTCCTCTTGCAGGACAGTCACGGGTTTTGGGCACTGTCCCAGGGGCAGGTCTGTAGGTGTGGGCCCAATTAGTCAATTAGGTCCACCTAATGTCCAGATAACATGTGTGCTTTTAGTAAAAGAACCATTTCGCTAAGAAGGGATGTTGAGCGATGATATCCCTTTAAGGAATGCTGAGACGATTCACTCGGAATTCACTCGGTTTCATCTGCCGCAAAGTTTCAGTCAGAGCTTCATTAGGGAGCATAACCAATTACTGAGAAATTAGACGGAGACAGTAAATGGGTCAGCATATGTGCTACTTGGCTGATGATCTCATCATTTGAATGTCACATTAATAATTCTCATTCTTTTCAGTCCTTTATGTGAGATGTTATAAGAAATGAACAGTGTTACATCTCATTGTAGCAATACGCCTGGCGTGACCCCCGGCACACACAACAAATGCCTGGTGCCCAATGGTGCCCCCGGTACCTTTACTGCCTTATGTGGCCTATCATGTCCTTTAGTGTGTGACCTGCTGGATCTACGTTGCCACGTATTGCCCTTAAAGTGCCAGGGCAGATTTTAATCCCCAGGTAATAGGCGTCCTGTGGATCATCACTGGTTAATGAACTACCATTCCCATGATACCCTGCAAACTACGCTTCTACATTCCCCCAACATTTAAAATGGACAACGAGGGGTAATGGTTACAGGTGAGGCAAGAAGGTTTTAATGGAATGATGGAGAATAGTGTATTTTATGGGCACAATTTAATTTATCAACCCAAATCTTGCCGTTTCTACGCATATTACTGTGCTGGAGAACCCCGTGATACCCCCATACCCAGCAAACATTCTGAGCTCCAAGAAAAGAGGGGCAATAGTGATTTGGGCCCAAAAGTGGGACTGAGTGGTATGCTAACAGCATGGCATTCTATTAGCGCCAGAACAATACGTTTCCTACCCCTGCTTTAGAGTTCTTAACTAATATTGTGAACATTTGTATCAATACCTGATTAAGAACCCCAGAGGCTGTTTATAAAATATATTAAACAAACATTATATGTTGGAATTATCCGCAGAAACAAAAAAGGTTGTGGAGCGCCACCTTCAGGACCAGCAGTGACAAAGCCTCGATTTCGCTTTACACCATGAGAAGCTTATGGTTTGCTGATGTTTTTGGGGGTATAATGACCTTCCACCCCCTGAAAGGCAGCAATAAAATATAATTTCAGCAATGAACACATTAAAACTGTTGATTTTCACTAAAACGGCAGAGATTGAGCTTCTGACAGCCGCTGGAGCATCTCACTCGTCTCTTGTGATCTCGCTGCAGGGGAGAGAAAGAGGGTGGGTGTTTTATGGCATAGAAAGGGTTAATTCCATTACCGCCTTTAGTAGAGACAAGAAAAGATGACATTTATAGACCGGAAATAATTAAATGCCTTTTCATACAAACATAACATCTAAATAGCCGGGAACTAAAGCTTCTGCCACATATGGGAGCCATGAGCGCTTAGGGTGGTGGGTCCGGCCACGCATTGGGCCCATGGCTAGCTGCTTTTTCTTTTAGAAAATGAGAGGGAGTTGCAAAGACCACCCACCACCACCGCCTGGAGAATAAAGCTTGGCTCTGGAGGTCCAGAACCAGCCGTGATCCCGGAGGCTCCGGGCGGACGCTGAGCGTTCCGAGGTACAGGCGTATTCCTGCCGCTCTCCAGTCTCAAGAAACATTACTATTGTTCCACAAAGCTAGAAGTCAAGGTTCTTTTGTGATAAAGGTAACGTAACGGCTACATTAACGCCTAACCAAAGAGACCTCGGTGTCCTGACACCTTACATTGAATGCTATCCTCTTATCAACTAAAGGTGTTATTTATACTTTTTTTTATTACAAAAGCCCTGTCTATCCTACCGGTTTACACGGTATCTGGGCCGGACTGAGGCACTTTAAGGCCAGCGGCCACCAAATCATCTAAGCGCCCACTTCCCTCTACCAAAATGGCGCGTGTCTTGCGTTGTCGGCTGGACTGCCCACCAATGTCAGCGGGACCTCCTACCCGCAAGGGGGCTCCGAGTAGCCAGAGAGTTCTCAGCTCACGCATCGTAGCCGGTTGCCGCGCACTGCAGCACCCGAGTGTAGAGCCGGTGTGCCAAGTGGGGCCGACACGGTACCCTCTTCCCCTCGTCTATGAAGGTATACCGCTAGGACAACACCATAGACTTGTCTAGGGACCGCTAGGTAGTAAATTTAAATACATCCACAAATGATTTTCATTTTAACATTCTAAACTGTGCAGACTTTTCATTCTGATCCTAGCTCCTGACTCCAAGAAGTATTCCCTTTTGCATCAGAAGTGCTGACCTGCTTCTGGTCTCCATGGAAACACAATCTTTTTTTTCTTTTTTATTCACCCCATCATTATTGCCTTAAACAAAAGGAAAATGCCGGAAAATGGATCAGACGAGACCGGAGGCCTGTTTTTTTTACTAGTATTCGGGGAAACGGGTAAAAGTATTTATATGGAAAGCTATGGAAAAACTTGGAAACGCTTCATAAATGACACCTTTACATACAGTAATTGTATATTTTCGATTGAATTAGTGGTTCTGGATTCAGATCCTGGAAAAACTACACATGAACTTTAAATGTTTCTATGGTGTTGCGTCATGTGACAATTAAGCATTCCCTTAAAAATATGGAAAATGATCACATGGTTAAAAGAGTTTGTTCTATGAAAGGTTTGGGTATTTACCAGTATTAGAAATGATATTTTTATTACTGCATGTAGTTCTAAACGTTTCACCCCGGAGGGTCTGGGTGAAACCTGGAGAGTTCCCGGGTTTGGCTATCGTATTCCTGCAGCGATGTACATGCTTTATTTAGATCGTAAGCTCTGGCAGGCAATGTGCTAAATCAAAACAGGTTAAATCGCCGTCAGTTCCCGACATTAAAGTTAAAATCTTGAATCGACTGTCACGTTTAACGGTATTTATACAGAACTGTACAGCGCGTGGATCTGAGTATCCTGCTGTGTGGGGGCTGACAGTATGAGTCAATCACTTAGATCTGTTTAATTCCCGCAAAGTACAAAGTACATTTCACCAACCGTAACCAAGCCGGAAGAACATCCCACAGACGGTGCGGTGAGTCGTCTCTTCGAAAATCCATTTCGTGTCATGTTTTAAAGAAATGTGTCAGCTTCACCCACTTTGACAACTTTATCGTCCGTGGAAGCTTGGAAGAACTTCTCTGCACTGGTACTACCATTTATATGTATAGATCGCAACAGCACATGTACTTCATGTACTTAGCACTTTACAGTTTACAGAATAATAAAGGGGAGTCATATAATAAAGCCATACCTGCTAACTCTCCTGGTTTAACCCCGAATCTCCAGGTGAAGATATGCTTCCTTGGGTCTCTGGGTGCAGGAGAGCTGTGTTTAGCCACACCCATTTTCCCTTTAACTCAAGGCTGCCATGTGCCTACACAGCCAGCTAGTCCCGCCCCATGCAGGGCAAGCCCTGCCCACATAGCTGACTGGCCCTTCCCCTCTCAAAGCCACTCCCCTGGATAGGATTCAGATCCGTCTTTAAAGTGGGGTAAAAGGGGCAGCTGACAGGTTACCTTAGGGTCATAGTCCAGTGGAAGTCAACACAAACCTCTCCTAACACTCCCTCCCTTGTGGCCCGTTTGCCCTAGTAGTGGAGAGCGGTGGGATTTTTACCAGCTGTTAATGGATAAACCACTTTGGCCTTCTCTTCTGGCAGTGGCTCCATAGAACCAGGCGCTGTAGAGGGGAAGCCGCCTTGGCTAGCGCGCCCCTAATTCTTGCATTATAATATGAATGCTTCAAGGCCGCTGCAGTTCAGAGATTCTCCACAAGATGGCAGATGTGTAAACTTATTCCTGACGGTATCCGATTAAACCCAAAGCCTGATGCTTGTCAGTAAATACGCCAAACGTGCCCTCTTGCCTTAAAGATAAAGGTTAAAAAAAACAACATTCATTATAAATTATGCATTTAACTATTCAACAGGCATTAATCCTATATAAACATAGCTTATCTCAGCTAGCCTCTTTGTGTACTAAGCACAGCTGCAAGTAAATAAATCTTAACTGATCTGTCACTTAATATGTTCGTATTTTATATTATATCATATATTATATAATATATTATATCATATATTATGATCATATTAGACACAACAGTGAAAATGTAATAAGCTTTTTCGATTTCTATAGCAACAACCTATGTTGTGGGCTGGTGGCCAACAGCAACCCCAATCTGCCACTCCAGAGGCATAAAACATGCAATGCGGTCACCAGACGGCTGCTGGCCTTAAAGTGACAGCGCCGCCTCATAATCGGAAATCCAGCACCTGCCATTTGTATGTAATGTTTCTCCACAAAAAGAGAGGCTGGGGACTATATATATATATATATATATATATATATATATATATATATATATATATATATATATACATACTGTATATTCTATAAAAAGATGAACACAAAAATTGTTATCCCTGCTGGTTCACAATAAATAATAAATATTTTTACTCTTTTTTTAACCATTCCAACCTGATCTTTACCAACCGTTACATAATTTACGATTTATAATTACATAAGAATATGACATATTTACGTAATGTGCCGCAATACATTCATCTCACGGAAGCGGCCAGACTACCTTCCATACGCCATGATTTTAATTGGCTGTAGAGATGGAAGAACCTGCATATATTCTCAACTCCCTGAAGATACGGGAGCAGTGAGTCATTTTTTGTTTAAAACTCACTCCCACACATTTTTCTGGATTTTTCAAGAAAGATGGCTTTTTTTTTTGTGTCGAAGACACAATGACAATACAAAAAGAACCCATCGTCTTATGCATGAGCTCGATACTAAGCAACGATGTGTCTCTCTAGTGGTAAGGCTCCAACTCTCATTATCCTCAGCCAGATGGCTGTGTGTCTGTGATAGAAGTTGAGAATCAAAGAGAAAGAAAGGTCTTTTTTCTCTTCATTAGCCTCTAATTATTATTATTATTTATTTTTTTTATCAAAGTCAACGCTCTGTTTTTCGTTCCCCCATCGAAAGTGAGAATTCAGCTCATCTGTTTGTGCAAAAATATTCAGCAATTATAGTCGAAAAGTTCATTCTGGAATTGCACGGATTTCCATGGTAACCGGCCTTCGGTGAATTCGAAATGGGAGCAGAGACTTAAGAAGCAACTTAAAAAGCAAGTTTTATCCTTCAGCAACTTATTTTCTCATCATTTTTGCAAATTATTCATTTTTTCTTTTAAATCCTGATATTTTCAGACGGACTTTTGTATTATTTGTATCCACAGATAAATGGCAGCAAATTTCAAGAATGAATTGACCTAAACTGCCCGTGTAACAATTCCCATGAAATGCTGAGTAAAACCCTCCTTTTTTTTTCTTCTTCGGTTTTTTAGGGTGAAATCTTAAATTATTTGTGAATGAGAACCAGCCTGCTCTGTTCTCCTCCGGCCGTGGATCATGCAGCTCTTTTTTGTTGGTTGTAAAAGAGCAGGACATCCAGCAAAACAAACAAATGCCAGGTGGGCCGATGGCCTTAAAGCGGCGGGGCTGATTTTAATCCCCAGTCTGGTCCTGTAATGTTTGCCGTGCAGACCTGCCTACCTTACCTGAAATCACTGGATATCCACCATCTCTAGCACGCTTTTTAATCTTTATTTGTAAAAAAAAAAAAAAACCCGGAAAATAAAAAATGATCCCGGGGGTACAAACAGGACAGTATAATGAACGTAGAACTATAAAGAATAGGATGCTATGCACAAATCCCTCTGCTTCGCCCTACTAGACCGCCAGGAATATATATATATATATATATATTCTAGAGCTCACAGGGTACTTTGTTGTTTGATTTGCCCCAGAGGAGCAGTGGGGATCACAGCGTAATATTAGGACCCAATCCCCCCAATTGTGATATTACATACCCCCCATTTTTTCAGGTGTCCAAACTGGGGCACCTGTGTTGGGGTATATGGCAAGTGGCAAGGAAGAGTGAGGCATGCCCCAGAAGGGGGTCAGATGCATGGCCACAAACTCAACTAGCCGCCTCGCTACGCTAGCATCGCAAAGTGGCAATGGAAGTTTTTGCTGCAAAAGTGACAACTGGACAGTGCCTGAAGATCGGGACTGACCCTGAAATCCAGAACTGTTAGGACGTATGATATATGGCCCTCCTCATCTCCGCAATTTGTTTGCTATACCCATTGTCTACCCATTGTACAGCGCTATATAAAACAATAAATAATACTAATATAACATGGTACAGCCGCATTCATGAGCACGACTGGCCTGGCGTCATATGAAGCGCTCTTGGTGCCTCGTCCCGGCGTCGAGGACGCTCCTAGGTAGGAAAATAACAAAAGCCGCTGCTTTTAACACATAATCTGACGATACATAACTAGCTGCAAATGGTATATCTGGCATTTCCCTCTAATGACTCCAGCGATGTGGGTGTAAATCCCTATAGCTTCCGTTCTTGTGTTGCTTTCATCAATTCAATTTGTCAATGTCTTTCTAAAATGAGCATGATATTGACAATGCCGGGGAGAAAAAAAAAAAATGAATGAAAGCGCCGTGTATTTCAAGCTTAATATTAATGTTTCCAGCTAGCCAACTAGTCCTTGCATTGGTGTACGCAGCTGCTCCAGAATTAAATTAATGTACTATGGGGGGGAAAAAATGACAAATGCTTCAAAAAAAGTAATTTTATGGTCTCATAAAGTTAATTAGTCCGGGCTTCAATTATACCTTGAGCTACAATCTGCGAAAAACAATATAATCAATACTTAGATATCCGCAGCATCATAATTGCCCTCGCTATCAGCGGAAAGCGTGAAGTAGGAAGGAGAGAGGGAACATACATTACCTTCATTGTGTTCCCTCCAAACCGGTGGCCGCCTCCTGCCTCATCGTGTTCTGCAACACTAAGTACATAAAAATATCATTAATTATTACTATTTTTTTATTACAGCCTTTTGAGCTCAAGAAGGATGTTTTCTCGATTGATACTTTTCGTTCTGATGATGGCCCGATCGATTGCGTAGCTCCCAATAAGTGGCCAAAAAAGGGACAATTTGGTTTTAGGGGGTGTAAGGTAGAAGCTTGGGCCGGACATCGCTGAGACCTTTCATGACAGACCTCTATATATATATATATTATTTCTACAAAGAATAGTTACTTTTGTCCTCGCAATTACATTGATGAACACATTTCTGTTTTATTACACAGTGTGGTGTTCAGGGTTCTAGAAGGCTGTGAAATATTCTGATCTTCTAGAAAATAGGCGCATAAGAGGATAGGGAGAGGGGACAGAGGGATTTGGGTTCATTAGTGACATATTAATCTTCGGCATTGCCCTAGGCCTAACCCAAGGCATCGCTACCAGCCTCCACAACAGCGGCGCATGCCACCGTTAGGAAGTAATCCATGAAGGCTGTGTTGCCCTGGCACAGTCTTCCATAGCGCTCATGGCCTGGAGCCTAAAAGTTCCCAGGTGTGGAGAGAGTGAGAGACAGCATGAGTAAGAGTGAGTGATAGTGTTTTTACATTAAGGGGGGGGGTCAAATATAGGTTCCGTTTTGGGTGCCAAATACTCTAGGTAAGCCCCGGCCTCTATAGGTAGTTGGCGGTCGCTGCATGATAACATTGGCACTAAACCCGTACCCTACAACGATTTTGCCATTGATATATTAAATTAAGTTTCTCTTACAAGTCCCTGCAACCAAACTCCTACTTTCTTGCCCTAGTTATGGTTTGTGAATCATCGGCGGTAATGAATGTTGCAATAACATTACCTGGCCACGGAACTGAATCTGATTGGCTGATCTCCACATCGGTATATACATTTGGAATTATGTTGTAATCATTGGATAAGGATGTTGATACAATGTATAGATGGTTTTGTTGCTCTAATTAAGAAACGGAAGGTTTTATTTGTAGATGACAGGATCTGTACAGACAGAGAAGGTGATACTTGTTAAAGAGGTCGGTCAAGTTTTGGAACACGCCGCCATTGTAAAGAAAGTGAAGATTTTTCTTCTAAGGAATTATTTTTAAACCTCCAAGAAGGTCACCGAGATGAACTCTTTTGAGAGTCCTCTTGCAAGATATTGTTTGATTCTCGCAAGATCTATCCTGTTATTGCAGGATTGGAATACTTGTATGCTTTTACTCCATCGCGCCTTACTAAAATATACTTGGGATGCTATGTAGACAACATCATTTACATCTAAGCCTCTGACCCTCTACTTTTAGATGATGACCTAATGTTCTAACATTTCTCCTCGTTGGAGAGAAACGTCCCTCCTGCACTCTATCGCATCTCCTTTCTTCCCCAAGACATACAGATTGAGATCCCTCGCTGAAGTGCAGATACCAACCGCTCCTCACTCACAAGGCCCATGAAGACCAAAAATGTATGTCTGTGTGTTTGGACAGTCTATCCAATACTATTGCCTCAGGGGAGTACTGCCCCTGCGTAAGAAATGCCTGGGGTGCCCCTTGGCCTAGGACCGGCCCTGTGTCCTAGCAGACATCTTCCGTGGCACTTATACACACCGCAGAGATTTCTTAGTACTCGGTGGATTAAAGATGACAGTCGACAAATCGCTTGTGGCAACAGTGGGTACTAGGTAACCGGCCAGGAATTTAACACTCGAGATAAACTCGGCTGTCCGCTCTCAGCTCAGCCCGTTCGAAAGATAAGCGACAGCTCTAACACAGGAGGGTTTGGGAGTATCGGAGCGAGTTTCGGAGCTTGAGTCGCTATCACTTCACTCGTAAGCCATTTCTTTATTCTGAAACCTAGAAGAAACTGTTTCAAATACTCTACGGTTCTAAACGTTCCATCAGACACATTGTAATGCTTAGTACAGCAAAAACATGCGCTGGTAGAACAGTCATATATGTTCGTGTTCAGTGTTTGCTATGAAGGATGGACTCAATACTGACCATAAAGTGCTACTTGGAGCTCACACACTCACACTTAGGCTACAGACTGTGAACCAAATCAATTTATTAAATAACAATTATTATCGGCTTCCAGATTATCTGCAAGTAACGTTTATACTATATTTTCCATATGCTATAGGTTATTTTTTGTACTCTTGAACAAAGGATCGATCAGGTGATAGCTCCTAGAGAACATTAGGCTGACCGTCCCGGGGACTTGGTGACCTCAATCCTCAATTATTCCAATCAACCTTTAGCCAATCACCAGTATGCCCCCCGTTGGGCTCAGGTGCTCTACCAATAGAGAGCACAGCATTCAAGCTCCCTTGCAGTCCTTTCCCAATGTGGTGATGTGAAACACTTGAATATGATGTCATATCTCAACGGGAGTGTGCACTGCACTGCAGAGGCACTCACAGGTAGGCGAAGTAAATAAGTAGATGTATCTAAAAGAAGTTATACCTGTCTGCATGGATCTGATTCCCGAGGAAGCCCAAGTGAAAAGTTGGCCGTTACAAAGGGACACCTTGTCGTTTTTCAGTGGCATGCGCTTTAAAACATATAGAAGTGTGGAGTGTGCGCTCAGTCCTATTATGTAGGTAATATTATGTGTCAGATGCATCACGGTATTGATATCCCGTCAATTTAATCCCAATAAGCTACTTATTGGTTAGAGAAAATGAGTTTACAAGCATGTTCCTCCTCATTCAGAAAACACTAAGTGCACTTCTATCTATACATCATCTATAACACCATCATGAGCTACAACAACCCCTCCAGGATTAAAAAGATTATTCCGGTCAGCCGTACCACCGTGGGGTCCTTACCAGGAGGGGGCACCTGGATTAACCCTAAAACTGGCCCTGATTATGTAAAATATATGACCGCTATGACCTCATCGTGTCCCAACTTATAGAAACGTAGAATTTGATGGTAGGCGAGAATAAATGATCATATCTGAGAACTCCGAGTTTTGCCACAGAGACTCTGGGTGAAGAGCTGTTTTGTCTGGTCTCTGGTCGCCACGGAGTAGCTTCGGGTCACGGAAGGGGCATCGCGGCACTCCCAACCCACTACCCCTTCCCGCATGTGGGGCTATCCCCGCAATCGCCGTCCGCGGGTCAACCTACCCGCGTCTCGCAAACGTGAGGGCTCTTGGTAGCTGGAGCCTGGGTGTTCCCTGGGTGTTTATGGTTCTTGGCTTGGGCTCTTTTGGTGACCCCTACACCCCATATGTGCTGTCCATATGCTCTGTACAGCCGAATCCACTGAATGTACAGCAGCCATGCATGATGCCCACTGGCCTTACAACCAAAGCGGCTGATGCATTGCAAGAGGAGGCACCCCTGGGACGGGACCACCCAACGCATATCATCTGGAACCATTGGCCGGATCAGCCGGTATATTATATGAGGTCTACGGTCCACGTACGTTATGCGGACGAAGCGCTGTTTCATACGCCCTTCTTTAGGTGTTGAGTGTTCGTTTAAAAAATCTTACTTAAAATCTGTCTTCCTTCACCAAAAAAGCTGAGTTTCGCAGAGCACTTCGTATATTTGGAGCCAATACAGCATTAAGTATCGCTTGCAGAGATTAGCCTATTGTTAGAAAGCCAGGTTGCCGCATTTTTAAGTTTAAAAACTTGCATTCCAATAGCAAAAATATAGTGTACCGTATAATCCTGATTTAACCCCGTGTGCTACGGACACAGCTACAGCTGGCGACTAAAAAAAAAAAAAATTACAAAAAAGGAGATATATGCGGAAGAATCGCAATTTCTTTAGAATAAAAGAAAAAAAATATGGAATTTTCATATGATGATCCAAAATATTCCCGTCTTTGGAATCTGAGAGGCGAAAACAAATTACAAATTCTAAATAATATAATAAATTGTGACCGATCATCCTTTTAAAAAGAAAAGAATCCTTAATGCTGGAGACGTGCGAAGTGTAAGCAACACTCGTTGAATTGTTCGGAAAGGGGTTTAATGGGTTAAATGCTGCCTTTTTTTTTTTTTTTTTTTTTTAGCTAGGGATTATTATTTATTGATTTATATAGCGCCATCATATCCCGCAGATATTAAGAAGAAGATTCCCCCCCCCACCCCCCTGGAATATTAAGAGATTGTGTCCCCGAGTAAGAAAAGACACACGGGGAGGAAAAAGCTTTCCTGCATGTTACAGTACGAACCTTGTGTTCGTCATCTACTACCGAAGCGAATGAACTTCCAGCTGAGCGATCGCAGCCAATCACAGGGCGCATTCCTGGGTCCCTCATCAGTCCTTGGTGGGGAAGGCTTTTTTGCTTTTATGCACTGATTTTGGAAGACAGTTAAAATGCCTCTAGGGATGAGCTCCCCTCTATGATGTGAATGAACAGCGTCTCGGCCGGGGAATCCACCAAAAAATATCGACAAGGCAGGCTCGGGTCTGTCTCCTCCTGGCCTCATCTGCCGTGTGTCTCCAGCGCTGGAGTGGTTGCAGGTCCCTTTCTGCATCGAGAGGTGCTTCGGATCTCTAGACCTCCATGTATGACAATTTGTACCTGCATGGATTTGAAGATTCGGAGGCGGTAAGCGCCGGGGGATTCTTTTTTTTTTTTTTATCATTTTCTTTTTTTTTTCTTAGAAAATATTGTTATTATATTTATATTTTTTTTAGGCGTTCAGGACATGCAGTGGGATGACAGGTGATATAGCGGCGTGTTTGGATGCAGCAGAGAGAAGGTGCATGCTTTTCCCATAGAAGCCTATGTGAACGTTTGCCCCTCCATGCATTTTTTTTTATTAACCCTAAGGTGCCCGGTATAATGTATTCAGTTTCCTCCCCCCAGCACTCTAACGGTTACAGGCTTGGTAGTTATCATAAAGCATTTTCTTCTACTTTGATTTGTGTAGTGATAGCCCTGTCGTGGCTATTTTTTTAATGGCATTTTTGGGTTTTTTAGGTCAGTATGCTGTTTGATCAGGTTGCATCTCCATTTGTAGGTGTTTCTTTTTTGGTACGAAACCACGGCAATAGAAGCAAAATGCTATTTAAATATAAAATAGATTCCTTTAAATCATGAAATCTTTAGAATTCGTCTGCCTCTCATCACGACATTAAGGTGTTTGTTTAAGGAATTAACCCTTTCTAAGTGCAGGTCTTTTCGGGGGGAGGGGGGTCTCAGGTTAACTCCTTTATCGCCAGGGGGTATGCTTTCCCATAACTCTGGCAGTGTAAAGGGTTAATCCAAGAAGGGCCCTGGATTGCTAATGAGATGTATCATTTCACAGCACTCCTGGGGTAAATGGCATGCTGAATGGGGGCTACAAGAGATCCAGATCAGGGCAACATCGTTCGGACATTGGTAGCAACACACAATAATGTTACATAAGTGTAGCAAATGATTTCCATGAACTAGCCCGTTGTATACGTCATTGCAGATGTGTGCAAACCTTCTGCTTTGATAACCACGGGGGGGGGGGGGGACGGATAAGATTCGGTGTCGCCTCTAAAGAAGCCTTTTCGCTGCTTCTGCTCTCGATGGAGCCGAGCTTATCTGACTGCTCTGAGAAATGCGTCCCCGCTTGTCTCTAGACAGCCATTTGTGAATATATTTAGTATTTTCTTAACGTTAAAGCGATCTGGAGCGTGCTGCCAGCAGAGAGGGTAACACACCACCTAATCCCCCACCCTCCTTTTGCCCCCTCTTTAACCCCCCGTTCTTATTAGGCAATGCGCGCGGTCATGGATTTCAATGCCGGTCGTGATGTTCAGAGAAAGGCTGGGTGTGCTTGTCGAGATCAGCCTGCGGTGGATGTGTTAGAGACCGTGCTGATTCCATGGTTTCTGGGGGGAGGATATACACACCTCTTGGGGGGGGGATGCTGCCTTTGTGTAACGGCAGACGCTCTCATTGGAGGGGGAATCAGAAATGAACACGGTGACTTCATGCCTTTGTGATGTCCGTTCATGTCTCAAATAGCAACTCTTGCGAATGTCCCACTCGTGTAGTTTTGCGTATATATGATGTCAGAGATCAAAATTATTAATCGCCAACGTTTTTTTCCCCCTAAGGTGGAACCAATCCCAAAGCAAAACCATTGCTAATTGAAATATTCAGTGGCAAAAGGGTATAGGGTTAGCCTGATTTGCTTTGATGTGCTCCAGGAGGCTTCATGCCAAGTTTTGGTCCATATGGATCATCTGCTTTTAGGAGGACACTTGGTCCATGAGCACTTCTTTCCTTCTTTTAAAAGGTCCTTTCACAATGAGAACGGGACAGTTCTGTTACCTGTTCAGTGCGTGTTATAGAATCGGACCCCGTTAGCCTGTGCCACCTATACGCGCATGCACACGCATCTACACTGAGCTGGCACCTCGCAGTTGAGTTCAGGACTGCCAGACAGGCAACAACAGTAGGCCATGGCAACCAGTAATTTTTTTAAGACATGATAGTATGTAATGAGGTCACCAGGTGTTAATCGGCCTCAGCCAACCTTCCTACAGAATTAGAAAGGGTGATCGACATTGTGAATGTTATAGATAACCAGTATCAGGGCTGTGGGGTGAAAAAAGCGCAGCCTCCTGCGGTACGTCGATGTTTAAACTCACAGAAGGGAATCCGATATTGAGTTATTCGTTACACTCCCTGCAGGGGGCAGCACTGTACATACACCGGTCAGTGTGGGAGATGTATAGGTGTCCATCCAAAAATGACCAATGTGATCACCCAATTTCCTAGTATTGATTCTTTTAATGGATTTTTGGTCTTATGTAAAAAGGTGAAATTTCACCAATATAGAGACTCATTGATAAAGAGTAGTCGGGTTTGACAGTCAGCTGGAATAAGTCACTAGAACTCTGTCCAAGAACTAAAGTCCATTTTTTAGAAAGAATACATTGTTTCTATTGTCAGTTATAGTTAAATAGAAGCTAAGCTTGGTCATTGGTCCATAATAAGTACATTGTGGTCGTGGGTAATGGCCTAACTTATACTGTGTGTTATAAAACATGTCTCCCAAGTGTCACCGTTCAGGAGGGGCGACCTGTGTTTAGGACCAAAATCACTCTGCCCCTTTTTCCTCCCTTAATGCGCCTCTTTTCTAGGAGCTCAGGACGTTATCCTTCTTCAGAATACCTAACTAGGTAAATAGCCATCAATAGTCAATATGCCACAGGCTGACCAACATACAAAAACACATAGCATGGATGGCCAAAGGTGGCCTCCCGCTAACGGCATTGATGCTATGGAGCTGTGCGGAGACAGACACTGCCCACAGCGCAACGTAGCGGAGGAGACTTCACTACATGTCTTCTGGCCGTGTCCTTCGATCTCTGGAAAAGACTCCGTGGAGAGGACGTTCCTCTCCTAACACTCAGTTCTGTATGCATTCTTTCCAGAAACTCACACTGAAGGTGCCAAAGAAGAATCTTGGCGTCTAATGTGTTGTGTTGTGGTCCTGGGTTGGGAACAGGCGGCCATCCAAGACTGTCGCAGGCTGATCATTGACAGTCTCGAGGAGGAGGATTAATCCCAGTCCTCCCTTTCTTGACCCCATCAGCCCTTGGACTTTTGCTATATCCCTTTCCACTCGACCCACCTTCCTTCCTTCAGGTGTTATTTCTGCCGCCGGGCCACTGTCTCCATGCCCCAGGAACTGTTAACTGTCTTTTTCTGTTTTATAACGCGATTACTGTTGCCTCATTGTATTCTGTATGGGGGTCTGTTTGAGGCGTACTGTTTTGTTATAGACGGCACCCAAGTACTATGGCTGTATGTAGTTGGTTGAGACGCTGATGTTTGTGTCCTAAGTGAGTTTATGAGCTATTTTATGAACTTATCCCGTCATAAAAAGTTTTCAGCAAAAAGAAATCTAATCTTGACTATTTTGGCATTTGCTGGTTTTATTTGTGATTGCCTTTTTTCCTTTATTAATTTGCTGTTTTTTGTTCATGGCCGCTGATTGTTTTTAACCTTTTGCGATTCTTGTGTAAAGTCATCATTTCTTATTCTGTAGTTTCTAAGTAGTAGACAGACCTATAAAGTCTGAAAGGTCTTCTGTACAGAACTGGACTAACCAAAAAGTTCCTTTTGGTCAACCTGGGCCACAAGCCTATGGTTTTCAGTAAATTACCACCCACCCTATCGAACATTATGACACCACTCTTCTTAAATATGCAGGTTATAATATTTTTAACTTAACTAGAAATTATGTTTTGGTAGACGACGCAGGCCCAAACTGGCCACCTGGCACATCTCCAACTGTGCCCGGTGGGCCACCGCCTTATATCGCTCTATACTCTCCCGATCTGCTGATTCGGCTATTTATGGCTGCGCAGAAGTCATTAGACGGCCACCGGCCTTAAAGTGCTAGGCTGCCTCATTATCCCCAGTCAGGCCCTAATTGTGTCCTTTTTCACTAGTCATATAAAGACAGTAATCTGACATTAAGACTGAATGCAGGGGCAGCCCTGTGTTTTTTTGGGCCCTAAACAAAAAGATTCAGGGGGCCCCATTTAATATAAGTGATATCTTGGGATAATATGTAGAAGATACTGTGTAATGACTTTATGAGCTTTCCTATGTCTCTGCTGCATCCCCTTTTAGGAGCCTTTAGAAGACCAGGCTGGAGATAACAAGGCGGCCCTGGCACTTTAAGGCCAGTGGCCACCTAATGACGTGAGCGCAGCCGACGGCTGCCCGGTGTGCCAGATGGCCAATCCGCGTCTGCTTTAATCGCTAATATGGCAGCTCCAGCTCTGAATGGATCTTGCGTCATGTGTTAACCATTTCCATTCCGTAAAAATGCAAAGTTGAATGTCTTACCCATAAGCCAGTGCAAATAAATAGAATATGGCCAATTTTAGGTGTTTTTTTTTAGTCCGGGATATGGGCTGGTACAAATATACTGAATACGGAGGGCAGAAAGGGTCAAGAAAAAGTGAAAGAAGGGACAAAAAAATGTGTAGGGTACATTTTTATTTTGTTTTTAACTGCTAAATTGCAAATGCCCTTTAAAGGTGGCAATAAACATGGTGGGTGCTGTTGTGGGGGAAAATAAGGGCTTTTAGATAATTACCTGAAAAATAAAACATCAGTTCTCCGGGTGGGTTGCATGTATTTTTCCAGGAATGGTGGGTTCTGCAGTTTTTAAAGAAAAAAGGAGATGGTTTTCGGCTTTGTTCGAAGCCCCAGCGGACCTGATGATTAATGTGGGTGACGAGCTAGCGGAGGTATGTGGGAAGTAAGAAAGTATCTTCTCCATTAGACACTTCTTCATGTGGGCTAGAAAGCAGTGTCTATGTACAAAGGACGGGACTGAATTCTGAAGAGATTTGATACTTTGAAACATGAAAAGTATTTAAATGCAAATAACTAGGATGGAAGTTTTGTAACTTCTTGCATAAGGTAATTACAGAAGATCTTCAACATGTGTATAACTATCCCTACTAAATGGTTTCATTTTTAATAGATTCATTAAAATGTTTTATTTTCTATATTATTCAGGCTTCTGTTTGTTTAATTTCTGGTTAAAATTCTAATAGTCCCTGAAAATTAAAAAAAAATCTATATATTCCTAAAGCTGAATTTAAGAGGAATTGTTCTCCGGCTCCTTTCATTTTCCTAAACAATGCATCAAATGCCGTTTTCATTGAAAAATACTTTGGATAAAATTGTTGAATAGATAGGTTCATGGGAACAAGTTGCCTCTATTTTATAACTTTATAACCTTATAAAAGGGGACTGCTGCCCCCTGGACCTGCTGCCCTACACCTAAGTCTGCCTTGGCCAGGAGACATCGCTGCCGAACGGCGGTCAGTTTGTATGTTTCTGTATTATCATATGAGATAAAGCCAGTGAAAAGTCAGCTAATGGGAGGCATCCATGGGCGCAGCGGACTCACTGGGCTGAGCTCACAGAATTTGGAGCAATATATATAGAAGAATGGGATTACCGCTCGCTGCTATATGCCGACTTTATAATCTTTATTCATTACGGAGCTTTTCATTTATTCTATTTTTTTAGCTGGTTATTCATCCCAATGCTCTCTTTCCTTAATATGTACATCCCAGAGTTTGCCCCGGAGCCTCAGGGTTTTTGCCCCATTCTCAGGGTCTCAGGGTGAAAGGGCAGATTCTGAGGGTCGCACAGTCTGAAGCATATTCTACCCTACTGTGATCCTGTATAAGACCCCCAATTGGTGCGTTTTCTACCCGTATGTTTTATAAGTAGCATTTATATTTATTACATACAAATAAAGAGATTTAACAAAGTACAGGGAAGTTTATTTCAAAGGAGGCTAAAACTAGAGGGTTTTTACTTTACTGAGAGGGTGATAGATAAGTGGAACAGCCTCCCAGCAGAAGTAGAGGCTTATACAGTAAGGGAACTTAAATGTGTTTGGGATTCGGTTATGGCTCCTGGATGGCTTGAGTCAGACTAGATAGGCCGACGGCTTCTCATCTGCCGTCGTATTCCATGAGTCCAGATTACTTGTTAAAGACACAAAATACAAAACGAATATTTCTCTTTTACACAACGGAACGGGGGGGGGAGACATTGTTGGTACGGTTAATGTTGACTTGCGTACGGCTGTATTTAGTATTATTTTCAAGCTATTTGGAGGATTTGCTGGGAATATTATTTCCTACAAATTGAAGAGGATCAATTAGCTTTCATATGTAACGGCATCCTGCGGAGTAAGTAGGGGTTCGGCTTTAATCTCTACCTGTACGATTGTGCTGCGTCTGAATCAAATTATTCCGTAGGCTGTGAAACCCGGACCTCACTCTGTGCAGAGCAGCAGCACAGAGAGAATTGCTGAATGTCTAATGGCTTCCTGGCTTCGCGTCGGAGCGGCCGTAAATATCACGATCGTATAAAAGCACCGGGCATTTCACCTCTGGAGTTGGATGTCTGGGTTGAGAAACATCGGTTGCTGCTGCTACAGGAACTTAAACACTGTTGATGTAAAATAAGAGAAAATGCACATTATTTAAGCTTAAAGGGGAAGTCCCAATGTGTTTTTTTTTATTACAAGTATCAGATTAACCATACGTTTTCAAAAATATTCTAGATTTTGCCCCATAATATAATGTTTTCAGAGTTCCCGCTCTGTTATGCGAACCCCGATCTACTAGACAAACCCCCCAACTCCTTATCATACGGCCTGTGGGAGACAATAGAATGGCTCGGCCTTCATCACCCAGCCCAGCAATGGCGAGTTTCGCATGCGTGCCACAACAAGCCATGGCCTCTGTTGTGGCACGCAGCTAGGTTGCCGACCGACTGGTTCATTTTTTAAGTTGGTTCAAAATAAAGGGAGCGCGAGGTCTGTTCATAGAAACCTCTGTTTCACTGACCGCTGGCGAAGAGCCGGTTGAGGCCGCGTACCGCGATGGAGCGCTAGAACGAAGGTCTGACCTCACGCTCCTAACACACGAATTAAGAAAGGTGAGAGAGGTAGATAGTGAGAGGAGAGAGCGTTAGAAAATGGAGAGATAAAAAGAAAGATGTTGGGGGGAGATAACGAGGAGATAGAAGGGGGAGATAATGAGAAAAAGGAGAGATGGGGAGAAAGGGCAGAGAGAGTGGCAGCAGTAGCTGCACGCAGGTTCCATCTGAGAAGCCACCAAACACCTTCCACCCATCCTTAATCCAGATATATTTATATACATTTAGATGAAACATATATATGCAAGATGTTTGTATATATATATATTTAGATTAAGCAGGGTGGGTGCAAGGTGTTTGGTGGCTTCTCAGAGGCCTGCGTGCTGCTGCCACTGACCTTTCTTCCTCAATAAATGAGAAAAGAAGGTTTAAACATAATGCAGATTCAGCTTTAATTCGCTGCATTTATCCTCCAACAGAATTTATGTCTTGCCAAAATAAATTGTATCTGCCAAGAAGTACGCAAGTGTGATTATGTATGTGTGTGTGAGTATGTGTGTGTGTGAGCATGTATGTGTATATGTATGTATGTGTGTGTGTGAGTATATGTGTGTGTGAGCATGTATGTGTATATGTATGTATGTGTGTGTGTGAGTATATGTGTGTGTGAGCATGTATGTGTATATGTATGTGTGTGTGTGTGAGTATATGTGTGTGTGAGCATTTATGTGTATGTGTGTGTGTGTGTGTGTGTGTGTGTGTGAGCATGTATGTGTATATGTATATGTGTGTGTTGAGTATTTGTGTGTGTGAGTATGTTTGTGTGTGTAGGTATAGTATATGTGTGTAAGTATATGTATGTGTAAATGTATGCGTGTGTGTGAGTTTATATGTGTGCGAGTATGTATGTGTATCTGTATGTGTGTGTGAGAGTATATGTGTGTGAGTATGTATGTGTATATGTGTTATTTTTTCTGGAAGATGAAAACAATACCGGTTGGAAGGTGAGTTTTGGTGAGTTGTACCAACCAACCTTTTAAATTTCCAAACGAGGGGCACGTTAATTTAAGAGGGTGTGGTTAGAGGTGGGGCTAATGACAGGGATTTAGTTGGCAGCTACGTTCTAAATTGCAAGATAGATTCAGGTGGTCTCGACCAGGATGTACATCTTGCAGAGCTGCAACCAAGGCTCTTGGCGGCTGGGACAAGATCAGAGGCCGTGTCTTGCGCTGACATCATATTATCATCATAATTATTATATTTTATAAATCAGCGCTTCTTACAGTCCATACTTTCAAAGGGTCTGACAAAACTAAGCTTACTTAACTGCCTCTGGAAGCGGAAGTTGGCGCTAGGACATTGCTGCCAGGTGGGTCAAGCATGTCCCTCACCTTGTTGCGCTTGGGACAGTTGCCCATCTTGCCCCATGGAAATTACAGCCATAGCCTAATTTATTGATGATGACTTCATTGCTTACTCAGCTGCAACTTGCCTGCTTTACAGCTGACATCTTTTTTTTTATTCTTTGTGTATTCTTTGTGTATTCTTTGTGTAGCATAAACGCAATGTCACATGATGTAAGGACACACATTACACAACAACCAGCGAAACACATTTATGGGATTCCTTCACACTTTATGGCCGTATATCGCTCATCCCGCCATCATGTCAAAGTACCCTAAGAATGGAGAGTGCTATCTAATTTTTATGGCTATATTGCTTACAGAGGAGCTGAATCAGTGGGAATGCACTGCATTCAACACACTGAGACTCTCATGTCATTTAAAGCCTTATCTGGACACCATTAATGAGGAGCCTGTGTGGCAGAAGGGGCCACTCAACCCTAAGGTTTGGTCAGAACCTCCATCTATGCTCCTCTAATAGGGAAGAAAATGAATAATATGTCCCAGAAAAAAATACTTAAAAGGTTAAAAATAAATTTGTGATTGTAGCATAATTCTGATTTAACCCTTGGTGTCATCTTAACCCGTGGTGCCACACACACTCTTGGCATCTGTCTGAAGGCAGCATTCACAAACACACTCAGCGTGAAATTATAGGTGTGCGCTATGTGAGCTTATGTTGAAAGGATGGAAAGTAGCTTACATTTATTAAATTATTTAAATTTTAGGTATCTAGAAACGACTTAACATCTTGAATGATACAATCGCACGGCTTGTGAATCACTTTTGACCTGAAACCAGGAGCATTTGTTTTTTTTTTACCATGCAATGTTTAATTTTTATACTGTTTCAGTATTTTTTTTTCTCTCTTTTGGATTCCAACAAGAACTGAAAATACATATATTTTGTTATTATTTCTGTGATTATTGGTTGAATTTCTAACATTTTTAGGGCTTCGCTTAATTGAAACAGCTGTGGGAAACGTCCTAGACACGTAGATGAGATGCAAATTTAGTTGCATTATATAGCTTGACACTTCTGGGAACGTGTTTTGGGAAGTTGTCTAAAATTGATCACTATGTAGCTTATAGCTTTTATCTCCACGGCTTGAGGATCTAGACGAAAAATTAAGAGGATCTCTGCTGGGGGAAAACTGGAAGAACTTTAAAGGGTCTCATGTGCCGCTACACTAATTATTTTAGTTTAAATAATTCTATTTAATAAAATGTTTCCATTTAAATCGTCTCCTATACTGTTAATTAGAGGGACAGTGTTATCAGTTGACCAAACTGGAGGGAATTCTAAAAAAATCTCAGAAAATATAACTTAAGAGTCACGGGGGGGGGAGCTGGGGACATCATTTTTGCTGTACTGTTGGTGTTTTAGTGTGACGTTGCTGTTTTTTCATGATAGCAGTATTAGCAGATTCAACTGTGAATTCACTGGAGATCCTATAGACCATTTGTGATGTAATTAATGAGATAATTTGTTAGGTCATTATGTTATTATTATTATTTATTGTTTTTTATAGCGCCATCAAATTCTGTAGCGCTGTACAATGGGTAGACAGGGCATAACAAGTAGTGTGTAACATAACAAATTGACTAACAGAGACAGCAGGTGAGGAGGGCCCTGTTCAAACGATGATGGCAGTGATGATGTAATTTGTGACATCATGTCTGATGGCATTAGCAAAGTGCAGTCACTAAAAAGTTTACAGTGTACCCCTCACCAATACACTCGTGTGTTACATACCCGTACAGGACTTTTCTTGGGCTCGGCCCATACCTTCCAACTTCTGCCCCCCGGTGAACCAGGCTGTCCTGCTGAGCTCTACCTCTGTCCCGAAAAGCGGGTGCCAAATCGGGATGTTATAAGTACTAATAATAAATATGGGAAACAGAATAATTTCAAATTACCATCGGAATTATCAGATATAGCAAGATACACAGATTCCATGGAGAGATATTATCAATTATTCATAAGCGGAATTCTTATCACAATCTAATCCCCAGACCTCGTAAAAGGCAGTGCCTATAACAAGTATGTATGACAACGGAGAAAGCCAAACCATTTAATGACAAGCAATTAAATCTAATGAGGCATGCAAACAAACTATTTAACCCTTGTTCTGAGATAAAACATAAGTATATGTTGACTCGGAAGTTGGTTTGCTCCGGGTTTCTGTAATATTTGATTGTTTATAGCAGCGGGACACAAGAATGGCCGGCATATCTCTCTGAAACAGTAATCACCTTAATATAGCTTGTCACTGGAGAACGTTAGAGCAGCCGGCGTAATAAATGGGCCTTGGCTTCCCACCAACCTCTTCACTGAGATATTTGGGATGGTCAGTTCTCTGAAAAGAAGTGGCCTGTCATACAGCTGAGGTGGCTGTTAACGTACAACGTCGAAGGTCTATGCGTATAAAAATAAAAAATACACTTTTAAGAAGATGTGTGTATGGCCACTACCTATCAGAGCCTGCTTTTCTGTCACATGACAATTAAGCATTCCCAGCCCCCAAAAAAATATATGCAAAGGACACAAAATTTAACATGAATAAAAAATATTTTTTAGTTTATATTGTTTAGTTACAAAAGTGTTAAATTCAGTAGAGTAGGTGGACCATCACGCTTACGTTTTGAGTTGGTAATGATGGTACTTAGCTGCAAAAACACATGAATGAACAGAAGTTCACTTTTATCCTGGGAAAATTAACTTATAAGGACTACCTTTTGTGATATATACTTTCAAAGTCACAATTATTCCACAAGGAAGCTGAGATTGACTACACCAGTTATCTACTCAGTTATCTACTAAGGCTTCCTGAACCAAACAACAATTTGACCCTACTGCATTCCTGTCTCCCCGCACCCGGTCCAGGTCTTTCTGAACAGTTATTAACCAGCCCGAGGAGACAGGAACAAGCGGTTGCAGGGGTTCCAGCCGGGCCTCATCGCAGTTGCGGCTCCTGCGACCCCTGTAGTTACGCCACTGTCAAGAGATACCTCGGTCTTCTAGATAAAATAAAACAATAATTCTGAGGTAGTCGGTTCCCTCATGGAAAATAAATGTTCCTTATTCTTTGGTTCAGGGCTGCCTTTGTGGTTGGCATCAGGCTGATAGGTTAATGGAGATTTCTCCTCAGTAATGGCACACGTGAACTACATTTTGAGACTCTCCTAAGCAGGGATGTACCGTTGGACAGGCTAATAAGATGCTCTGTCAGTCGAGCTAGTCTCGTAACGTTTTGTATAGATTTTCTCCCTTTACAGGAATCTCTTGGGGTTCACTCCAAGTGTAATGGCGAGTCCAGACATGGATAACGTTGTTGGCTTAGGCTTAGCGGGACATCAGCTGCACCTCATTGATGAGTCTAAGGAGTCTGAAACATACATCTATCCTTTTTGTATATAGTTTTTTTGACTTGACTAGTGCACTTGATTATTTTAGAGTGATTTATTTTATTTATAAGAAAGCGAATCAGAGCAGAGAAGGAGACCTGGTGTCCACTGTTGCCTTACCATCATGTTTTGGACACCATTTTTCTTCTTCACAGTGGACTCACTGACCTCAGGGTTTCAATAATAATAAAAAAGAAAATGTCCTCGTGGCCTTGTGGTGGGGGAGGTGGGAATTAATGTCTAACCTCTGTAGAAGCTAAAATGTAAGACTCTTCCAAGTAGGGCTACATCATTGTTGTGGCCCTCTTGTGGATCCATGCAGGTTTAAAGTGCTATGGATGGATGGATGGATGGTCTTGAGCTTTCAAACAGGTCTTCCCAATACTGGACTGTAGATCTCTATAATTCCTCTTTAGCGCCACCTAATGGGACACACTGGAGCAAACAACTTTCACAGCGCCAAACTGTATACGTCTTTGAATGGTACGCATTGTGATGGGAGCTGCTCTAGGAATTGTGTTCATGTGTCTGAATACAATAACACGTATGTTAATGATGCCATGTGTTTTACTTTGATGGCCAGCTAAATTCCGAGCCATCTGTGCAGACATCATTGATATATAATTAGGACTTTTTCTTCATATCCAAAAAACTAACATTGTTAGCCATTTTCTGCTAATGGCTCTTTGTTTGTGAGTCGGAACAGGAGTTATGGAAGCACAACATTGTTTTCCAAGTCACTTATTCTGCTTTTGAGTCAGGATAGGTTTATGGAAGTGCAAACATATTTCAAATGACTTATCCTGAAGAGCGACATACATCATAAAAAACATCACGAATAGCATAACACTTATAGGGTATGACTGCATACCTCCCAAATGTCCCTCCTCAGGAGGAACAGTCCCTTTTTAAGAACCTTCTTGTATAATGTAGGACCATCTGAGCCCTTCTTGTAGGAGAAGCTCGCAATGGTTTTCACCTGGTGCATCGTGATGTCAGGGATAAAGATTGGGAGACCACCAATTTCCACCCACCTGATACCTGAAACATTGCGTGCATTATGCCTTCACCAGTGGTCACGTAGCACATGTGTCTCGATGTGCATCATGTGTCAATGTGTCAGAGAGCTGAAACGTTTAACTGAATGTTCTATTTTGGTAGAATTGTTGCAAAATATAGTTTATATTGTTTTCGTATATGAATTCTGATGAAGAACGCAATTCCTGTGATTAAGAAGCATGTTATAATCTATTAGCAACAATGTGTAGTCATCGTTTGACCACAATATACATGGCAAACCAGCGAAAAGGTTTTTTTGTAAATGCATGAAGAGCAACTTCGTGTTGGAAAAATAAATATTGTCTGGGAACCGATTCTGGACATTTTTAATTTTATTTAGCGGAGCAAAACTGGAGCATTTCTGGGTCACTGTGATGAATTGGGTGTAATTACCATAGAAGCCATATTTCTGCTGGTTGTCAAAATTAATTTGCCCCAGGTTTGCCCTGTTAAACCTTAAATAGTCTCGTTAAATATAAGCTATAATCTTCAAAGTTCCGCTCTCATGAATTTATTCTGAATACGTTTATTTCTTTATATATTTTTTAATGAAAGATGTTACTTAAAGATGGCCTTTTACAAACCTATAAATTCCAGGTAGAACCAGGACATGTGCCAGTTGTAAGGGATGGAGCTGTCCCTCTTGTCCCATTTCCAGCTCCTCCAAAGGTAGAGCAAGTAAAAGCGAGACAAGGCGTTCCCGGCGGAGCCATTAGTGGCGTCTCTCAGGGTCCTACCCATACTGTTACACACAAAGGATGCCCTCCAAAAAGCTGGTATATCGGGCACCCCTTTGCCGCCCTTGGACTCTGCCCATTCTTATCTATCAGTCTATTAGTGAAGGTAACAGTAGTTTTGATATGATTTGCTTAAAGAATTATTCATTCAGTGTGACCAGAGATGAAAAGACGGTGTGATCTTATCAAAATGCAGTGACGGGATGCAAATAGATCATAGATTTGAATACTACCCAGCTGGGGGTGACTTCTTATACAGGACAAAACCCACTTTCGGTGATTCAAAATCATGAACTGGGGGAGAAAACCACACAAACACTAAAACACACGCATGTCCATTTACAACTCTTTGGTGGCATATGCAGGAACCCTCGATCATTAATGTACCAGGCTGCAGGGATCGGTAAAGTTCCTGGCACGGCACAGATCTCCAGCACCTTCACAGATGACTCTTAACGAAAGAGGTTCCTTCTTTAATCTCCGACCATGCTCACGCTGACGTGTTTCTACTCGTAGGGTTCAGCAGATTCTTACACAAGTAGACCATCAGACTCCGATGTGTCTCTGGAAGAGGACAGAGAAGCGATCCGGCAAGAGAAAGAGCAGCAAGCCGCAATACAGCTTGAGAGGGCCAAGGTAATATACGTTTCTTTACTAAGATGATGATACTTTATCACCTTTCATTCTTAAAAGAACGCTAGAGAAGGTTCTCGCTACCTTCTCCATAAGGGGACCTTAATCACCTACTTTGGTGGGGCCACCTGTGAGCAGTCAATGCGTGCCATATTTTGTTACTCTATATAAGAGCTGTCATGCTAGCTTCTAATGGATAAACAGGGGACAGCACTCTGTATTCACCATGAACATTTTCTGCCTGCAGACCAAACCGGTGGCGTTTGCCGTAAAGACGAATGTAAGCTACTGCGGCGCGCTGGATGAAGATGTTCCCGTACCCAGCACTGCCATCTCTTTCGACGCCAAGGACTTTTTACACATTAAAGAGGTAAATATAGGATTAATTTCTCTTGCCACCTGTCAGCAGCTGATAAAACACCAGCGGTCAGACCACATCTTGTTAGCACTAAGAGGAGAACTGACCAGCTGCCAGACCTTGAGAGAAATTATTTGATTAACCTCTACCATGCTGTATGTAATACGACATTGGACGTGCGCCAGGAGGATTGCCTGTACGCGGAACAGAGCTACCGATACCTCTTTGGTAAGGAGATGGTTAACCCTTTAGCTGCCAAGGCTTGAGCAACGCACTCTTGGAGCTCTTTGGACTAAAATAAGATACGAATTATTATTTTTTTATAATAAAGGCCCCGGCTAGTGAGAGAAATGCAGGCCTGGATAATATATATACTAACTAGTTCTTTAGGTAAATGTCAAAAAGAACACTTAAAAGTAGGTGCCATGTAATATTTAGTTCTGATATTTAATGCATATAATACCTGAATGTCCCTATAAAGTAACGCTTTTGCCCCCTTGCAAATGCAAAGTTGGATTCAGCATTTCCCCCATGCACTTGCCCTCTTGCCCCAGCACCCAGGCCCGCAGGAGCTATGCTTGGTCAACTGCTTGCCAGTTTGTGCCCGTGGTATACTTACTGCCCCGGCGCTTCAGCTCCAGGTGGGTCTTTTGAGATCTCAGTGTACATGCTCGGAAAGCGATCCCATTAATTTAAATGGAAGAGCTGACAATGATTGGCTGCTTCAAGCCAATCATTGTTCGGAGGCATGTTAAAGTACTTACAGTGTGCTTTAATATACACTCTTCATCGGTGGGGCTGCATAGGAGCACTGGAATGCCCCCCCGTAAGAACTAAAAAAAAATCTGCTGAAAAAATTATATATATATATATATATATATATATATTTATATAGAAGGATCACAAAAAGGACCTTGAAGATTTTTTAAGTAACCGATCTATTCATTCATGATTTCCCTTGTTCCATAGATTCTGGTGACCTACGGAATAAATTCCCATTTCACCGGTTACGCTCACACGGACCATATCACTCTAAAGCAATTGGATAAGGCTTTCAATTGTGTATTTCAGGTCTTTGGTATATAATTAACCCCAAGCCCTTTCTTCATTCTCTGCACAAAACGGATGCATCCTGGAACAGTAGCTACAGCGCAGAAATAAAACAGATCTTTCTCGATTCCAGAAATACAACAATGACTGGTGGATAGGGAGGCTGGTGAAAGAAGGCTGTGAGATCGGATTCATCCCGAGTCCTCTGAGATTGGAGAATATCAGAATTCAGCAGGAGCAGAAGAGAGGACGTTTCCACGGAGGGTAAAGCAGAATAATGATACTTTAACGCATTTCACTGGAGCGGTATGTGAATCATCAACTGTTATAGAAAACCCAGATTAAAGATTCTGGCACTAGAATAGGTGTTTGTTTATGTTTATTTTCTAAATTATTTTTATATAAATAAGAATGGTATATGCAAATTATTGTGCTACGATACAATATAATTGTCCAGAAGGTAAAGATCCCACATTCTGATAAACTACTAGAATACAATGTAACATACAACGAAAGGAAAAAGTTTCATGCATCCATTTACAGTTTCCTCTCTTGTATATTTTCTTCTTTCTTTTTGGTTGTTTCAGCCTCCCCTCTCCCCATCACTCTATCCATTTCAGCCTCCCCTCTCCCCATCACTCTATCCATTTCAGCCTCACCTCTCCCCCTCACTCTGTCCATTTCAGCCTCCCCTCTCCCCATCACTCTATCCATGTAAGCCTCACCTCTCCCCCTCACTCTGTCCATTTCAGCCTCCCCTCTCCCCATCACTCTATCTATTTCAGCCTCCCCCCTCCCCATCACTCTATCCATTTCAGCCTCCCCTCTCCCCATCACTCTATCCATTTCAGCCTCACCTCTCCCCATCACTCTATCCATTTCAGCCTCACCTCTTCCCATCACTCTATCCAATTCAGTCCCCATCACTCCATGTCCATTTCTGGTGGTGAACTAACAATATTCATTTTAACAGTAAATCAAGTGGGAATTCATCTTCAAGTCTTGGTGAAATGGTATCGGTGACTTTTCGAGCAACGCCCCCCTCTGCCGGTAAGTTCATTCACAGCATTCGCCAACATACTGGGCCATATTCATCAATGCAGAACTAAAGCTATTCTAAGAGGAAATATTTAAAGAATCCGTGAAATTACTCCAATGGTTCCCCAAAGCTTGTATCTTGCCCCAGCATTTCTCCAGTTCTGTTTTTATCGCTTTCGCACCATTTCGTTTTCATTCAAATCTGCAACAATCCAGGCAACACAACGATACTTATACAAATATCCCTGAAATAATTTGTTATGCGTGTAAAATTTGTCTCCGTCACAATTATTGCCATTATTTCATTCTCATGTGACACAAAATCAGGCACTGATAGGTTGTTGCCATAGAAGGCTTCTTTAAAAGTTTGTGTTGTTTTATGTGATTGAACCTTAATAGGAAAGTATAGACAGACAGATTGGCTAAGGGTTGTTTGCTTTCAACATCTGTAATATCTACATGGCTTTAGTCAGTAAAGTCTTGGCCAGCAATAACTTGCCCTGAAGTGTGGCTGGAATAATAACAAATGGATACAGTGTAGACCTATACCGATTATCTAAGTAATCCCTTTCATTCTTGTGTGTGGATGCCACATATTTCCGGAGCTGGCCAACAGCATCTAAAATATGTGTTTGGCTCTCATGAATAAAATGTAAAATGTTGGAAAATGTAGCCATGAAATGCCATTATGTGAAGCCAAAGCCATACCGTTGGCCTCCAGCTGGGGGCGTTATGGTCACATGTAGCTTAAATGTTTTCATGCATGGATAGGCAAAGTGTCCATACAAGGACACCAGTGTCCGTGGCAAGGTTAGTGGAGGTCCATAGAACGTCATCAATTTGTCCACCACAAACCCCAGTAAATGTCCACCATGAGAAATGTTGGTGCCGACCCCTGTTTTCATAAAGCCCCCACTCAAGCCAAATGAGTCCAGTTTATTTAGTTGCCATTTTCAGGTATAGGGCAGATAATGCAGACCCTTAGTTGTCATTTAATGTGATTATGATGATGATGGCTACTTTTGGTGGCACTGGGGGCCACGGTTGTGAAGAGAAAACTGGAGATATTTTAGGGTAAATTCATGATATTGTAGCATTCACATTAGAAACAAGTGAAAGGTTTCTTCAGAACACTCCAAAATTTGCTATTTTCTCCAGGGTTTACACCCGTTTTTTCTAGCATGGGAACGTAGGTTTGGGTCTTGAACATCATGTTCTTTCCTTCAGTTAACAATCAATAATTATACGGCAAGTTGATAAATTACAATCCCGGGTTGTCATCGAGTTCTTGTTTCTGTAACGGTGAACAGAATGCATAAAATGGCAAATTCTCAGACATGCCACTGAAGCCACACTTAATGGGCCGCTAATTTAATTGGGTTATAAATTATGAATACGACACTGAATATTTTGTCACCTAAGCTGGCTATTGGTCAGTTAGTTATTTCTAAGTAGATCACCCGTGAGGCTCATTTACAATTAGATCTTCTAAAATAAACATGGATCTTGATAGAATATGGATCCAGTTGGGTGGTTGCAGACGTGGGCTGATGATAAGCATACCTTTCCTTTTGTTATATAAATTGGCCCACATATTAAAATCGGCATCTAATATGACTATTTGTGCCACTGGACGCTGAACGACCCATTAGTGTTAGTGGCGGATGTTATGTCTCCTATACAAATCAGCGTTCCGAGCCCTAAAAGGGATTTAGGCAACCAAGTGGACACACAGCCGTAATAGGACGGCAATGGTGGCAATCATTCTGATTTCTAATGTGCCTCCAGTCGAGTACCCCAAGAGCCACCTTTCAGGCTACCATCTTTCCTGCCTGCCCTGTACACTGTATTTACTGCCTTTCAGGGAAAGGCTGGCTCTAAAGTACAGAGGTGGGCAATAGCCCTCTGTGTTACGCTGTTTGCCCTATCCCCGGGCTGAACGCTCCCCAGATGCCACCTCTCTTTCCACGTCATTCTCATCCCTCCGTGTTAAGTGCTGTATACCCCCGTCAGATCACTAAAGCAGACATAGGTCCTGTTATAGCACTTGAGCATTTACGTGCTTCCAAACTTGTTTTATGGCTTTACTTTTATTGCCATGTCATCAAAAGAAAGAAAAAAAGATCTCTCTCTCTCTCTCTTTAATGACTTATTTATTTTCCATGATGTATATGAAGAATGATTTTAGAGATTCCTGTACATAACATTTGCATACCTGGGCAGTGCCGTAGGCTGCCAGATGATTACAGAACGCTTGAAATGTATAATGTGCGAAAACGGTTATCTTCAGAAACTTGTCAACGCATATAATTGACTTGGACACTCAATTCTATTATAAGAAACGTGAAACCCAATAGCGACACATCCAGGCGAATGGAAATGTAGGTTTTCGTACGCCAACCTGATATTGTTGGAATGCGACAGCACCCCCTCCATCAGTTCTGCACTTAACATTATTGCTTATATGTTGCAATAAATGAATTCTCGTGGTTATGAAATTAGAGACATTTTATTTAGAAACTTAAAGGCCAATATTCACAATCCTTTAAAAAAAAAAAAATATCGCAACCTGTAAAAAATTCTCTGCCAAAAACACACTGCGGCGCTCTTTGGACCACAGAGTTTGCCAAAGCGATAAATTGCTGCTGCCTCTGACACTGAATACATTAATGAGCGTGTCATTTCTAATGTAAAGTACTGGATTTATAAAGGTGAATTAATATAAATCTCTGTGTTTTCCAGCCAAACAGAAGCAAAAAGTGGTGAGTCATTTTAGCAAAAATTTTTTTTGGATGTTGAAAAATTCTTTAAGTGCCTTGGCTGGTTGGCTGGTATTAATTAATTAATCGAATATCTCTGCATTTTCAGACTGAACACATTCCTCCTTACGATGTTGTGCCATCCATGAGGCCTGTCATTCTCGTTGGTCCATCTTTGAAGGGTTATGAGGTAGGAAGATGAAATGAATACTAAATGTTGTCTTGTGATACTATAAATGAAATAATAATAATAATGGATATTATCCATTTCAAATATATTATTAACCTCTAACATTCTTCAGCAATGTTAAGGTTCTAAGAGGTATCATTGTATGAAGGGCCGTCGGTTCAAACCACCATTCCTAAAGGTGTTCCACAAAGTAGGAGATAGGTAGACATAGGTATTGTATTTATGAAATTCCACCTATGGCATATCTTTTCTTCCTGTGCAAAATATATATTTAAATAAAACACCTACTAATAAATACTAAATATTAAACCATATAGGGTAGATGAGCCTGAAAATGCTAGAATTGTCTCTTGTCCTCAGATGAACCCTGTAAAATGTAACCTGTAATAAGGAAACACATCAGTGGTGCTTTCAGTCGAACTGACTTTAAAGCTTGGCTAACAGAAGTTCCTAGATCTGTAATCTCTTTGAAACAACTAAGAACAAATGTAATCATATAAAAGAATAACAATTCCACAAATTCCAGACAGATGCTGGAGGGGTCAGGTGAAGAGGAGGGATTATGTCCACGTCTGGTGGAATTGTAACCTTGTGAAGCCGTTTTGGTCTAAAGTGATCACGGTTGTCCAGAGATTGGACAATGCGGATATTATACCCACCACTCCGGCTGGCCTTTTGCATCACACACCACCACCGATCGCCTCATACAGGAAACCACTGACTATTCACTTTCTAAATTCTGCCAAGGCTACCAAACCACTTTATTGGAAGAAGGCATAACACATAATTTATCTGCGGAATTTATAAGACTCATGGGAGATCTGATTCAGACTTCTATGGAAAAGGGGTATGGACGTTTAGTTAGATGGCTCCCTGGGGCTGACTTTATCTCGTCTGACTCTTTCATACCTATACTTACACAATTTACTTAGATTTGGCCAGTGTCTCCTCATTTTTTAAGCATACTGACCAGTATACCATTTTATTATAGTCATGGTAGACTATATCAATTCAACACACTCCAAGATCAACAAGTGAGACCACAAGGGCCTGGTCTGAAACCTCCCCATAATGCCTCAGTATTAGAGGTCGGTCTGGTGGAAGTACTGCATACCAACTGTTTTGGCCACAAGCCTCCCATTTGATTGGCTCACACAGCAAATTATTCCATTCCATTTTTTTTTTTACGTCGAGAGCTTTAGTAATTCAATCCAGTCTATGCAGTTCTGGCAACCTTTATGCAATTCAGTTAGCCACTCACTTACTCCTACTGAAAACACACACACTCTTGCTAACACACACACACTCCCTCTCACACATACGCACTCATGCACATTCATGCTCACACTCACTTACACATATACATTCATGTTAGCATACTTACACATATATACTCACTCCCTCATTCACACACTCACTCCCTTACCTCTCTCACAGTCTTCTTTCTGGTACTCGCCTCACTTTTACCACAGGGTGACGTAACCTTGATTCAATTTCAGGAAAGAATGTCACCTTTCCTTTCTTTTTTTCTCACTTTCTCACCTTTGTCTTTATTTTCTTCTGTCCACCTTAACGTTCATATCTTCACTTCGGGAAGGTGACGGACATGATGCAGAAAGCTCTTTTTGACTTCTTGAAGCACAGGTTTGATGGGAGGTGAGGAATAAAGAACTAAATTAATTTAAGATATTGGCTCGTGAGGCAGACTTTGCGGAATTGTTCTAGCTGGGTTGGTGGTGCAAATGGACCAAAAACAATTCAGATTTTTTTCTACTTTCTTTATCTGCTGCTCCAAAAAGTCTTCGTTCTTTGTCCGCTTCTCCGTGGACGACAGGCCATGACCTCCGGTGAACTTCCGGAAAAAGGCGGAGCTTCCAGGCAAATCTTCTCTCCCGGGAGAGGGTGTGCCTGGAGGCTCCGCCCTTTTTCCAAAGTAACCTCACAGTGAATGGTGGAGATTCATCCTCTCCCCTGATTGGAGGAATGCGGAGAGGGTGTGCCCGGAGGCTCTGCCCTTTTGCAGTAGTTCACTATGAGGATACTTCTGGATGAAGAAAGAAGACTTTTTTGGAGCAGCGCACAAAGAAAAAGACAGAAGAAACGAAGCTGCGCAGCATGGAGACAGGGACATGGAAGAAGTTTGTGGAGAAGGTGGGGAGATGTTCAGAGAGAGGTTGAGAGAATGTGAATGAGAGTGTGAGACAGACTGTGAGTGAGAGTGAAAGAACCAACAAAATTCAAATGAAAATTTGGAACTCTTTGCTTCGTTTTTGGTTGTTTCGTTCGACGGTTTTTGTATGAGTTGCCAAAATTGGCAAATGTTCTTAAAACTGAAATTTGTACGCATCCAAATGCACAAGTCTAGTTGGTAGGTTTGTATGATAGCTTTATGGTATACTAAGGGATATATAATAACTCCTAAATAAAGAGTAATTAGATCCGGACAGAGGGATCAGTAGATCCTCGTTAGACCCACATTTTTAAGTAATGCACATTTGGCAAGGTGCTCTATAATTACGCAATTCTATTGTTTAAATGTATTAAGGTGACAGGATCTGTAAAGGTAAGTGGGAGATGCCATCGGGCACCGGCTCACCAGGCATTTGCCAGGTTAACCCACTGGCAAGTCCGGGTCTATACTGCAGCTCCAAACATTTGTTACTGAAATGTTTATGGATTTTTTTTAATTACTTTTTTTTTTTCTTTTTTGAAAGGATATCCATCACTAGAGTAACAGCAGACATTTCTCTGGCCAAAAGATCTGTTCTAAATAATCCAAGCAAGAGGGCAATAATTGAACGATCAAACACCAGATCTAGTTTGGGTGAGTGGTTTACCTTACGCCACATTCCATTTACTCATAACAATTTATTATTAATTGTTATTTATTAAAAAAAATAATAATAAAAAAAAACTAGAATGCTCATCTTCTTTGGCTTCCATCACAGAGGCATCGGTCTCATGTTCTTCAGTCAGGAAGCATACTTAAGTACACTTTTGAGCAATCAAGAAAAGGAAGACAGTAGTCTCATTCTGTAACTCCAGTAATTAAAGAATGCCTGCGCCGATTTAGCTAGTTACTAGTTAACATGTTTTACTTAGAATTAAGAGAGGGCTGGGACCTTTTGGCCAAGGAGAAAGTGGCCACCACCTCTTTGCCACTGTATACTGTATCAGCCCCCATCGTATCTGCTTTTCCATTTACACACACTCACTCATACGTACACATATTAGCTCCATTAAGCTCACTCATCCTTACCTTGTCTGGCTGGCCCATTACCACTGCAGGATCACCTAAGGTTGGCCTGGACAAGTCTTGGGGGGTCACGTTGGACTGGCCCTCTTTAAAGACGCAGAAGAAAGGTTGTTTGAGGTTTGAAGCACCAGTACTGATGAGCGACTTATCTGACCTTTCTACTGACCTGGACCAGATTTGAATTTCTTTCTTTTTCTATTTCCCTCTCTCTCTGTGAATTTGCATCATGAGTCTTACGTTAGGGTCTAGCGTATCCTCTTTACAAAATCCAAGCGTTTAGCTTTTTCTTGTTTCCTTTTTTCATATTCATTATCATGCTAATTTGATGAGCATGGGGGGGGCATCTGAGAGCAAATCTCTTACCCCCTTCTTTTAATTGATAAAGACACCTTTAAATGAGACAAAATGCGAATTTCTGAGCTGTTAGAAAAGTTAATTATCTTCTGTGTGAAAACTGTCACTATATATAAGACTCGCATAGTATTATGTTTGTGGAGACGCTATATGTTGGGAAATGTGATAATTGGATGGGAAAGCTCATGCTTTTTTCTTCATAAAGACGATAATCAGAAGCATTGAGATTGTTATACGATATACTCTGTATCTGCTTTTTATTTTAGTTCTAGAGAACATTTGTGGAGCTTTTCCTTATATTTCTAGGTGACCACATAGAAACATAGATATAAAGAGAAGACCCATTCGCCCCATCTAGTCTGCCCATTTCTTCCTGATATAAAGACTCAGAACTTAGTCGGTCCTTGATTCTGTCCTAGATTCAGGAAAGCCCTATTCCTATCCCATGCAAGTTTAAATCCCCTTATATATTAGCCTCTACCGCTTCTGATGCGAGAATGTTCCACTTATCTACTACCCTCTCTCTAAAGTAACATTCCCTTAGATTACATTTAAATGTAACAGGTAGGAAGGATTTTGTCGGTGTGCATGGCAGTGTGTGTACTATTACCCAACAATGTGACCCTCTGACTTTTTAACCACTGGGGGGCAGTATAACACCAGAAGGAACAGAATAAATGGTCTCGGTTACCTGTAAACGGCTGACCGTACTTGGTGAGCATCTCATATTTGTTTTGTACGATTGATTCAATTGATTCGTCCTTAATCAAGGGGTTAAATACATATGGTGATTTAAAATGCTCACCGTGCATTAATGTAGCTCTATGTTTATAGATCTCGTAACCAAGTAAACAGTATCCACGTCATTAAACATTTTTTTAATCTGTTTGTTTCACGCATGGCTGGATTGTGTGTACATTGTAACAATTCTTTTTTTTTTTTTTGTAATTTGTTCCCAGCTGAAGTACAAAGTGAAATAGAAAGAATCTTTGAGTTGGCGCGATCTTTGCAACTGGTTATTTTAGACGCGGACACCATTAATCATCCAGCACAACTAATGAAGACATCACTAGCGCCGATAATTGTACATGTTAAAGTATCATCACCGAAGGTAACTGCCTTGTACCTTCTCGTTTTATTATTTAAAATATTATCTATGATGTCGCTAAGGTTTTGGCCAACATCTCAGGTTTCCAAGGCGAATCGGATTTTGGGTCCTTTCATCAAAATTTTCTTAATTGTACTTCTACATTCAACATTTCCCACTGTAGAAAGACTTTGATCATGAATGTATCAGCTTATTAAGTTAAAACATAGATAGCCCGGCACTGAGAAATGTTAGCACTTAATAAATAAATGTTAATGATTATAATAATAGGTAGCGTGGCCTTCACCCTCTTCGCTACAGCTGAGATTTATTCACTAAATGGTAAGTTTGAAGGCGCCGCGATCTAAAGAAATTCAAGATCAGAGGAGAAACAAAGTCATTGACATCTATCAGTCTGGAAAGGGTTACAAAGAACCATAGAATGTGGCAGCAGCTAAGAACCATTCGGCCCATCTAGAACCTTCTAGTACTTTCGTTTAGGTCCTTGGTCCCCTCTTACATTCAGGATAGCCTGATACCCCAAAGTGTTTATCTATTTATCCATCATCCATCTATCTTGTTTAGGTGCTGCAACGACTCATTAAATCCAGAGGAAAATCCCAAACCAAACACCTAAATGTCCAATTAGTAGCAGCTGATAAACTTGCGCAGTGTCCGCCTGTAAGTACACTTTTGTTTTTTTCGATGACTTTGTTGCTTTAACTATAGGTTTTCCTTGTATTTTTTTAGGTTTGTGGGTCTTTCTCATTTTAGTGTTTGAATAGTTGAATTGTTGCTCCTCTGGAAGTAAAATAAATAAATGAAAACTGGCACCATTCTCACTTCATGGCTGCTTAGTTTGACATTACCGAGTTTATGTTTGATGTTTCAGTAAGCTGGGGGAAGCTTGTTTTGTGCGCACCTGTCACTTCCTGCCGTACACAAAACCCATTGAGCACAGTGCTGCTCATATATATATATATATATATATATATATATATATATATATATATATATATAATTCTGACTGTGTACATAGAGTATTATTCTTGGATAAAAAAAAACCCTTGGTAGAGCGGAACTGATCCTCAGTACCTTTCAACCAACCTAATTTTTCATAGTAACATGGCTGACACACAAATCTATGTTTCTTATTTAGTCTGGAGTGTGTTCATTGTCATTTCCATCAATCAGGAAATGTTTGATGTCATTTTGGATGAGAATCAGCTGGAGGACGCATGCGAACATCTTGCAGAATATCTAGAAGCGTATTGGAGGGCTACCCATACCACAAGCAGCACCCCCATGACCCCTCTACTAGGAAGAAATCTGGGATCAGCAGCCCTTACGTCATACCCTACAGCCATCTCTGGATTACAGGTATGATAGCTTATTAGATGACATCGACATGTTCTCATAGAAACATGTTCTGTATAGACAGGGTGCTAAATGCACATCCAGCAGGCCGCATCTGGCTTCTTAAACCTTCTCATCCAGACCGCAGGCACTCAACTCATTGAGCGGCTGCCTGTTGGCAGAAGGGGGTATCTGTGGTTCAGTGGGATACAAAGTGTAGGGGCTGCGCAGAGTCAATGCCAGCTCTGTGCAGCCCCCATGCTCTGTCCACAAGACCGTTTGTGCCAAGACTGTCAAGCAGACTCAGTTAGGGAGAGCCAGCAGCTGGTGAGCTAATTGAGACATGGAAGGGAGTTGTGTGTGAGTGTGTGTCAGTGTGTCGTGTGAGTTTGTGTGAGAACTGTGAGTTATGTTCTTATGCCTGTCTGCAAATGTCTGAGCAGTGTGAAGTCTGAGATTTCTGAGATTTTTCTTCTACCACAAGGCAGTATGGAAGTCAAGGTGCTTGAGTAGTAGATTGAGCAAGTATAACAGAGCTAATTTTTGACCCTTGGAGCACAAGTCAGCCTACATGTCCCGGCCAAATGCCTGACCTAGCGCTCTCTTTTACAGAGTCAACGTATGAGGCACAGTAACCATTCTACTGAAAACTCTCCGATAGAAAGAAGAAGTTTAATGACCTCAGATGAAAATTATCATAACGAAAGGGCTCGGAAGAGCAGGAACCGCTTGTCTTCCAGTTCTCAGCAAAGTCGTGATCATTACCCCCTTGTGGAAGAAGAATACTCTGACTCGTACCAGGACACTTATAGGCCTCACAGAAACCGTGGATCTCCTGGAGGATACAGCCACGATTCCAGACACAGGCTTTGAGTTTTTAGAACTTGAGAAAAAAAGAGTAATGACCATCAACCCATTTGCTGTAGATTTCGCTGACAATGCATGCTTCTCCTATGCGTTGTCGGTCAAAGTGTCCACAAAGGGGTTATGTGATTTGCCACAATATACAGTAGATAGAATATCAAAACCATTTTATTTTGTCAGGTTTTAGTATCATTTGACGCTCTGCCGGAGGCAAAATATTTAACATACCCACATCTATATATAAAGTGTAGGTAGAAATGTATTATTTAGTATTCCTGTTCACAGATCTTTTACTAAAACATTGGTATCAGAGCAGTATATGTTTCCATGGAGTATTGCACACTTCCATTCGTGATCTAGAGCAGGGGTTTCCACCTCGATCCTCGAGAACCCAAAAAATTGCAGGTTTGATAGACCTCCTCAGGTGACCACATATAGAGGAGACATTAGAACAAGTGGACCTCTCGGAATTACAATGTATCTTCTAGTTCACCTCGTACTCATAGGGGAGGGTATTGCAAAAACCTTCACTTTTGAGGGCAATCGCTCGTGGACGAGATGGTGACCCCTGCCCTAGGGCACACGTCAAAGTACATATATGTACAATTTCCTGCACTAGGAAATTCCAAGCGAACAGTTCCAGTTGGAACCAATTTATATGCCAATTCCTGTTGGAATTTGGGACAATTGACTAGAAAGTCTCTTTGAGCATGTTGCATTTACTTAAATAACCTGAACAGGATTAGTGGGGGGATACAGATCACTGGAAAAGTACGATTAAAAAATATTTTTTTGCTAGATTTGAAAGAAAAAAAACAATATTTCAGCATAGCTTTTTCCAATGTACCAATCACTGCTACAAAGTAGCGGATGCAATACGGAGTCCCGTCTGCTGTGTTGCATAGAGATCTTTAAGTATGATGTCACTTGTGGCGTTACCTTCTTTGGCAATGATGCCTTATAATTCTGAAAGCATTTGCTGGAAGGGTTTTTCATTTGAAGGTTCTCCCCATCAGCACTCCCATCATCACGTCCACGTCTCTGTGTAGTGATTGGTTCATTTCGCGATAATTACTCGGATTACGTGCTTTTCTAATTATCCAAAATACAGAATCAGAACAGGTTCCTATTGAGCAGTGGTTCATTTGCACAAATTCTGCTTGTGTTACTTTCTGTTGGGCTAATTCATTGTAGGAGTTGAAAAAAAGAGAATTTCTTCTTTTTGGACAACATTATAGAATTTTGAAGTCCAGGCTGTGGGCTCTCGTAAGGATTTAGAATCCAAATTATATATATATATACTCGCACTACCATTTAAAAGTTTGGGGTCACTGAGGTGTTTCTCACTGCTCCTTAATTGTAAAAAGGTTTTCTAATGATCAATTAGCCTTTTAAATCGGATCAGCGAACACAACGTGCCACTGGAACACAGGAGTGATGGGAGTGATAAAGGGCCATTGGAACACAGGAGTGATGGGAGTGATAAAGGGCCATTGGAACACAGGAGTGATGGGAGTGATAAAGGGCCATTGGAACACAGGAGTGATGGGAGTGATAAAGGGCCATTGGAACACAGGAGTGATAAAGGGCCACTACGCCTATGAAGATATTACATTATTCCATTATTATTGTAGCGTTTCCAGCTACAATAGTCATTTACCACATTAACCCCGTCTGCACTGGATTTCAGATCCAATTCATGATATTTTATTAATACAATTTGTTTCTTCTTTAAAAAACAAAACAAAAAACAAGAACATTTCTAAGTGACCCCAAACTTTTGAACTGCAGTGCGTAATATATTCATTATATGATACTGATCTCTTAAATTAAAAAAAAAACAACATTTTTTTTGTATACCTAAAATAAGGCACAAACACGTTACAAAGCCATTTATAGCTACGAAAAACTGATATTGGTATTGAAAGGAAAGGCTTAGGACAGGTCTTTAATGTCAATCAAAAATAAGAATGTATTTAATATTTTAATGGCAATTTTATCCAAAACCCAATTTTACCAAAAACCTTTTATCTTTTCCATATCATCCTCTGGATCATCCATTTATCAGTTGGGTTATCAAATGTTTTAACATATAGTTTTTTTTCCGTGTTCTAAGAAATGTGACCATATGTTTAAGTGCATGAGGTTATTTGTATGATCCGTGTGAGTTGGGCAAGGTGAAATGTTTTACTATGCATTATGGAGGGCCAACCCATGCACATTTCTCCTGCCAGAAGGGCTGAGCTGGCCCTGCATAATGTATGTGGAAGCTTTCTGGATCTACCCCGTATGTCCGATGATTCCCAGGCATCTTGATTTAGGCGGCGGAGTTGCCCATTTCCTATTAATTGCACCTGACGGACTGCCCACCAGGGCAGGGGGAAGTCTCGGGGGGGCAGGATTTCTGGGAAATTGGCAGTCATGATGGGGGGTCTAATTAAAATTTGAAATGTAATGGCATAACTGCCAGCCTATAGCTCTTATATACCTCTCAACTTCTACCACCCGGCAAATCGGGACGCCAGGGGGGCGGAGCTTGGGAGTGTCACTCAAACTGGCAGCGCTACTGTGCATGTGCAGAATTCTGCGAATGCGAAGCATGTATTATCCGGTCCCGAATCCCACTGGCTTGCTGAGCTCTGCCTCTGCCCCGAGAAGTGGGACAGAGATAGAGTTTGGCAGGACGGCGGGATAGAGTGGCAAAATCAGGACTGTCTCACTCAAAGCGTGCCAGTTGGGAAGCATGCTCTCATGCTGTTGATCGTCAGGCAGGCTGATCCTTGATAATGCCGATATAGATTAATATATATAATCACTGCCTTAATTCTGCTTTAAGTTTCTCCTTGAGCCACTGATTAACTGTTTGAGTGCCAGAGGGCATGAACCTGTCATGGAGCTCCGTTTTCAAAAACGCTTACTGAAAACCAGCATGATTTTCCCTAGAATTAAACCGGACTCCGCATAGCCCTTGACTTTTACTGGTTTTACTGGTTTAATCACAGTGAAATTTGCTTTCAAGACGAATGTGATTATTTTTTTGGGGGGAGGCTTTTTACTGTTTAAGATTTTGGGATGCGCAGGGTCTTTTCCTGAGTTTTTCTTTCCTTTATTGGCATTGAAAGTATATTTTTTGCTTTATATACCTAACTCCCTCAAATATGTGCCCCCCCCAACGCTGAGATGAATTACAACTCTCATAATGCTCAGCTAGCCAGGATCTAGTTCATAGCCAGGATCTAATTATTTTAATAATTAATAGATAATTATCAAATGGCCAAATATATGCCCCGCTCACCACTCTTCACTACGCCTTCTCATTGGCCGTTTGAAACATGGCGATGGCTGATAACGGATAGTCTGTTTATGGTGGGATTTACGGCACAAGCCTGCATGAGCTAAATCATTTCTATTAGCTTTAAAGTCTTCTGTTGGTATAATTTAATGGGTCCTCTTAGAAAAGAATGCACTGATGACGCGACGTACGGTATATCTTTAGGATACGTTCTTTGTAATCACTTTATGAAGTGTATGTTATGGGTTATGTGATGGTTTCAGAAGTAAACTGCTGCGGCGTAGAACAAAAAACGATTCGGTAAAGTTTTCTAGAGCAATGGCTCTTTAATCTAAAAAGCCGGTTTTAAGTCTTCCATTACATACTTGGTTCTAGAGAGAATCCTAGGCACAGATTGTCACATATAATGATGCATACATCGTGCGGGGCACCTTTGAGGCCAATATATTGTGTGCTTTTTGGTTTTGGGGAGAGTCTTTGGGTTGTGATGTAAATACTTTAGCTTTCTTCAGAATGAGATGTCACTAATCTTATAGAAGAGAGAGATATTCCTACACGTAAAATGTAATTTCTTTGAGGACTTTCCCTATATTATTGACTTAAGGACTTGCGTTGCAGCCCTCGAGAGCAAGTCATACCTACCAACATACCTACAAACTTTAGTAATGAAATCAAGAAATTGGCCCTGATAGGTTGTTGCCATAGACACTGAAAAACGCTGTGTTGTCTTTATGTTTCACCGCCATAAAATGTCAGATCTGCTAAGGTTGGATGTACAGAGAGTACAATTCATGTTTTTCTATGTGGAAAAGCACATTATCACTAGATTAAGGATTATTATTCCTAGATTAAGGATTATCTTCGGCTACCGAAGCCCTCCCTCCATTTGGGCGGAGGAGCTACATGAAGGGCTATCTGTGTGAGGGGTAGGGATAGCCACATATGTGGGTGGGGTTAGTCACACATGTGGGCGTGCCTAGCCCCAAACACATTATATTTGTATGGGGATGGGAGGGGAATAGTGTGGAAGTGGGCGTGCCTAAACTACTCCCACGACCTGGAGAATCATCAGACGCTCTTGTTTTGTTTTTAGTATCGCAAGGAGGAAAAATTAAATTTCTATTAAAATATTATTTCAAGCGTAACACGGTATTTATTGGGGGAGATGTCGAAAATGACATACATTGGTGGCTAAATTTATATCAAAAGATTAATGTTAAAAGACGATGGGTGGCAATGATGCATTAAACTGTCCTATGATGTAAGACTGGTGCGTCGCTCGCTAGTTTGCTGGAAATATGTGTTGTCCCATTACGTGAAACATTGTTTCTACATTTATAGTCCGTTCAGACATGTTACACATACAATAATTATATCGATATAGGTCCTTAGAAATAGTGTCTTTGTTTTTACATCTGTCAGTGCCTCAGGTCCATGTGTTATACAGTGTCAGGGGCTCCCCTCGCCTGTACGTTTTATAGCAGATGTTATATGTGCCAAACCGCCGAATGACGCTTCCCTATGGACTGAACTGCCTTTTGCATCGGACAGTCCACTGACTTATTTATAGATAATAAAGACAAGTTCAGGCTTCGCACTCCAAGGATAAATCTAAAGTGCTTTAATTAGCAATAAAGTGCCAATAAACACAAGTATTCAGTGGGAGAACACGCGTGTATATTGTCACTTTATTGCTAATTAAACCACTTTATATTTATCCTTGGAGTGCGAAGCCTGAACTTGTCTTTGTTCGTGTTGGAGGCGCTGGGTCTTCGTCGCCCGTTCCCCCGGGGGGGGGGGAAACGTAGCTGTGCGGTTGCCGGCAGGGAGAACTGGAGGATCTTTTTTATTTTATTTATTTTAATATTTCATAGCGTTCCTAAATGCTGCTGAAACCCATACCTTTTATACCATTGGTACAATGTCGATGCCAACTGCCTGGCACAATTCTTTTGGCACAGGTCGGGTGGGACTGGGTAAGAGCTGAATATAGCCAGCCACAGGGGGTGGTAATTTACTGGGGGGGGGGTGTCCACAGTCCCTTGAGAATAAAGGGGTTCAATCACAGAAACTGTGGCATCAAAAGGCAGCCATAAAATAAGTAACCAAGTAGCATTTCACATTGAAAAAATAAGGTTATTTATAAAAACTCATGCACAGTTTTAAAAAAAATATCTTATTGTGTTTTTACAACCAATAGAAATATCAGATCAAC
Source organism: Spea bombifrons (assembly GCF_027358695.1). Taxonomy (NCBI): domain Eukaryota; kingdom Metazoa; phylum Chordata; class Amphibia; order Anura; family Pelobatidae; genus Spea; species Spea bombifrons. The sequence continues at coordinate 7,145,797 of NC_071093.1, read as the reverse complement.
AGAAAAATGTCATTGGTTGATAAGCTGATAGGACCCCTTTAACGCTACCAGAATCAGTTTTTATACATAACCTGTGATTTTTCACGAAGTATTGGACAAGAAAGAAGTTTAATTTGCTTTACTGATTCCTGGGGAAAACAAATCGTATTTTTTTGAATTTTTACATAAAAAAAACCAAATGGTTGCATTCAATTTCCATCTCACACTGTTAGAAAACCAGTAAAAATTAGTGTTTTTTCTACATTTCAGAGAGCATTCCGAAGCTACACTCGTTATCATCCCTTTAATGGGATAGTTTACTGTATTAACAAATTAATATTCAGGCTTCTCACTCCAAAAATAATATAAAGTGCTTATGAGTAAGCGTGATCTTATGCGCGAAACGTGTTAAGCTTTGTGCTCTCCTCCCCCACAAGTTCTCTCCGGCACATTATTGCACATTAAAGCACGTTATATTTATTCTTGGATATTCTGAATATTCCTTGATCTTGTACGCTCCTGTACGTTAAATGTTTATATCACATCTCCTCGTTCTCGTCTCCTCCAAGCCGTACACATTATACATAACATCGTTTAAACTACAGAAAAAAATATTTGTATATAAAAAGTATAGTTAAGAAGGAAATATATAACACACAGGGAAGAACATAGTATTTTAGATATGTCTAAAATCTTTTTTTTTTTGTTACAATTATATACATAGAGTGGAAATTGGGTTATTTTTGTCTTTGATGATGTCAAACATCCTTAAAATATGGCAACCAAATGCACTGAAATAATTTTGTAATGTTTGCCTTACGGAGATTCATCAAACGAATGAAAGAATTGGCAAGCGCTGGTAAGGAATAACAGGCCAATGGTGATTAAAGTGCACCTGTCATTAAATAGAAGGGCAACTACCTCGGTGGAAGTTTAAACTAAGGACAGTGGCACTTTAAATAAGTCAATTAGTCGCCGGTGTCCGCAATATGCCGCTTCTTACAAAGTGCACTTTAAGGATGAAAAGCACCCCGGTTGTTTCAGAGCTTCCCTGCTGTAGTAATGCCAAATTTAAAAAAAAATGGAGCCGTTACCTGTAGATTGCGTGCGATTGTATAAATTACATTTTTTAGCAAAAAAAATAGATGTTGGGCAGAAATATAGGATGTGAACGTATGATTTAGATGATCAGCTCTGCCATTTTCAGACTGAGTAACGATGTATCTCTGCTTTTCTTAAACTATACCTCTAATGAATGTATTGGAAAGAAATTTTAGCAGGAGCTTTCAATATCTCGATTGCCAACCACGTAGATTCAGCTCAGCATGTCAACGGGCAACAACTGTTTTCCAGTAATGGTAGAGAAATGTTGCAAGCTGGTCTTTTCCTCAAATATGTTAAGCTGGTCAGTAACTACAGGGCTATGTAATAATGAGAATGCAGACTAAACGGGTTTGGCACTCAGCAGATACAGTTTATAATATCCACTGGTCTTTCAGATGACCAAATCCCTGTGTTGATTTTGCTTTGATGTTGGCTGGACTTTAAGCTCAGCTCAGTAAGAACGTTCCTACGGAGTTTATCGGATCATCAGGTCTCTGTGGAATAACATTGAATTCAGCAGAATCTAAGGTCTCTTTTCAGGTCTGACCGTTGGGTCTCGTTCAGCCAATTTTGAGCTAACTTCCAAATTCCATAAAATAAGACGTGGCATCTTTGCTTATAGAATAGACGCCCTTCGGCAATATCATTTAGGGAACATCCAGGGGATGTAAAATTAGGAGAACAGATGGGTCTTCCTGGGAATGATGGCATGTATATGTAACCCAGCAGCAGAATTTTGTTACACGGATCCTTGCTGCGTACCAAACATAGGAAAATGCTTCTAGAGCTTTCCATCAGCATGTTAACGAACACTTTATCCAAAGCGATTCAGTGACTTTAACTAATATGGGATAATTATATTGATTAATTGATGGTTGGCGAGTAATTAACCTTAACCCTAAAGGTTTAGTATCTGTAGAGGTCTGGAGTTAGAACTTGTGAATTACAACTTCACTTTGAAGGTGGATTTGGCATAAAATGGGTAATCTCCTTTTTTTCTATTGTGCGCAGGTGAATGAACTCGCCGTCACGTGTTTCTCATTAAACTCCAAGAGTTTACTTTCAGAAAACTTTGACCCCTCGCATTGGGTTCGCGTTTATGGATATCAGAATGTATGAAAACCATTGCTTACCTGCCATGTAAACAATCCCACAGTTAATTGAATAGAATGCAGGCAAATTTACATTATAAACGGAATTTAAGTTAGGAGTTAGGGATAATCAGCCTTGGTAATTTATCGTAGAGATGGCAGTACGATTAACATAATATATTTTACCGGACAGTTGCCCGTTTAATAAGCCATTTGTATAATTGGGCAGCGTGATTGTCTGTATTTTTAATTTTTGTGTTGGCAATGGGGTTCAGCAAACCTGTACAGATCTATATAAGCCACCTGTATAAACTCCCTGTATAAATCATGGTTCAGGAGTAACAGAGGTTAAAACCTGACTCTGTAATATGTATTCTGGATAAAAGTTTGTCTGCATTGGAAAGTCAAATTCAATAGAACTTTCTACTTTTTATTTGGGAGTTAAACATGTCCTATTATCCGCCTGTGTCGGGGGTGTTGAAGCCCAAGGCTTAAGGGACAAACAATGGCCAGGATTTATGGATAACCGTGTTTAAGCACAGACGATGGAATTAAAATGACTGAAAGATCTCACCTATGTTTAAGCAGGGATACCCAGAAACTCCAGGATGATTGTGGCCTTCTAGTTCCTGTGGTGAACAACCCCGTCCTACATCATGAAGTTCTTCTTAACTTCAAAACATGTCCAGTTTGGTATGCGTGTTTCACTTCTTCATCCGCAAAACAGTGGTCTGTCCTAGTTTGGTGGTGGTCTGTCGTTATTTATGTATGACTGGAAGGGCTGCCCTGCAACAGGGCTATAACATCCCAGGACTCTCTGCTTAAGGGCCTGCATATCTTCCCTAAAGGAGCATTTTCCCATATCATGGAGAGAGACAGAGGAGGACAGAGTAGGTCTGGGTGCTTCTCCACCTTCACATTATTGCCAGCTCTTTATGGTGGACACGAGACATTGCTAATTGTTTGATGTCTTCTGTCTGCTGTCAAGTTCTAATTTGTAAGGCTTTCGTTCTTAAAGTTATCATGAACTGTACATATATATATATATATATATATATATATATATACACACACAAGGGGCAAAAAATATGTCTACCAAGGACTCGTTTAGTACGGGATGGGACCTTGGGTACTGGCATGCACAGCAAAACGTACTATATGTAGCGTATGATCTCACATCACACGGAAATGTCACTTAGCACTCACAGCCGTTCCCTTCGTACACATTTATAGACAAATCACATTCTAATAAACTGACCAAAAAAAAAAAGAAGAAGAAAATGCAACGCTATTATATAAAGATTTTGGAGAAAAGAAAGATGGAAGCACACTTACATTAATTAGCACAAGTGGATTTGTTTACAAAAAAAATGAAAGGTAGCTGTATGTACAGAAGACTATATTTGTGTAGGTATCTTTCTGAAGCTTTTCTTTCTCCATCACATATTATTGTAATACTATTTCACAGTTATAGAGGATGCTTACAAAATTCATTTTTTTCCATAAAAATATGTATTTTTCTTTATTGCGAAAAAAATGTATTCTCATGTACAGAATTCCGCACTTACATTTTTGATTGTCATTGCCCTATGGAATAATGTGAACACAGATGTGAAATGAGAGCACATAAGTAGTTTGTGTTTTAAAAGAGATTAGAAGTTTAAAGATGTACTGTATTTTTGGAAAAAATAAATAAAACGTCCATGAAATAAATTTAGAATCCTTTAGCAAACATGTGAATATCAATTCCCCGAACACCTCTTTTTTTTTTTAACAAGAAAATAATGTTTATGTTGCTGTAGGAATTTCACGCAATTATGTATTTATGCTTTTATGATGTTGTTCAAACAGATATAAAACCCAAAGGAGAAGATTTCAAGATGGATTATGGAGCTAATAATGCCTTTACTAAACCAAAACAGTCAAAAATTTGTATATGTTTTATGCTGATTAACCCTTTATACTTTACTTCTGTGGATATGTGTAGCAACTCGACAAGGCATGCTGGGTAAAAAAATAAATAAAAATAAAACAAATACTATGCAAAAAGCGTACAGTGTTGCATGTTCTGCTTCCCCTTCTGCTTTAGTGGCTTACAGAGAAAAAAAAGTGGTGTTATTTTTGTGAAAAGGAACATTTAATGAAGACAATGCAGACTGCATGCTTACAGCATCCTAATTTCAATGGACTTGTTTTATGGAATTTAGAAGTGTAAAAAAAATGAACTGCATTAACATTTTTTTCTATAATAAATAAAAAATCTTGTAATGAACGTGTCATGGATTTCATTCTTCTGGTTTAGTATCGTGAGTAAGACTTACCGTATATCTAGGAGGGTAATCTTACCTTTTTAAAAGTGCGTTAGCATATCTGGGATGGTAAAAAGAAGTGTGAAGAGTTCAGAGCATAGTGATCTAGTTGCAGCTCTCAATCTCTGTATGCGCTCTGACCAGATTCTAAATCCCTACACCAGTGCAAGTCATCCAGTCGTTACCCCGTCTCATTTCACATCCGTATACGCATACTTAGGAACTTGGAGTCTCCAGGTGAATTTCAGCTTTCCAGGGGCTCTAGGTCAGTATCTTCAATTTTAAGGTACCAGATTGTAGTAACTCACATTAAGAGAGCTAGTTACTATCCCTGTTATAGACCTTTTCCTCCATCATGGTCTGGTCCTGTTAGGATAGGAACTAGACGGCTCATGGTGAGAAATCTCATTCCCACCAAACCAGAAGACATTCATACCTCCAGCTCCCACAGGCCCTTATACAGCCAAGAGGCCATTATAATTCTGGCTCACACAGGTCCTTATATTGCCAACAGGTCCTTATACTGCCAAGGGACCATAATACTTCTGGCTCACGTGGGTCCTTATACTGCCAAGGGACCATTATACTTCTGGCTCACGTGGGTCCTTATACTGCCAAGGGACCATTATACCTCCGGCTCAAACGGGTCCCTTACAGGGATAGGAACTTGATGGTTCACTGTGAGACATCTAGTGCCTACCTAGCCAAAGGAGGTTCATGACTCCTGCTCACACAGGTCCCTTACAGGGATCCGAACTAGACGGCTCATGGTGAGACATCTAGTTCCTACCGAGCCAACGGAGCTCATACCTCCAGCTAACAATGGTCCTTTACAGGAATAATAAGGGATCTTTGAAGCTCCAGCTCACACTGGCATTTCTAGTTCTTATACTGCTAATAAACCTTTACTGATTGCAAATAAAGGGAATGATTTTAATTCATCACACTTGCTGAGATCTGAGCTTGTAACACGCACAGAGCTGCTGCTGCCCTTTCAGCTCGTGATGAGTGGATTCTGCTGGGCCCAGGTAGAGAGATCAAGTTGCTCCCAACTTCTTCCATCTCTCCTGGATTCATAGTGCCCTCTCACCTTAAACCTCTGTGGTCTGTAAATCTCTAAGATATACAGCCCAAGGAGCCTTTCTTGGATATTCTACCTTGTGTATGACTTTTAAAAACTCTACCTTTGGACTTGTCCACTCCACAATAATCCTTAGGCAACGGTTTACGCCTGGGCTCCTATTTCAGAAGACACACCACCATGTGGACATAATCTATTAGATTCATCTACCCATATGACTAAAAAGCGACACAGTTTTCTATGGAAGAAACATTCTGCTGGCACATTCTATGTCTTGTGTGGAAACATTGTAATCCTTTTTTCCTGACAATGAAATATGTGTGTTCTCATTTCACTTTGCTGCAGATTAATCATTTCTAAATCGAAGCCACTGTCTAGAGCAATAGCAAACTTGAGACTGGAGGGTTTGCGGTTCTTGGTATGGAAGGGGAAGGGGAGGGGAATGGTGGCTCTGGGGTTGGATTTGATGTCCCCTGAGCACAGAAGTCGGGGGGGAACAGACCAACATGTGGGATTGAGATTTGAAGATTCGGGTGAGTGGGATAATAGAAGGGCAACGGCTGAGGACAAGGAGAGACGGTGTTGCTGTCTCCTGCAGTGTAACTCTCCTCATCAGCTGCTTTCCCGCTTCCGGTATGTCTTTGTACCATGTGACCACATGTCAAATAGTCTGCTGACGTCACCAGAGCCCTTCAACTTAACATGGCACGTAGAAGACAGAGCTCTAAAGCAAGAGACGCGACTCTAACGCAAGGAACGGAAATCTAAAACAAAAGCCATAGAAACATTAAAGCAAATACAACACCAGATAAACCCCAGGGCTATATAAGTAAGAGCTCTGTTTTGAAGGCGTCGTTTACGGAAAGCGAGCAGCGCTATTTCGCTGAGCCTTCTCTAGTGTTTAATACTCTTGTCGAGAAAGAGTGTCTGCGACTGCGCAGTTTTGGCGTGACGTTATTGCGGCGCGACGGCTTCTGTCGGAACTGACGGGAGCAGTATAGGGATATCGGTTATTCTTTTAACTGAGTTATGGCGTTTATGTGAGCGATGTTCGCGGAGGAGTGGGCCGCCGCCCGCCGGAGCACAGTGTAAAAGGGGCCTTCTGTTATTTTGCAGACAGCTCTGTGCTGAGAATGGGCATCCTCTTCACCAAGATATGGAGGCTGTTTAGCCATCAGGGTAAGGAGCCCTGAGCCTGTACTTTGGCAGAAGCGATACCGGCTGCACCTCATATCAGCCACTCCTTATGTTAATGACATTTATGACTTTAGAACCACTATGGTTGCCATACTGTGGTCTTATTAGGCATAATAAGGAAGCATAACACAGGCTGTCAGACAGGACTATTCCACTCGGGGGGGGGGGGGTTGACTCATGTTTTATGAGCTGTTATTAGGGGTGGGGCTTTATCAAAGTGATCATGTGACTTTATGACCGTTTTGATAGCTGTTTATAATTAACAGATTAAGGCATTAATATAATTAATAATATGCCATTTACATAGTGTAATTTGTAAAATAATTCCCTGCTGTTTCTACATACGTTATTGTGGCTTTGAGGGCGTAGAGCCCTGGGATACCCTCTTACCCAGAAAACATTCTGGGTAAGAGGGGTTATCAGGGGAGGAAAAAAGTGTTACAGGGGCGCTGTCTGTCCCATAGAGGAGATCAGTTTTTGGGTGCTCTGTCCCAGAAAACATATCTATTGCCCCGCTGTAAACGGAGTGTCTTGGGTTAATAATAAGTATCCAGCTCATACGTACCAGTCTGAACTTTAAGAGTTTACTTTTGGCATACAGTTAAAATGCGAGCCATCTGGCCACGGTAGCTTTAGTGTGGTTTAGCCCAAGGCTGGGCAAATATGCATAGCTTTTAAGGTGAGCTGGAAAGGTGCGTCTCTGTACCACGGGCACAATAATGTTCTAGTAGCCACCACGTCCCTGGTCTTGCCAAGATGTGGCATAGGCGTCTTTAGTCAGTACTGACAATGGGTAGTTACAAGCCCCTTTTATCTTACAAACTGGGAAAAATATGTTGTTTTTGGTGCCGCAAATGCCACTGAAATCAGTTCTTTCTGGGGAAATGTTTGTATGCTTCAGAAACAAAAATCAAAATGTAAAAGCACAATCCATAGGTAGTTTTGTTGCATTTATTTAGGCATGGAGGACCGAACCCCAGAAGCCTAACCTTTTTGTCCTGTGGCTTTTCCATGGGACTCCTACACTCGCTCGGCCGTGGATTAAGGGATAATCAAACAGTTTGGAATGGTTTGTCGGCTTTAGCTAGTTCGTAATTTGCTAGGGCGTAGGCACGTCCTACAAGTCGGCTGGATTGGGTTTCTGTTCTAGGTGAACCGACGCACAACTATAAGGGCAGGTTTTGTGTTTATCAGTATTGTCTAACATTATTCCTGATTTATTGTACGCGAAGGATATATTTGTTGCAGGCTTTTACTAAAAGCCCCACTATGAATGATTCTGCCGTGTGTCACTGGAGCCTGGGCGCTTTCGTCTCTGTTGGTTGTAACCTAAACCATTGTCTAAAATTTCTTCTAGAAACTTAATCTCTTCTGGGAACTACATTCTAAGGTTCATTTTGATACAGAACACCTATTTCTTATCAAGCAACTTTTTGTAATGGTTTTGTTAATGTTAATTTTTTTGGTTTTGTTCTCCCTTTCAGAGCACAAAGTCATAATTGTAGGACTGGATAATGCTGGAAAAACTACTATACTGTATCAGTTGTGAGTATCAGTTTTCTGACAAATGTTTAATAATGTTATCGGGGTCTGTGCTTGGGAAGGAGTTTCGATGTGCTCATGATATTATGTATGTTATGTCTGTTTGGTTAGGTGGGGCCTGGATCATATACACAGAGTACCAATGTTTCAATACATATAAGCTGAACATTTTTATACCTTTTGTGTGTCTGTTTTTCCATTTGTGTTGCCCTATCAATATTCATCTTCTTGTCTTTATGGCCACATGTGATTCGACAACCACAGCAGAAGTAGCCAACCCACCGGCTCCACAACTGCTGTTGGCATTACCACCACCCATAATGCTCTACCAATTGAAGGCCAACTTATCCAAGTATTGGTGATGCAATAAAATGTACATGTAAAATATATATCTTATGTGGGAGTTGTGTTGTCCAATATGAGGCCTTTACTTCTGCGATAGAGGACTGTATTCTTGCTGGCGTTTGGAGCAGTTGATGGAAACATTCCTTTTGTTTTCCTAGATAAGAGCATGTTTTTTGTTTTGTTTTTGCTGTTACAGCTCAATGAATGAAGTTGTCCATACGTCTCCGACAATTGGAAGCAACGTAGAGGAGATAGTGGTGAATAACACACGATTTCTGATGTGGGATATTGGAGGGCAAGAATCCTTACGGTCGTCATGGAATACCTACTATACAAACACAGAAGTAAGTGCAGTCACCTATTTACTATCTAGTTGTTGGCTGTTTGTGAGATGAACACAATGTAGTGTTAACTATTTGCCACCACAGTATTTGGCTAATCAGTATGTTTCGTGTTGAACTGTTTATAGAATTATTTTGGCCGGAAAATGTTAAGGTTTTTTCTTTTCTTGTCATGCAGTTTGTGATCATCGTAGTGGACAGCACAGACCGAGAGAGAATCTCGGTTACAAGAGAAGAGTTGTACAAAATGTTATCGCATGAGGTAATGTATTCATTTGGCCAAGATCCATTGATACGACACTCTTTATTTATTTTTTAATCTGTGTTTGTTTTATGAAAACCTAAGCTTCCTGTGTTACGGTGAAGCTGAAAATCATTCACCAGTCTTGGGTACCCTTCAAAGTAATATCGGTGTATCCAAAAAATCTGTATTTATTGGATAAAATCTTTAACAAGGCGCAGGGGACGTTCATAACTACAGCTGTGCACAGACAAGTTGTCTCTAGAATGGGCCCAGAACAAAAAATTCTGATACAGGATCTTGTGTAACATAATACAGAAGATGGATGATGACACACACGTGACCTACAATGCTCTGTGGTCGAAAGGTTAAACTTTTTCCCCCCGACAGCTTACACCTCCAGAAGGGGTGAACATATAGAAATAGCTTATATGGATTCTGCTTTATATCTTTAGTTCCCAAAAGTCATAAACCTTTTAAACTAATTTTTCTTGAACGTTCGTAGTCTTCCCTAGATACACCCCCCTCTTGTCTGAGTTTGATAACATTTTCTTCTTTAACACTAAATGTTTAAATCTGATGGTTTCTCTAAACCTAGCCTGTTAACTGTCTCCTTTCCTAATGCTATAGCTAAAAAAACAGCATGCAAGCATACTTTATAAATCCATAATGCCCTTACATACATATATATATATATATATGTGATTTCCTCCTTAATCCTAAAACTATCCAAAACATCTAAGGCTAAAAGTAAGCTTATCTAATAATTCAAAATTAACACACATGTCATATAACTGCTTATAAAGGATAGAGATGTTGCTGCGAGTGAAGCGGTCAAGCTGTTTAAGTGAGCCACCCTTTAATTAGCATTTTAGCACAGGAGTCTGTACTTTATATGTCCCTTTAAAGTTTTATACCACATGCTGCATATGAACAATTGCTTGGGAGCGCACGGGCCCACTTAATTTTAGTACCCCGACTTTGGAATGTATGTATCTTGCTTCTAACTGCGTTGCTATGTTTTAAGGATTTAAAGAAAGCCGGGTTGCTAGTCTTTGCAAACAAACAAGATGTCAAAGAGTGCATGACGGTAGCAGAAATTTCACAGTATTTGAAGCTGACTTCGGTTAAAGACCATCCATGGCATATACAAGCTTGCTGTGCATTGACTGGAGAAGGGTAATTATATGTTATTTTAATCAAAAAGAGATACTGACTTTTATTTGGGGGGAGGAGGGCACATTAAATTAGCCACGTAAAACCTTTTGACCTGGGCAATCATAGCCTTTTCTGCTTTTATTTACTTTTCTATGTATTTGATTTTTCAGACTATGTCAAGGACTTGAATGGATGATGTCAAGACTTAAATCCAGATGACCACAGCCGCACTCATAAAGAGACATTAAGCTCACGACATACTGTATTTATGAATCCCTGGTCTGCTGCAAACTGTATTTATGAACTTGTTCCAAACGTTTAATCGTCAAGACGGAATGAAACAAAAGTTTGCAAATCCATCCAAAGGAACCATCTGTATATTTCTGCATCTTTTAACATTTTTTTGGAAGATTTATTGTTTCAAAGCTTGGATTGGCTTGATTTTGTGTTTTATCCATTGGCGACAGAAAGCCAACAGGCCCAAGAATTTTTAACTCTCTTCCGCATTTTAAAATGTAATTTAACCAGTCCCACTCTTAAGAAGTCCAGTAAAGAAAGAAGTTTAACTTAACAGCGTAATAACTAAGCAGTAATTATTTTTTTTTAAAAACAAAAATTACAAGTGGGGCCAAAAATATGTACATATCTCTGTGTTTGCCGTGTGTGCATGCATGCTGATATGTTTTGTTTTAATCTGTGGAATATTTGCATTGTTAACTTTAAAAATTACTGTGTTGGCTCGTCCCTCTGGCTTCCAAGTAGGTAAATGTTGTGAAAGGTCGAAATAATGACCTTTTTTTGAATTACTTGTCCCCTTTTTTTATCTTTTATTTTTGGGATTTCATAAGGAACATTGCATTTCTTGACGAGTGAAACATGTCTACGGTTTAATTTCTTCGCCACTCTGCACGTTTCACCCACGAAAGAAAACTCTCAAGACATCCTTCATAAAATAAAATTAGGGAGTCGCTGCTTGTTCTTGATCTTCTCGTTTATTTTTTTATTTTTCTTCCTCCAAAACCTCGAAGGGTTGACCTGTACCGGCCAGCGCCTACATTCCTGCAAACCGTGGACCAAAATGTAGCAGATAATCATGATGGATGTTGTAGTTTTCCAGTAGCGATCTACCTCGGGCAGTTTGCAGGGAATGGCAGCTTGTGGGACTTCAATGCTGTGTATATACTAACCTGAGTGTCTGTTCCATTATATATAATATATTCCAAATGAGCTCTAATGCCTTGTATAGAGCCATAATAACATTCTGCGCTCTTGCGCTGGCACCCGTTGAATGCATGCTAATAATGTGTTTGCTTTAGCAGCCTCTACTTGACATTTCTCACAGAGCTTACATAAACCTGTGTTGTGTTTCTGAATTCTTAATGCCAAGATGGAAGGTGAAGGCAGGCCTCCGGTTCTCTGGATGTCTCGCGTTAGTTTGCTTGGTCATCGTGCGTACCAACCTAGAGCTATCTTTAACACACACATTCGCTTGGCTGCGTTGCCATCCAGTGCGAAGCAAGAGGCTCCTGGCATAGAAATAAACAAGCCATTAAGGACAGGGCTTCTTGATTTAGGTCAATAAATATGTATAAATAATAAAACCGCAAGAAAAATATTCAATTATGGCCGCAGTTGGCTTAAATGTTCTGCATTTGCTTATATATATATATATAATGTATCCTTTGACATGGTAACTAAGACTGCCCATGACTGCCTTAATTTTATTTTGGGTTACCTTTGTACAAAGAAACACACAACTGCCTACTCTTCATATATTATTATAGGATTTGTGCATTTAGTGCACTATTGATTTGTTCCAATCACAGTATAAACAATAAATAGGACTTCTCAGGAGTTCCATCTGAATGTGATGAGGCCAACACATACAGCATATTCCTTGCATATCGTGGCACTTTTATACTTTTAAGATTGTTAAAGCCTGCAGAAAAGAGTGTGATTAGGAAAAAAAATCAACATAATTACTGTGAACAGGAAAAAAAAACATTGCGATAGAAAACGTATCTTGTATTTTTTTTTCATTTACAGTTTCTTCAAATCCTATTCTATTTTGAGAAATATTTAATATATTTACACCACTCTTTTAACATGGAAGACTGTGCTGCTATATATAAAATACAGGCAATCTTCCTCACAGCTGATTGGACTCCTCTAGTGCTTATGTCATGTTTTCCGCAGACAGACACACTCCGCAGCTGCCGCTGTCACTCCAGGATCAGAAATGCAGTAAAAAGAACCTCACTAGCAATCAAGCTCTGGCTGATGCTGTATTTTAAACCTTATAAATAATTTGTATAAATCTGTATCATGTAATTATGCATTAAAAATACTTTAAGGTACTTTACTGTAGCTCATTACCCCTGCTGAACATTGAGCATGTAGAATGTTTGTGACAGTTTAATGTAATGGAGTTATGGTATCTATTTCTACACATATATTTCCCAGCGGATGGTCTCGGCAGAAAATAAACATAGATTAAGCTGTCGAGAGTCAATCAACTTTTTTGCTGCTCATTAAGAGGACCCTAATGTGAAACATTTTACCTTGTCTCCTTCTACCCTTTTGTGTGGGTATTCCTTAGGTCTGTTCAAATAAAAGAAGAGTGTCGCATAACACGACTGAACACAAATAAAAATGAGGCAACCTCACGTAGGCAGGATCGGTTTCAAAATCTGTTTGGCTAATCGTAGGTGGCGGTTGTACAGAACCAATAATTGAAAAGGTTAAAACAAAAAAATAATAATAAAAAACATTACTATCACTAAACGATGCTCCGGGGAAGTCCACTCCTGGAAAGATTGGCAACTGTCTTGAATGTTTTCCACTTCTGAATAATCTTTCTCACTGAATGAAGGACTTTAAATTGTTTGGAAATGGCCTTATAACCCTTCCCAGATTAATGGGCAGCAGCAATTGCTTTTCTAAGATCATTCCTGATGTCTTTCCTACTTCACATTGTGTTAACACGCACCTGAATGCTCAAGATCTGCAAAAACTTGAGCTTTTATAGAGGTGGTCACACTTTCTGATGCTCAAATACCCAAGAGCATTTGACCAGCAGCACCTGTCTGCTACTTTGCATCTTAATTTCTATAGAATCAGTAAAGGTTTTTCACACATGGCTTCTCCATTTTGGCTTTATTTTGGGTTTAATAAATCATAACAAAGTGTAAAATGGTGTTGTTGTTCATCCGAGGTTGTATTTACCTATTTTTTAGACCTACTAAGGAACAGATGATTGTTCTTATGTCCTGATATGTAAAACCATAGCATTCAAAGAGGGTGTACCTTCTTATTCAACTGACTGTACATACATTTTGTGTGTTCCGGTCTGTAAAAATACCAGTAGGTTTAAATCACAATGTTTCGTCATTTACTAACAAAATTAGTGGTTTATTGACTCAAGAATTTAGTCAACAATAAGATTTATAAGAGCATAATGCACACAAATGCAACAAAGGGAGGTTATATGTTTGGATGATAAAACTGGCTACTGAAACCCCAAGAGGTCAAAAGCGTTGTCACCGCAAGGGGTTTATCGCTTGGATAGACCTTCTGCAGGGAGGATTAAAGCTGGTGCTCACGGTCTAAATAAAACAGAGAAATACACTTGGTCTTACACATCAGCAGAGTAACTTCCATGATCCGCTTTCTATTAATGATCTGAGAGTCATGGTCATCGGTTTGTGAGAAGAAAGGGCATCGAGTATTGTAGCATAGGGCACATTTTGTTTTGTGTGCGAATGTCAGTGTGTTGGAATTCTGTGAACATAAACACGCAACAAAACATCAAAGCAAGACTGCTGACAAGGCTAGACCTATGTATTCATAAAATATCCCCCGATCTGTTTTTAACATGAACAATCATCAAAGACTGAAAGTTAATGTAACATCTATTGAGCACCTTACATGACCATTATTGCAACGCAAAACAGACCATAATTTCTCAAGTGCCCCAGTTTTTGAGGGACAGTCACGATTTCTGAGCACTGTCCTGCTGTCCGGCATTTGTGTGGATCAGGAGCCAGTTGAGGATATCCTCTGATCTCTCACGAACTTGAGAAATTGATGGAAGTCTCTACTGTTCTGACCTTCTAGCTCCCATGTGGCCACCTTGTGACGCGTAAGCTAGAATGCAGACTGCGAGCCAGGCCTTCTTGTCCAAGATCATTGCCTGAGCTCACAAATGTTCTTTTGGCTTAATGCGCAAAAATTGTCATAGGCACACTCTAAAATCTTCTGGAAAGACTTCGCAGAAGATTGGAGGCTGCTACAGCCACAAAGACGAGGGCAACTACGTATGGTATGTCCAGCAACCTCATATAGGTGTGATGGTCAATTGTCCACATCATTTTGGTCATATAGTGTCGATAGACAGACAGCTAGGCTTGGATTGATTAATTAACTATGTTTCCAGAAGGACAGAAATGCCGTCATTGCTAATCTGCAGAGGGTGCCACAAATGTTAAGTGACCCTCTTAATCAGTAAGCAGGTCTTCTTTACTCACTATCTATAATTAGGCACCAGCGGATACAGTTCTGTGTTATTGAACCATATGCTATGTGTACATCTGCCTCCTTCCATAGTAAATGATAGAACATTAAGGACAAGGCCTACTTAAATGGTGATAATCCTTGATAATAAATACTGGCATACGGCCATTACATTGGGTGCATGTATGACTGATATAAAACGTGTCAGTAAATAGGGGTATCAACATAATGACTGATAACATGCACTCCCTCCTATATCAGCAGTCAATCATTAATATAAATATTTTGTAAACATTTCTAGAGATTCTGTAAAAAAAGAAGAAATAAATAAATAAATAAATAAATAAATAACGCCAGGAGAAGGGATGGCAATTAACACTGGTCTGGGATGCTTTCTTTGCTCCATTCATGGGTTTTCTATACATTCTGTGCATTACTTTTCTGTAAATATGTTTTAGACACAACTAGATAGTATATGCTAAGCATGTTGCCTGCCAAATGATGAATGGTGCCACCCGTCAGCCGGGCATTGTGAGGGGCTGATCTTAGCCAGGAGGAAGCCGAGTTGACGGGAATATGTAGAAAAGGTTTGCCACGTGCCACAGACAAATACCGGCTTGGATCTTGCTTGGCATATGAGAGGTAAGACAGAAAGTGGCAGCCGTCAGAAGCTTCAGAGCATGGGGTGAACATCTGATCTTCTATAAACAGAGATGAGCTAATTGTTTTGTTATAGTGTCTAATTTTTCAGTTTGCCAAAACAAAACAGTTTGTTCCTCATGCGGGTAAATGATGTCATCCAACAGGCTTGTAGGTAAAAATGACACCTTTTAAAAAAAAAAAAAAAGCTAATAGGTTATTTGTTCCATAATAATAACACATTTAATGTGCACATAT